>NW_026897739.1:0-363108 GCF_033153095.1 Gastrolobium bilobum | reverse complement strand
CGGTGCCGAAGCCATGATACTAGTGGAGATAGGCGAGCCTTCCTGGCAACGAGAGCACGTGGCAGAGGTCACCAACAACCAGCACTTGAAAGAAGTGTTGGATCTGCTGGACGAAGTAAGAAGATACGCCGCCCACAACGATCGCCAGTCAAAAGAAAGATCTACCACTTATTACAACAAGAAAGTGATTCCACGAATTTTTGAAGAAAAATATTTGGTTCTCAGAAGAGCAGACGTTAGAAACAAGAACGCCCGGGAAGGAAAGCTCGCTCCTAATTGGGAAGGTCCCTACCGTGTAACAAACAAACTGGGAAAATGAGCCTACTCACTTGAGACGTTAGACGGAAAGGCGATTCCAAGGGCGTGGAACGCAGACAAGCTCAAAAAGTACTATAGTTGAATACCATGTAATTTCACCTGCACTCTTTTCCTTCCCTACGTTTTTGTCCCAATGGGTTTTACTAGGGAAGGTTTTTAATGAGGCAGGGTCCCGCATTTTCAATAAAAAGCACATTGATCGCCTATACTGTTAAATGCATCAACAAGCGAGATGGTTCTCACCCTCGCCGCAGTTGGACTGGGATGGTCCTCACCCCCAGCCAACGCCCAACAAGCGAGATGGTTCTCACCCTCGCCACAGTTGGACTGGGATGGTCCTCACCCCCCAGCCAATGCCCAACAAGCAAGATGGTTCTCACCCTCGCCGCAGTTGGACTGGGATGATCCTCACCACAGCCGACGCCCAACAAGCGAGATGGTTCTCACCCTCGCCGCAGTTGGACTAGGATGGTCTTCACCACAACCAACGCCCTTAAATCAGGCTTAGTTCTCAGGAAAACGAGCAAAATAAAGCGAGAAAAATGACAAATGTAAAGAGAATCCATTCGTTGATATTGATAAGTTTTTAAACATAAAGGCCGCAGTTGACATACCAACCGCGCCAAAAAAAAGGAGCCTAAAGGAATGTCGCCAGCACATCTCAAACATCCTGAGCCTAAACGGTCGAGTCATCTTCAACTGCGGAAGCAACCGCCTCTGGCGCTTGATCATTCTGCCCAGCAATCATGACTTCGGTACCACCGCCACCCACAACAGGATCGGTTGACGTAACACGCCCACCATCATCTCGTGTATGATCACTATCTGTGTCAGTCATAGGAAGCACGCCGCAAGCTCCTTCATCGTCATCAGTCTCTGGCGCCGTTTCAATCACCTTCTAGGCGATTCACAATCTGGCCATCCTTAACAACATAAGACGGATCCAGGCTAGTCAAGTCAGCACCAGGATACCTGACGGCAACCTGTTTAAGGGCGTTGTTGAAAGAATCATACATCAGATCGGCCAGAGCCTCTTTCAACTTCTCCACTTGCCCAGAAGCCTCCTTATAATCGTCATCCCTGGCGTGAAGGTTCCCTTGCGCAGCAAATAAATCTGAAGATAATTAATCTCTCTCCGCTTGAAGAATCTCTTTCTCCTTCTTCAAATTCTCCACTGATTGACTCACGTTGCTTTTATCGGCGGTCAATAGTTTCACCGCATCCTCTGCCATTTTTAACTTCGCGGACAGAGACTTCGAAGAAGCTTTCCCATCGACAACTTCTTTGCCAAGGCACCCCACGTCAGCGGTCAAGCTATTCACCTGCCGCCCCAAATCAACAAGACAATCCTCCCGTTGGGAACATCGTTCCTCAAAATCCAGGGTAATCTTCTTTTGACCCAGGATACGGCCAATAATCATTTGGGTACAGTCCATGAACTGCTGACGGTCGAAATGCGCAGACATTACCATCTTAGGACACATGATATTCGGGAATCCGTGGATAAGGTCCCTCTCCGACAAGCGGAGCGCCCTGCTCACAGGAATTTCAGAAAGAGAAGGTGAACCCACAGCCTCAGATGGCCCACGAGGGTGGTCATCCCCTCCATCGCCTGGAGCATTATTAATCGCCTGATCATTTTCAGAAGCGCCGTACCGAGTCAGACTGCCCCCAGAAGGCTCAGTGCGTCTCGCTTGGGAAGATTTGGGAGGTGTCAAGCTTGCTGTCGCACCTCGTAATCCAGACCCCAAAGTTTATTCACTGGCAGAAGAATGGCCAGTCACGCCAATGGAGTCTCTAATAATGGGGCGATTAGCCCGTTTCTCAAGTTCACCAGCAGGGATGTTAGCAGTAGAACAAACTTTCTTCTTTTTCGGTCTCACCTCCTTGCCTTTCCCCTTGTCCAAGCTTTTCCTTTTTGAAGGGAGGATGGTCTGAGTCTGAGGCGCCACACCCTGCTTGGCCCTCACTTTAGCTGCTGCATCACGCGCAAGCTTCAACGCATCGGTCGCCATGCTTCCAACTACAAACAACAAGACAAGTCAGCACAAACACAAGAAAGAGTAAACAAAAGAAACAACAGCATAGATCGCCACAAATAAAAACAACATTGAACGCCACCGCACCTCCATGGCACAACACTTGTTTCGCGGGCCACCGGTTAAGACCCCCCTTCACTTCCAAAAACCAGTTGATCGCCTGTACCTCCCCAAGAGACAGGACCCCTAGAGCAAACGAGTACTGACCGGCCGACGTCTCGTAATGAGCCTTAGTGCAGTATAGGGGAAACCGACACTCCCCACTCGACGGATCAACAAAGAAAGGGAGCTCGCCCTCGCCCAACACTGGTTCAATCCAAAAGAAGGTACGCGTCCAATTCTTATAAGAGTTGGCGTACTGGGCAAATATTGATCCAATCGCATTGCACGCCTTCAATGAAACCCACCCAAGCTTCGTCTTCTTTGATGGCGACACTTGAAAACAGTAGAAGAATGATCGTACAGAGTAGGCCATATCAAAATACTTGCATATACTCTCGAAGACTCTGACAAACGCCCAAGCATTAGGATGCAGTTGCGAAGTCGCGACCCGTAAGTGAGATAACACCTCCATCTCGAACTCAGACAGCGGAAACCTCACTTTCTGATCAGTAAAGTGAGTTTTGTACACCATAAATCACCACCGTGATCGGAGCGCCATAAGAGGCGCGTCACAGGCTCGACGATCAGCACCAACCGCAACCGGCTGCCACTTCGCCTCATTTGCACCATTTTCAGTTATGCTGAAGCTGGGTCACCTTTATAGTGGCTGCGTAAGATACCCTTGTCAGAGTAGCTTGAGGAGGTTGTGGACACCACGGGATCAACCCATTCCCGCGCCTCGAGACCGTCAGTCGCCATAAGTCCAGAAAGTCTTTTAAAGTCCTACCTAGGAGCGACAAACACAGAGTCAGTCCTCTAAACTTCACTGATGCCAAGAAGACCAATGCAAAAGGAAACGGGATAGTCCAACTCACCCTATCAACACTCCTGTTACCTCCAACACCCCCCACGTCAAGCACAACGAAAAGAAAAAAGAAAATATAACACAGTTAACTCACCATCAGAATCTGAGGTGTCTGATGAACTTGAATAAAAATCTGAATAGCTCAGGTTAGAAGGCCACCAAGCAGGCGGTATCTTATAAAGCCCTATGTCTTCAAAAATGGCGTCCCACACGCCATTCCTTATAAGGCGACCATCCTCCGGGTGGTATCTTCCTAAACGGTTCTCTGTGGACTCATCATACATACGACGATGGAAAGATTTGGGGATGGGAGGAATGTAACCATGAGACGTCCGAAGGGCAACTGAAGAAGGGCGAGGGTGGAAATAATACTCTAAAGGACGGTTTTGTCGCTGCCGGTTGATGTTGGATACGGGTCAAATTAATCGCTTGGTTCCAAGCTCAGAACGCCGCGAAACACGACGACATGAAGCAACCTTTCGCCTCTTTAAGCCGTCACGCGAATGCTCGCCATATATGGGACTCTCCTCACCAACTAACCCACGGCGCCCACTACGGGGATTAGAACACGACGCCTCACCAGCATACGGGAGCACAGGACCTAAAGCTCTTTCGGGAAGGAGATTTTGAATCTCCACTTCACTAAAACCCAAAAGTTCGGGTACTTTCCCATAGGGCAACTTCTCAACCCCAGGAATTAAGGGACGACTTGGGGCGCAACTAGCCAGATACTCTCGCATTGTTGGCCCCACTGCACTATCCCCCAGTGCCTCAAAGGCCTCATCAAACTCCTCTTCCTTAATTTCTACTTCCGGTTCAGGAAGTACGAGACCAGGGATAGGTTATGTAAACCCAACCATCGATACAGCAGAAAAAGGAGTAGAAGACAACCAGAAACAAGAATAGAAATGACAAGAGAAGAAGGACTATACCTGAGAATTGCAGAAAAGAAGAGAAAGAAGACCGACACTATCACACTGAACTGAGGATAGGAAACAAAGGCTTTGAGCAAAAAGCACAACAGAGTAGGATTCGCGTAAGGAAGAACCCCAACAAAGGGTCTCCCCCTTTTATACAGAAAGAGGAAGAGAAAGGTCTCGCACAGAAACGTGTAAGTCCTCCTCACTTAACCGTACGATGAAACAGCCATCGTGCAATGGGCGGTTGAGAAAAGGGGGCAAGGTGGTCATTTCAAAAGGACAAGAGAAAGGTCTCGCACAGACACGTGTAAGTCCTCCTCAATTAACCGTACGATGACACAGCCATCGTGCAACAGGCGGTTGAGAAAATGGGGCAAAGTGGTCACCTTGAAGGACAGGTCACCAGTCACATCGCATTAATGCGCCGAACCCTGTGACGTTTGGATGCCTGCAATAAATAGTAATGATGGGAAACTCATCATTACGACCCCTTGAAAACTGAAAAGCCTCCTAAAGTGCCAGAAGCGGCAGCCTCTTCACTGGGTGCCACCCACCAATCATCGTCATCAATGACCTTGTTACAACAATAACCAAAAGGAATCGCCCATGCTCAAATATTTCACATCGCCAAACAAGGCGTCGCCAAATCCTACCTGCCTTGGCACTAGGGGTGGCAAAAAGGAGCCAACCCGTCGGGTTGGCTCGTAACCCGCACAAAACGAGCCGGGTTGGGTTGGCAAAAATAAGCTGTCAGCTCGATTTAGCTCGACCCGAGCCAACCCGGGCTCAAACGAGCCAGCTCGCGGGTTACTCTTTTTTTTTTTTTAATAAAATACAATAAAACACTCTCACTCACAGTCTCACTTAGGTCTCACTCAGTTCTCACCGTCGCTCACAAACTCACCAGAGTCACCACTACCAGCAGACGCTGTCACCCCACCCCAGGTCCCCCAGCCCACCCCACCCACACCGACGGGCGACGGCGACAACATCGTCTCTTTCGCAACACGAACTTGAAGGTTTTTTTTTCCTTTTCTTCTTGTTTTACTGATTTTTTTTTAATTACCAGCATCAGGGTCCGAATGCTTCCCAATGTTCCCATGTAGCATTCAGCACACACCCCGCTGCATGCATCTGCCTAAACACACCATAGGCTTTTTTGATGGCTCCTATCACACACACACTTGAAAATGCTGTGTTGTGTTTCGAATTTCTGATTTGTTTGGTTTTGCCTTTTTCTGTCAGAAATTTGTGTATTTTGCAATGCAGATTTGAATTCGGTTTGCAATTTTTTGTTTTGGTTTTTGGTTTTTTATATTCTCTTTGTCTGATGTGGATTTCTGTTTCTGAGTGAAATGGTGAGAAAAGAATTTTCGAATATCTTGTTCTGGAGTGGAAATGAAGAAATCCTGCTTGTGAGCATGCCTTGATCCCTAATGCATACATATAGATATCACGTCATTAGCCGGTTCATTCCAAAGCCATACTGCCTTTCCTTTATTAAAGCTTTTGTGGCTAACTCTAATTCTTATTGCAGATCTATTCATTTGATGCCAAACTGTTCAATTGCATTTAAATACCCACTCTGCTCATTCTATTTTGCTTCTGCAATGTAACATAGCAAAATATGGGTGTTCGGAATGAGAAATCTTAAATGCCTAATTGTGCTAGGATAAATAAATGAGGCTACGTGTATGAGATATTCCATGGTTGGTGTCATGACAAAATCATGTTAGAATTCATTCAGCATGAATAGTAAGAGTAGGCTGTCTTCAACACATTAGAAAGAACTATAAACATTTAATTTTAATGGAGATTGGTAAATAATAAGTTAAGTTGTAATGTTGTATGTTTGATAATATTTCTCTTTTGTGTTAATTAAAGGTATAACTCCAGAATCACACAAATATATATATATATATATATATATATATATATATATATATATATATATATATAATGTCAGTGGCAGAATGTTTGAAAGGTGAATCAATATTTTATTCAATTGTCTTTGTTATCTTGGTGTTCCTTCTTAGGTTGAATGATAAGTGCACATGGCTTAGGCTCTGTTATGTTGACTGTTAATACTCTGTTTTGGTAATGTGTTGGGTGACTATTGTCAAAGTATTCTATGAAGGAAAGTTCTAATTGATGTAGGAATGATAACTACAAAATTTTGCAGCTTATTAGTTATTTGCATTCCATGAGTAATTTGAAGTGCTCACTAGTTTCATGACTAAATTAAAATTCCCCAACTTGTGCTTCTGTATCCTTATTTTCCACTTTGTTATTCTGTGAAGCACATTACAATTAAAAGTGACAAGGTAGTAGAATAGAAACAAAAAAGAAGAAGAAAAAGATTGATATCTAAATAATTATTTGTTCTTATATATGTAGATATATGAACTTAGACTTGTGGAGTTCCGATCAACAATAATTTGGTTTTCTGTTTTTTTGTCTTAACTATTCCAGCTGTTTTCATTTCTGAGTGTAGAGTGTCTAATATGCTGAGTTTGGAACGATCTCTTTATATTAATGTTTCTATGGTCAGGAACCAAAGAGGAAGACAGATCATTATTGATCCTGCCCTTTACTTATCTTCGACTTCAAGTATCTGAAATGGCTGATTCGAATAGGTTAATATTCTTCAATTTTTTTTAAATCTGTTTTAGTTTAAATTATCTTTTCCACGCTATAGTAATTTTATATTTAACTTTGATGTAGGGAAAGCTTGGCGATGCTTGAAGAAGGCAATGATGCTGATGCAGAAAGTGATGAATTGGAAGAAGTTGAAGAAGGACCTGCTTTTAAAAAGCCTAGGAAAAGACAAGCTCGTTGCTGAAAATATTTCACAATAATAGGAGAAAAAGGGAATGAAAAGGCAAGATGCAATGGTTGCAAGACAGAGTACAAGATTGGCAGTAAGACTTGTGGTACGTCTACTTTAAACCGTCACATTGATAAATGCACACAAATTAAACATGAAGATATTGGTCAAGTTATACTGGACATGCAAGGTAAAATGAAGGCTATAAAAATAGATATGAAGGTAGCACGTGAGATGCATGCTGAAGCTGTTATTGAACATGACCAACCTTTTAACTTTGCTGAGTATAGAAAGTTCAGGCGTTTCCATAATTACTTGAATCCAGATTGGACTGGCATTTCTAGAAATACTCTTAAACAAGATGTTTTAAATGTGCACATGAGAGACAAGATGAAGCTGAAAAAGATGTTTGGTAGCATTCAAAGTAGGATATGCTTAACTTCAGATTTGTGGACATCTTGTAATACTGAGGGTTATGTTTGCTTAACTGCCCATTTCATTGATGTCAATTGAAGCTGAATAGTAAAATTATTGCCTTCCGTCATATGCCTCCTCCTCATACTGGATTTGAATTGACTCATAAAATACTTGGTTTGTTAAAGGATTGGGGCATAGAGAAGAAGATTTTTACCATTACTCTGGATAATGCATCTGCAAATGACTCTATGGTTGGTGGTTTGAGAAGCCAATTGAATATGCAAAAATTGTTGTTATGTGATGGGAAATATTTTCATGTGCGTTGTTCTGCACACATATTGAATTTGATTGTTCAAGATGGAGTAAAAGTTGCAAATGATGCCTTGTCTCGGATTAGAGAGTGTGTTAAATATATAAAAGGCTCAGAAGCAAGAATGATCAAATTTAAGGAGTGCATTGAACAAGTTGGTGGTGAGAAAACTGTAACTGCATTGATAGCAGATGTACCCACTAGATGGAATTCCACTTATGAAATGCTGAATCGTGCTCTCAAATTCAGGCGTGAGTTAGCAATTCTCGAATTGAGTGATAGAAATTACAAGTATTATCCTTCAGAAGAAGAGTGGAATAGGTTGGAAATTCTTTGTCGGTTCTTGGAACCATTTTGTGAGATCACTAATTTGATGTCTGGCACTTCTTATCCTACTTCTAACTTGTATTTTCTACAAGTTTGGAAAATTCAGCTTGTTCTCATTCGTATGAGTAATGATGAAGATGTGGTTGAAAGTAGCATGGCTAATAAGATGATGGATAAGTTTCAAAAATATTGGGAAGAGTATAGTGATGTGCTTTCACTAGGAGCTGTTCTTGATCCTCGCATTAAGTTTACTACATTATCTTTTTGTCTTAAAAAGATTGATGCTTACACACATGATGACAAGATGGAAAATATAAAGGCAAACGTGTATAAGCTCTTTGAGAATTATGTAAACATTAATTCATCAACTACCACTGATCAAAGTCAAGATAACACCCACTCTTCAAGTCAAGGGTCAATGGAATCGAGAGGATGGAATGATGAGCTATTGGATGTAAGTTCATGTTTAGCTAAAAGCTTTAATTATGTTATATCATATTCATTTTCACGCCTTTATTTATGCATGTACTTACTTAATTCAATTATTATGTTTTTGCACTTCTCAAATATGATAGGAATTGACCTTGCACACTCAACACCAAGCAATAAATGCTGGAAAATCTGAACTTGATGTTTATTTAGAGGAGCCGCCTGTAATGGTTATTGACAACTGGAATAGTTTAGATGCATTGCAATGGTGGAAGGATAATAGTTGTCGTTTTCCGAGTCTATCATTAATGGCTCGTGACTTGTTAAGCATTCCTATTACCACTGTGGCATCTGAATCTGCTTTTAGCATTGGATCACGTGTGCTTAACAAATATAGAAATAAGTTGTTGTCAAAGAATGTTGAAGCTTTGGTATGTACCCGCAATTGGTTGGCTGGTTTTGTTGCCAATGGTAATTTATTTATTTTCAATGCAATTAAAATTTCATTTTTCATTTGTCATTGTAACCTTAATTGATTATTTACATTTTATGGTTTGTGTTTTGTAGATGATGATGATGATGAAGATGGTATTTCTCATATATTAGCTTCTTCACGGGGATCTAATGGTCGTGAAACTCTTTATACATGATCTAATGATAATGGTGTACTTTTGGATGTTTATATTTTGATATTGTACTGTATTTTGGCCATGGGAACTCATAGGACAATTTTTATTTTTTAATGTGTTTGTCTACTGCTATGTTGGGATTTCTTAATTTATTGGTTATCTTTTATTAGTTACTGTCTTTAAACCATTATCCATTAGGCAATCAATAGTTTTGGCAGTGTTGATAATTTTATACAGGAGAACAAACCACAAAAATTAAATTTTTTGAGCCAACCCGCGAGCTAATATTTCGAGCTAACCAACCCGTGAGCCAACCCACTGGCATCATTTCGAGCTAACTCGTGAGCTTTTTTTGAGCCAACCCGTGAGCTTTTTTACGAGCCAACCCGCGAGCTGATTATCGAGCCAACCCTAACCCGGCTCGGGTTTTCTGGCTCATTTTTTTTCCGAGCCAACCCGACCCGACCCGTTTTTTTCGGGCTGAATGCGGGTTGGGTCAGGTCGAGCCGGGTTGGCCCGTTTTGCTAACCCTACTTGGCACCAGCTTATGCTCGTTACCAGGCTGGGGGTCTCCTGGCGCCACGGCGATAAGGGGCTTTGTAGTATACTCCCTCTCGAAGGACGCCCAATTAAAACGCCAGAGATTATTTGAAGAACAAAACTCAAAATACCCTGAGAGGAGCTAGAGACAAACTATCACTCTTCCGATATCAATCAAGGTGATCGCCCTAAAGGTAACGCCCAAAGCATTTAACTTGGCACCATCCTACGGTTGCTGTCAAGCTGGGGGGCTCCTGTTCCGGATGGCCCAAGCACTGGAGCGGCCCAGTTACTCAGGCCCAATCCTCAGCCTTCTTCTGCGTCAGCCCTTAGGGCTGACGTGGACCCTCACGATCTCCAAGGCTGCAGCACGTCCAAAAGATACACCAAAATGTCCCACTTTGAGACATTAACCGCTAAAGGCAGTCGCCATAAGCACTACAAAGGAATCTGCCCCTTTGCTCAGTGCTGACATCGTCTGATGCAGTGGGTGCAGCGCTGCGATTGTAGCAGCGCCAACCGCGCCTAACACTGCCATTAGGGGAACACATCCCAAGGAGGGCTGACCCCCACCTCACCAACCCACACCATTTTCCTTATAAATAGCGCTCATGGGCACAACAGGAAGGAGATCTTTATGTACTGAGTTTATGCCCATTTACTCTTAAGTCATACCCTTACTATTTGTCTACCATTGATATCTGCTTGCTTGTTCTTGGAATAATACCTTCTAGCCTGGTCATTACCTCAGCTAGAGGTACCATCCATACAACAACATTACCCTCAAAGGGTACATAGTGGGCTCACAGAACCAAACGGTACACTCTTAATAGGACACAACAGTAAGTTAGTAACACCACCGATGTGAAAAAATATTGAAGTTAAAAAATCAACGAAGATGGAACACACAAAAGGCTAATGAAAAGAACAAGGTTAGTTTGGGTAAAAAAACGCACCAGTTTCTTGGAGACATTTCCCTTCTCCAAATGTTCGTTCCGATGACTTGTCCCTCTTCCGCCATTATTAAATGAGACCGTGGTCCCTGCGTTTTATATATGAATTAGATTATGTTGACCATTATTACTACGCAACGATTATTTAATTATTTAATATAAATTAATTTATAATGATTATATATCTAATATTTAATGGAAACAAAATATTTTTATATTATTTTTATGGAAAATATAAAAATTATATTGCAGAAACAGAAAATCAATTTCCTGCATTCATTTTGATTTCAGCGCCATATTTTTTTTTATTTTTTAAACATGGGCCCACGTTTTTGAGGCTGTAAGAATTTCCCACCTTCTTCATGTAACATACACGGATTCAAAACCCTACTTTTATATGAAATGGATCTTTTTATATGAAAAAAATATGACATAGTTATATAAAAAGATTATAATTATATAAAAGTAAATCAATAGTTATTATTTTATAAAAATTTATTTTAATATTTTTTTTTCCTTTATTATTATTGATTCACTTTTATATAATTATTGTTCTGTCTTAGAGACAGAGATGTCCAACCCAATGGGTTGGTTTTTTGATTTTGGATCTATTGCCCTCTCCAAGGTATCTATGGAAGAGATACCCTTAAGTCAAGCTGATCACTGTGCACAATAGACTACTAACGGTAGTGACAACATAACAGTAAGAGAGAGAGAGCGTAACGTACCTTTAGGATTTACCTTGTATTTATAGAGGTTACCTGTGGGTAGTATGATATGGGCTTTTGGTGCCTCTGGTAGGGGCCCAAGCCTGTTCGTTATGCTGTCGTATTAGGATTAGTATCCTTGATGGATACTATCTGTAATTATAATTGATTCACATCTTGGATTGCCCATTATTGGGCCTGCCATTCAATGGGTCTCTTATACAGGTCCATAATAGTTGCCCCTAAGTCAGGCTACCTGGGCATCCGGGTTTTCAGGGTGAATTTCCTTGCGCTTTACTTGCTTTACTTCAAGCTTCTTACTGGGCTGAGAGCATTTGAGTTCTTGTAAACTCTCTGCATGCGTGCTTCTTGATCTGAGTGTTTTTCAACCAGGGTTCTCATTGCCCCTTATCTCGGCGGGTTGAGTGTAACACCCCGTGTATACCCGGTTTGTTAACATGCCATCGTATTAAGCCACGCTTAATTAAAAATGCAGAATGTCTTTTTCTTTTCAATTATAACGTCATTAATATTACCAAGTTGATTAATCAATACTTTTAAAAATATTGCATGTATGTAAATGCAAGTAAACAGCTATCTACACTGAATAACCTTATATTATAAACAAGTGAGTATCTAAGTCACGGACCTACAACACGTAGTCCGGACAATATCCTGATACATTATTCAACTCAGATAAACTCAAACATAACAGAAATCAATGTGGCATGGACAACCCCCATGCTCACCAAATAAGGCAACAAAACCCAACAGCAGTCTCAAATCCAAAAACACGATAATAAATGCAAGACAGATCAGCATCCAAGCATATCGTCATAAAATCAAAAATATCAGCTAAGCTCCGGCCTCCTGCCACTAGATGTCTCAACCCCCGCATTACCTGAACCTGAATTGGTGCCCCAAACGTGGGGTGAGATCTCTAAACAGAAATCTCAGCAAGACAAGGGGTCCTCAAGGATCTTCCTCCCCAAGCTCACTTACATTTGCAATATAAGTTCCAAAAGCAGTTTAACAGTATAAGTTCCAAAACCAGTGCAATACAATAGATAATCATGTCATGTGTGTTATAACTAATCTACTGGCCAGAGAGATGCAGGAATACATCTATTATCCACATAGTACGCGCCCATGCCGTACCTGCCCACAGGAACTTAATCCTGTCTAGGCGAACACCACATACATATCATAGGCATTTACACTTAACAACTCAATAGCATTTCAATAAAGCAATACATGAAAACATATCATGCATATAAACCATCCCCCATGGGATATGGTGGAACCGACAATGGCTAAACCGAGGACACGAAAGCTTACATTGCAAGCTAACTATCCAAGCCAAGAGTCCAACCAAGCTCAAAGTCCACACACAGCACAATCACAATCTGTTTGGACCAATAATCACATCAATATTCATACTCAACAAACAATTGACATAAAGACAATGCCTTTCGTTTACGTTTAATGTCTTTAGTCTTCTCACAAAGCCCCAAGCCCTTAATCACTTAGATTCTGACTTAGCTTATTTATTACAGAAGTTCACTTCATCAGTCTAGGGTCCACAAACCCCAAATACAGTTCTGTATGAACAGTACCCTTATTGTCCTCGAAAACCCAGAATATCCGGATATATGTCGGGGCCATATCCGGATATGCATATCCGAATATGCATATCCGGATATGCATATCCGAATATGCATATCCGGATATCCATATTCGGATATCTCAGGGCCCATATCCGGATATCATATCCGGATATCTATATCCGAATACCATATCCGGATATCATATCCGGATATTTCGTGACAGAATGCAGTTTTTGCATTTCGCGAGATATCACTCCCAAGATTGGGTTTTTAACACTTTAAAATGTTAAAGCATGCATCTTTAAGCCTTTTTAGACCAGTTATCACGTTGGTTACTTGTTCATCTTATTAACATGCCAAGACACAACCTTTAAACAAGGAAAACTCATGATCAAAGTTGGTGACACTTACCCAAGGCTCAAAACAGAGCAACAATGGCTCATGGAGCTCACCAATCAGCCCCCAAGGTTCTGTTTCCGCAAAGACACGAAAATGAAAAGCAAGCAAGGTTCTTTCTCACCAAAGGTGGCTCCTTGAAGCTCAACAAGCAAGGAACAATGGAAGGCCTCCCACTCACCCCCAATGATCCCTTTCACTCACACAAGGTATTTTGTGAAGAGAAATGGAAGAAAGGTGGTCTCTTTGGTGAGTTCTCAAGAAAGGAAGGAGGTGGCAGCAAGGAGAGTTCAAGCTCAGAAATTTCATACGATGGAGGCACAAGAATATACATAGGATCATGTACCACTTCTATATATAGACTCATTAAGTTTTAATTACACTGTATTAGCACTAATAGCTACACTTAGCATTTTAATTCCAAACTTAGGATTATGAACCTACTCATTTTTCTAAGATTTGTCATATTTTTATTTTATTTTTCGCAACACCTTTCTGGTACGCGCTTTTACATAGCCAGTATCAGTTCTGGCACCAGTTCTCATTATTTTGACCTGAAACTTGTTATGTCAGTTCTATATATTTTTCTAGTGACATATACATACTTTTCATAATTTTTCGGGATACTTCATCGGTACACATTTATACCGTGGAGCAGAACCGGTATCTGCACTTTTCGTCAGAAAAGCGACTTTCAGCATTCTTAATCACTTACTATAATTAATTAAGCCTTCTTATAATTATTAGGGTCAATTATGGAATTATTTCCTAATTCTCATATTTATTTAATTAATTTCCTAAATTAACGGTGCAGGTTCTTACATTGAGCATGAACCCGAGAAAACATTTCACGTATTCCCATACCGAGTTTGGGATGTGCTTGAGTAGTTGGGATCCAATTGGCGAGTTTCCCCCAAGCATCATACCTTACGCACACATTCTGAGCTTGTCGCTTTCTTTTGGATTCGGGAATGATTTTCCCTAGTTAGTTGCATGGTCGGGTTATGCATGAACCCGACAAGATACTCTGCATATGCAACCGGGTAACGAATGTGCTTGAGTAGTTGGGATCCAACTGGCGAGTTTCCCCCAAACATCATTCGTATAATCCGGTTAAGAGTTAAATACATGTTAATCTCACGCGCCAACTTGTTAGTTGCACTCATTTCATTTTGACATGTGCTGCATGCCGCGTGTGTTAGTGTGCTGCAGTCGTTTTATGCTGTTTTTGTGTTTCGTGCACATTTATTAGCTGCGTCATTTCAAGCGTCTAATCATTGCTTTTTAAGTGCAATGACGCTAGTGCCCCTGACTCTTCCATCCACGATTGTTGCGGTTACTACCCATTTGTGAGAAGACACTGGTACCCCTAACCCATGCCATCCATGATTACTGCAGTTACACCTGCGCCTATATAAGTAAGCATCCTTCTTTTCTTTTGTTTTTTACTTTGCTTGTCTTGGAGAAGTTCCTTTCCCTAATTCCTCTGAGTGTTAGCATCCGCAAGTGCTTTTCTGCATATTCTGGGATTTCACCTTCTTCTCCTTCAGGTATTTACCCCTTCCATTCGCACCTGCCTTGTCCTTTTTTCTGCATTACTTGTATTTGGCTGTCTGCATTTTAGACTTCTGCCATTTTATTGCGAGTTCATTTTTCTTCAAACCTTATTCTGGCAATTAGTTTGCTGGATGGTTTTCCTCCTTACTGTTCCCACCCCCAATATATTCAAAGTTTTGCATATTGCTTCACTTTTGCCATTTTGTGCATCATTTAATACGATGAGGGGGAAAACCCTCCCTCTTCAGCTCTGCATTGTGAGGGGAAGTCAAAGGAAGATTCTAATTTTTTGAAAAAGATTCCTCCTGGTGCTCGTTTCTAGTTGTGGGGAATTCCAAGGACTGAAGAAGAAGAACATGAAGCCATGCTTCGTGGTTATCGCGGTGGTAGATCCCAGAGGAGATCCGGGTTGTCTGATAGAGGATTAGGGCAGAGCCGGGTAGAGGTTCGTCCACCCGGGGTAGGATTCGTCTATCTGTGAGCCGACGTACTCCCTAACATTTCCCCCAAACCGATTCTAAGCCCTCCAGTGGTTTACTTATAACACATCCGGGTTCTTCATCAGCCCACCTGGGTAGTTCTCAATCTTCCCCTATCCAGCAAACTGTACCTTGTTATACTTGTGTCTATTTGAGTTCCAAACTTATTGAGCAAGGCTGTGACTCTTTGGCCGAGTCTACTTTGGCTAGCTGCCAGCATGGAGATGTTCTGGGATCTACCTCCGCATCTGGTGGGGTAGTGACCCAATCATGATCTCCGATGTGCCGACTTCCTCATCTTCTAATGATTCTTCTTCTGATAGCATTTTTGATTCAGGTATGCCCATTCTCTTCTTCTGATCAAGTTCTTTTCTTTGTTTTAGGTTTTTATGGCATCTCCCTCCCAGAGGTTGTAGAAGAGTCAGGTTCTACTGAGTCATACCCCGAGTGTCCTCTAGCCTCTTTAGTATCCCAGTTTCCCTGGGTTACTTACAAGGTTTTAAGTACCACTTTCGAAATGAGTTCGGGTGATGTGTCTGGTCTCCCAGTTGGGGAGTTAGAGAATTATGATATAATCCCCCACGAGAAGACGAACCGGTTTGCTCTGGAGGAACTTCAGAAGAAACTTGTTTCTTTTTCTTCTATCGGGATGTCGTGACCCAAATTGGAGTCCGATTTTCTTTGACCGAGTTTCAAATGGACTTTCTCAATCATCTTCAAATAGATCCAATCCAACTCCACCCTAACGACTGGGGTTTTATCAAGGCTTTTTAATGTTTCTGTGCATACCTTACTCTTCCTACTTCTGTCTGTGTTTTCTTTTTCTTTTTTCAAGTCCTTATCCCTCAAACTGGCCGTGAACCGGCAGAACGAAAAGGTTGGGTTACCATCTGAGGTATCCCTGGTCGCAAACTCTTTCGAGTTTACATCGATTTCTTCAAGAACTTTAAAGATAAGTTCTTTAAAGTTTCTACACATCCTGGTAAGAGTGTATGGTTTCTTGATAACTGTGGTATCGAGGATGTAGAGGGAAAATTTCCTTTGCACTGGTCATTTGACCATTATCAACTTCCCCCTTCAAGCTACTGCATCTAAGAGATCGAGTTGAATCCTACAGATGTCGATAGTGTAATTGCCATTGGTACATATCTGCAATCGCACAAGCATACTAGTGTTGCACCTCTTCTTTTCAAATCGCAAGAGGAGCTCGATGCTAAACTAAGTATGACTCATTTTTTCCATTGCATGCATACTCATTATGTTGCATCTAATAACTTGTTTTATTATTTCTGACTTGCAGTTCCTAGCATGGAGAACCAACATAATGAGCCCCCCCAACTGGCTGGCCGTTTTGACTCAGCAAAAGGCAACTTCAGCTGAGTTGCCGAGAAAAAGGAAGGCGTCTGAGCTTACGAAGGTGGCCATTACTGAAAAACCTAAAGGTGTGTCGGCTGATAAAAGTAATGTCATTTCTGGCAATGCCAAGAACAAGGGGGTCCTGCTGATACTGGTGCCCCTGCATCTTCTCAGCGAGTGATGAAGACTCCTCCACCTCCTCCATCTCCCGAACTGATCAAACATGTTGTGTGGCAGTCCGGGATGAACGGTGTTCTCTGGGATGCAATTTGTGCTCCAGCACCCTTTTACAACTCTTCTCCTCTTACCGCTGCCCAGATTAAAGAGGTGGAGGA
This sequence comes from Gastrolobium bilobum, assembly GCF_033153095.1. Classification (NCBI taxonomy): domain Eukaryota; kingdom Viridiplantae; phylum Streptophyta; class Magnoliopsida; order Fabales; family Fabaceae; genus Gastrolobium; species Gastrolobium bilobum. The sequence continues at coordinate 345,995 of NW_026897739.1, read as the reverse complement.
GATGGAACTTTGCTGTGTGAAGATGGCCGGATTAGCAAGGCCTTTTCTTTCTCTTAAGCAAAATTATCTTCGCTCTCTAAATGAGACAGCTGCATCCTAGGAGGAGAGAGCCAAGACGTACGGCGAGTTGCCGAAGGTGAAGGTGGATTTCTCCTCTTTAAAAGAGGAGCATGGCCAAACTATTGCTGACCTAGCCAAAACAAAGGAGGGCTTCACTACTCTTAAGCGGGATAATACTCAGCTTTGTAACCTGAATGCCGCCGAAGGCATGAGGATGAAGGACATCCGGATAAGGTATGGGAAGTTGGAGGAAAAGTTGAAGGAAGTTGACCAGCTCTACCGGGGTGAACTTGAGAAATCCATCACCGGTTCCTTCTATCTGGATTTATCTAAGGTAAAGGAAATGTTGTAACCTGTCCCCCTTAGGCCTTCGACCAAAGTGAGGAGCATTTCGACTTGATCAGAGTCAACATGACAAGTTGCACTTGTACCTCTGAGTTTGTATTGATGCATCAAAAATGGTTAAGGATAAATCTTAAAAGAATAATTTCTCATTTATTGATATCAAATTGTTAACTACATGAATTTGCCGGCATATTTGGCTTTAGACAAGTTCCTAAAAAAGGAAAATAATTCGCCTAGGAAAATTTCAAATAAATTGAAAAACTTCAAGTCTTCAGAAAGTGGATCCCGAATTCAACTGTAGTATATTTTCAGTTTATCCGCATTCTAGGTTCTTTTGAATCCTTTGCCTTCTACTGTTTCTAGGACATAAGCCCCTTTTCCAAGCTTTTCATTTACTCGATAAGGACCTTCCCAGTTTGGAGCTAGCCTTCCATCTCTGGCATTCTTGTTGCCGATGTCAGCTCTTCTGAGTACCAAGTCATTTTTCTCAAACACTCTCGGTCTCACTTTTTTGTTGTATCTGGCTGTTATTAGTTGTTTGGTCATCATATCCCGGCAACGAGCTGTGACTCAAGCTTCATCAACGAGATCCAACTTAGCAGTAAGCAATTTACTATTTTCTTGTTCATTCTGCTTAATAGCATTCATTCTCCTCCAAGAGGGTTCTCCGATCTCCACCGTAATCATGGCTTCGCATCTATATGTCAATCTGAAAGGGGTTTCCCCCGTTGTCTGGGTACTCGTTCGGTATGCCCATAAAACAAAATATAATTGATGGACCCAGCTTTCTTTGGCATCCATCATTCGTTTCTTGAGCCCATCAACAATTACCTTGTTCGCAGCTTCAGCTTGCCCATTTAACTATGGGTGTTACACAGATGCGAAGCGATTTTTGACCTTTAGGTCTTTCATAAACTCCTGGAACCTTTTATCAGCAAATTATATTCCATTATCAGTTACCACCTCGGCTGGTATTTCGAATCTGGACACAATGTTCATTTCAAAGAACCTTTGTACCCTTGCCGAGGTTATTGTGGTAACCGGTTTTGCTTCTATCCTCTTGGTGAAGTAATCTACAGCCACTATTAGCCACTTCAATTGTCCTTCAACAGCTTTGAAGGGTCTCAGCAAATCCATTCCCCATTTGAAAAAGGGCCATGGAGCCGAGATGTATTTCAATTCCTCTAGTGGTGAAAGAATCAACCTGGCATGTTTCTGACAACTGTCGCACCTTTTGACATGTTCTTTGGAATCTGTTTCCATAGTTGGCCAGTAATAACCAGCTCGGAGGGCTTTCCTAGCCAAAGCTTTCCCCTCATGTGATGGCCATTGATTCCTTCGTGTATCTCGGCTAGCACATATTCTGCTTCTTCCGAGTTCAAGCATTTTAGCATAGGGATATGCAATCCCTTTCTATATAGCTGGTCATCCACAATTGCGTATTACGTTGCATCTAGGACCAGCTTCCTGGACTCCAATGGATCGTCAGGCAATGTTCCTTTCTTGAGGTATGCCACTATGAGTTGTCTCCAGTCATTTGCCGAGGTGATTATCATCACGCAACTCGGCTCTGTTCTACTTTGCTGCACCACGGTTCTATGGTTGCCTGGATTTTTTGTACTTGCCAATTTAGATAAGATGTCAGCTCGACCATTTTTCCCTCGAGGAACATGAGTGACTTTCACCTCATCGACTCGGCCATCATTTCTCTAACCTTGTTCAAGTATTTCATCAACAGAAGGCCTTTGGTCTGATATTTCCCTTCCATCTAGGAAGTCACCAGTTGGGAGTCACTGAAGATTTTTACCTTTTTGGCCCCATGCTCTTTAGCCTGCATCAACTCGACTATTAGAGCTTCATATTCTGCTTGATTGTTTGAAGTTGGGAAACCCAGGTTCAAGAAGTGTTCTATAGCCACCCCTTCTGGACTTTCAAGTATAATCTCAGCTCCACTTTCTTTATCATTAGAGGATTCATCTACGTATACCTTCCAAGCATCTTCAACTTCTCCTGTATCTGAGCTGACCGGGGTGAGTTCCTTTACGAAGTCATCCAGAGCTTGAGATTTAATGGCCTTCCGACTTTCATAAGTTATGTCGTATTCAGAGAGTTCAATAGCCCAACTAGTCATTCGTCTTGCCAGGTCCGACTTATGTAATACCTGCCGTATAGGTTGATTAGTTCGAACTTTATCTGGTGTCCTTGGAAATATGGCCGCAGTCTCCTTGCTGTAGTCAACAAGGCAAAAGCCACTTTTTCCAGCTTCTGGTACCTCAAATCGTGCCCTTGCAAGGCCCTATTGACGAAGTAAATTGGCTCCTGACCCTTGCTGGTTTCCTTGATCAGGACAGCACTTATTGCCTCTTTCCCCACAGCCAGGTACATGATCAGAATATCTCCTGGTTCTGGCTTAGACAGCACTTATGGGGTTGACAAGCATTTCTTGACCTTGTCGAACGCGGATTGACATTCCGGGTTCCAGCCTGGCACGACTTCTTTCTTTAGTAATTTGAAGAATGGGAGGGCATTTTCAGCAGACTTAGGTAAGAACTGGGTTAAAGCTGTTAACCTACCAGTCAATTGCTGAACCTCCTTCTTATTCTGGGGTACTTTCATATCAAGCACCGCTTTGCACTTATCGGGATTCGCTTCGATTCCCCTATGGGTTAACATGAAACCCAGGAACTTTCCTGTTGGAACTCCGAACGCACACTTTACCGGGTTCAGCCGAATACGGTACTTTCACAGCTTCTGGAATGTCTGCTCCAGATCTCGGACATGGTTGAAAATGTCGAACGACTTGACGATCATATCATCAATGTACACTTCTAAATTCTTGCCCAGTTGGTCCTTAAATACTTTGTTCATCATTCTCTGGTACGTAGCTCCAGAGTTTTTGAGCCCAAATGGCATCACATTGTAGCAGTAGTTGTCTTTTTCAGCAATAAAGACAGTTTTTTCTTGATCTTCAGGATACATCAGGATTTGATTATAACCCGAATAAGCATCCATGAAAGATAGCAATTGGAATCCAGCCGAGTTATCCACCAGCTGGTCTATGTTAGGCATAGGATAAGAATCCTTTGGGCATACCTTATTTAGATCTGTGTAATCAGTACAGACCCTCCATTTTCCGTTAGGTTTTTTCACCATAACGACATTCGCAAGCCAGGTTGTATATTGTATTTCACGAATGAACCCGACATCTAGCAATTTCTTCACATGTTCCTCCAGAACTTGTCTTCTTTCTGGCCCCAGCTTTTTTTTCTCCTGAGAAACCGGTGGCGATCCCGGGTGAACTGCCAGCTTGTGGCAGCAAAAAGTTGGATCTACGCCGGGAATCTCTGATGACTTCCATGCAAAAACATCCGTGTTGCTTTTGAGAAACCCGGCTAATTGTTCCTTGATTTGGGGATTTATGGCCTTAAAAAATTCGGGTAAATTGACCAGGTTCTTCTCCCAGCACAAGGTCTTCCAATTCCCCATTAGGCTCTGGCTTGGGAATCACTTCTTCTCTCATGTCGAGCTCAACCACATTGACAAATTTTCCTGAATGATGAGGGGTCACTTTTTTGCTGGCTTTATCCCCTGGACGTATCCGATGTGGGCTCAGGTGTCCTCCTTCATTTCCTTTGACTGTTTCAAAGTAGCATTCTCTAGATTCTTTCTGATCACCACTGATGGTAATAACTTCATTCTTGCTACTTACCATGTTTATCTTTTGATGCTTTGTGGAGACCAGCATGTCCCATTTGTGTATGGTTGGTTTCCTAGAATTATATTATATTCTGACGGGAAATGCGCCACTATGAATCTCACTCATTTTGACTTGAACGCTTCTTTTGTTTCTAGGGTTAACCTGAGATCTATGTAGCATTTAAGAGGTTTATTTTCTCCATTAAAGGCTATTAAGGTTGTCTTGCAGGTTTTGAGGTCTTCCTCATCAAGGTTCATCTTCTTGAAAGCACCCCATAGTATAATGTCGGCACTACTTCCCGCATCTATGAAGATCTTTTTAACCCGGTAACTTACCAGGATTCCGGTGACAACTAGTCCATCCACATGCCCTGGCAAGACACCTTGCATGTCTTCTTTTGTGAAATAGAGCAAATGAGGGTTTGGTTTGCTAGGGTCCTTCTTAAATATAGGACGATCCTGGATTGAGAGTACTTTCTTTAAGTACTTTCGTCTAGCATTTACCGTGTGTCCTCCTCCTGCAAGGACTCCACTAATCACGTTGCAGTTGAACTCCGTTTCTGGGAACTCGTCATTATTGGAATCATCTTTCTAGTTCCTTTCTTCTTTCTTTTTCTTCTCAGGTACTAGACTCTTACTCCTTTTCCGATTTCCAGACTTTCTTTTGTTCTTGGAATCTTGAGTTTTGATCACATACTGGCGTAATTTTCCTTCTCTGATAAATTTCTCCACAGCATCTCGGAGATCCCAGCATTGATCAGTGTTATGACCTGGTCCATTATGGAAGGCACAATATTTGGATTTGTCCAACCCTCCTCTGTCAAATATAGGCCTGGGTTTATCCATTTTTTTCATTTCCGTCATAGCCACTTCCCTCCAAATTAGAGAGTGCGAAGCATTCAATGGCGTGTACTTCTCATACCTTCCAACCCAGTCTCTATCATCCAGATTTTTGCCTCTAGAATCTTTCTTTTTACCAATAGCTCGCTCCTTTTCTCTTGGGGTCGGGCTCCTCCTCCTTGGGCTCACTCTTCTACCTTCCTCAAACTGAGCATTTTCTATCTCTACTTGTTCGAGCTCTAGGTATTTCTTCGAACGAGTTCTGAATTCCTCCAACGTTCTTACTGGGTCTTTATAGATCGACTTGGCTAGTCTAGATGCACCATCCAAGCCAGCCACAATAAGATGTACGTGGACATTTTCCGGTAAACCCGACACTTGCAAGATTGCGTCCTTAAACCGGTTAAGATACCTCTGGAGGGTTTCTTCGGGTTGTTTTCGTATCTTCCCCACGGCGAACTCGGACTTTGGATATTTTTTGCTAGTTGCAAAATTCAGAAGGAATTTTTGTCCAAATTCCTCCAACGATCCAATGGAATTGGCATGAAGGGTTGAAAACCATGCCTGCGCTGCTCCAGTCAAGGCATCGGCGGACCTACACTATTGCCCATGTGGGCAAGTGCAGGCAGTAACTTGCCAAAGTAATTTTTTTTTTCTATTAAAAAGTTGTAGCTGACCTTAAGTTTTAAGCATATGTCACCACTCAACATGCAAAATGTGCAACATAAAATGAAGAGAGCAAAGCTGCAGCTGATCTTAAGTTTTAGACATGATTTTCCTTGTACTATGTTTCTTTATCGGTATGATAAAGACCATCTAAATGTAGCTGTGGTCACTAGTACTATTGAGTACCCATTTGTTAATAATATATTTAACTTAGTTTAGATTTACTAAGTTGTTACTTTCTCTTGTCCTAAGGGTTGGCGTTCTGGTCATGTACCTAAAATTCACATTTTCGATTCTTATATTTAACTTTTTGCAAATGCAAGATAAGACTATCAACTGTATACACTTCCATGAATCCTGTGCATGATAAGAGTTGTTTTAAAAAAATTCGTGGGCCCAGCCCCCGAACTCCCACCATAAATGTGCATACACAAATAAAATTTTCTAGGTCCATCACCGAGTCAAGGTTATGGCAAATATCCGAGATATGAGGGGCTCATCTATCCCACGGATATACATGTCCGTATCAAAAGCATCAATGTGGATCTGCGGGTCCTGGCTTCCATCATATTTCGGCAAGCGCGGCGAATCAAAATCCTCCAGGAAAGGAGCATTTAGTATTTCACTAGTAAAAGTACTGTTATTATACTGCCCCTACTGTATTTCCTCCTGTAGCCACCGGGTTCCACGCGTCCTCTAGTAGCTTGAGCATTTTGGTCAGGGTGTGTACCATCCCGATTTCCCTGGCCATTTATTCTTGCTGAAGCATTCTGGGTAAAGATTTGAGCGGCTGCATTCTGAACTTCCATTGTACCATGATTCGATTTCATATTGCCCCTACCCTGGTTCTCTACCTCAGTAACTCGGTTCTGATGGTCCGGGTTATGGTTCCCTTCCCGGCCATTGGCATCTTGGACGTAGACCTCTCTCACCCCAAGTCTTGTGCTTTCCATTAAGCGATGTTCCAGATCCTGCATTCTCCTCGTATTCTCTTCCTGTATCCTCTGAAAGTTTGTCGTCGCTGGAGGTTATTACGATTCTCCATCTCCTCCATTCGCCGTAAAATTGCAACGAACACATTTTGTGCAAGTCGAGAATCAGGATTTGCAGATTGAGCAACGTGTGCAGCAAAATCCCCAAGATGCTGGGGAGGATTGTTCATATTTGGAGCCGCAACCCGATCATGATGTGCTGGAGTGGAAGCTGTATCTGACACATCCTCACTGACATGCACATGATCGTAATCTATCTCATTCTCAGGCTGGTTCTGAGGTTGATGTCTCTTCCAAAATTGGATCCAGCGGCTGATTCTGAGTGGGTGGTTGTTGGCTGTTACTACTTGTACGGACTGCCATCTTTCGATCAGAATGGTGGGAACTTCAAATTCAGACAAGAATCTATTCCCCACAGACGGCACCAATGTTCTGTCTTAGAGACAAAGATGTCCAACCCAATTGGCTGGTATGTTGATCTTGGATCTATTGCCCTCTCCAAGATATTTATGGAAGAGATACCCTTGAGTCAAGTAGATCACTGTGCACAATAGACTACTAACGAAGTTAGCCAAAGAGGTGTGTGTGCGCACAGTGACAGCGTAACAGTAAGAGAGAGAGAGCGTAACGTGCCTTTAGGGTTTACCTTGGATTTATAGAGATTACTTGTGGGTAGTATGATATGGGCCTTTGGTGCCTCTGATAGGAGCCCAAGCCTGTTCGCTATGCTGTCGTATTAGGATTAGTATCCTTGATGGATACTATCCATAATTATAATTGATTCACTTCTTAAATTGCCCATTATTGGGCCTGCCATTCAATGGGCCCCTTATACGGGTCCATAACAATTATGATTGCTCAAACGATCATTTTATATTTTTTTAACACGAGAGAGCATCCAGATCCATTTTTATACAATATAAAATGCTTGTGCCACGACCTCCCCTGGACTCGAGCCCCAAAAACGTTGTCACTTGTCTGCAAAATACATTTTTAATTAGGGTAAAAGATTTCTCTAGTTAATGGAGATAAATTACTTTTAAGTGATCTCTTTAATTTATTACAGGTTATATTAATCTATGTCATTATAATATTGTAATTTTATAATCTCAAAACGACATCATTTAAGACTCACTGGAAATAAGATGACTAGAAAAATACTTTTTCCTTTTAATAATAAATAAACAAATTTGAAAATTTTGTTGTAACGCTTGGACTGAGAGCAAGGAAGCACGAGCACTTGTAAAAACAGGGAGAGTCGTGTCCGACACGCTCCGACACGGCGACACGTTCCGACACGGTGTCAGACACGCGGTCAACTTTTTCCGACACGTTGACCATTCCGACACGCGAATTTGACCGTGTCCGACACGGTCAAGTGGCATTTTCGTAATTTTTTTTTAAAATTTTTAAAAAAATTTTTTAGAAAAAAAATATTTTTTTAAAAATTAAAATATATTAATAAAGCTTCCAACTGATCATATCAATTTTATTTTTTTGTTTTTTTAAGTAGATAAGAGATCATCTCAGCATCATTGTTGTCAATTCCTATCACGCTCTTGTTGTATCTCCTTGTCTCTGATCTCTCTCTAATATGATTTGATCTCTCTATCTGATATTATATATACCTCTCATCCCAGTTCTTATTTTTTTTATTAAAGCTTCCATCTTTATAACGTGTTGATGGGTATTATTAATTTAGTTTCATTTTTTTTGTTAAATTATTAAATATTAAATGAAAATACACTATATAAATTAAAAATATTATTTAATATTAAAACGTGTCCCAACGTGTCGAAATCCATAATTTTTAGGATTGACGTGTCGAAATATCGTGTCGTGTCGTATCACATGTCACGTGTCGTATCGGTGCTACATAGACAGAGAACATCTAGATCCATTTTTATACAATATAAAATACTTGTGCCGCGACCTCCCCTGGACTCGAGCCCCAAAAACGCTGTCACTTGTCTGCAAAATACGTTTTTAATAAGGGTAAAAGATTTTTCTCTAGTTAATAGAGATAATTACTTTTAAGTGAGCTCTTTAATTTATTACAGGTTATATTAATATTTGTCATTATAATATTGTAATTTTATAATTTAAAAATGACATCATTTAAGATTCACTGGAAATAAGATGGCTAGAAAAATACTTTTTCCTTTTAATAATAAATAAACAAATTTGAAAATTTCGTTGTATCGCTTGGACTGAATCCTCTGACCCCCGGTATTGTTTAAATAAAATATAATTCTATCCATTAAACCTAAAATTTTATCAATTTAATCATTAATTTGAGACTGCAGAATTTTTTTTTTTACCCTTATAAAATCAAAAGGTGACACAAGGTATACCATTCAATGTATTATACTAAAATCATAAAACTTTACTAATCTTATATTATATTTAAACTTGTATGTATATATAATATTTTATTTTCAATATATATATATATATATATATATATATATATATGTTTAAGATAAATTTTGGTCAAATGAGATTATTTTGGCCATTTGACCTAATTAGTGAATGTCATATTATTTTTTCAAGTTTAAATTATTTTTTAAAAATTATATTATTAAACTCAAATAACTAGGGAGATAAAATTTTGAATTTTAAAATTTAAGTCAATAAAATTTATCCCAAAAAATTAAACTGATAAAAAGACAAAATTTTTAAAGCTAAAATTGAGTTTTTTTTGTTAATATTATTCATAACAAGTCAGTAGTATTTTTTTTTTATCGTGGGTAATCTTCTTTTAAAGTGGATTATTGCTCTAAATTTTGCGATCTATTTTGGAAGGTAAATAAGGAATTTTGAGTACAATTGATGGAATCATGTCTCAATGGAAGTGCAGGATAAAATATTTTGTGTTTTTTATTCAATTCATAAACATTGAGCTTAAATCGAGAAATTACCAAAATAAAAAAATAACTTCTAGTCTACCAAAAAAAAAAAAAAAATCTACAAAATAACTCTAACAATTATAATAATGGCAAAACGGATGTGACCCGTTGGATCAGTCCATTTAACTCACCTATTTTGACGAGTTGCATTAAATATTTCAACTTCCCGATCAGCTCAACCCACCTATAACATTCTATATTAAGCTAGCTAATATGAAAATATCACATTCACCCATCATTAGTACTTTAATTTAAAAAATTAAAAATTCAAAAGCTAAAAGAATAAAGAAAGGCAAATCACATAAAACTCTTAGGGGGCGTTTGGTTGAGGAAATTTTTTTGGAATAGTAGGGAAATGAGATAGATAGAAAAATTATTGGAAAGATAGATAAAGTGAGATTGGTAGAAAAATGTAAAAAAAAGTTGTTTGGTGGGAAAAAACTTTACTGAGAAAATTAGGTAACTTTATGAAATCAACAGTGCATTAAAAACCAGATAACCGATTTTCCGAAAAATCTCACCTTCAAATTGAGTTTCTAAACAGTGCGCATATCTATGTTTCTCATAAATCCAGACAAATTAGATAGATGGGTTTTTGGTAAAAAACGTTGAAACAAATATGATATTTCTAAAAGCCATACTTGAGAAAGATAGATATCCGCTAAAAAGCTCCCAACCAAACACCACCTTAAAAATAATTATATACATTAAAGGCAGAGTTATAAGTACATTTCTTCACTTGACTAGAAGTATATTACATTAGTGGCGGTGGCAAGCACGTCATTTAATTAGCTGGGCCTAATTCTTATTCTTATTTATTTGTTATAGTATGTAGGAATATTATATTAGTCATATCATAATTAATCATCCATGTGAACAGTAATTGTTTCTACCCTGTGCGACCCCAAACTTCATGGAACTCGATTTTCTTCTCATAAGTTGTAACCATCATTCCCCCTCCGTCATCGGTCATGCAAATACTCGTCATTGTTCTTTTCTGGACAAGTTAGCATTAAAATAAACACAATGTGAGATAAATATAAATCATAGTAATATTAATGTTTTAAACTAAAATCAGTCCGACTGCTATAATAGAAAATATCATTCACCGTAATTATGTTTTATGAAATTATGATATAAATGTTAATTTCAATAATAATTGTAATAATAAATATGATAAAAAAATATGTAACATTAATTGAATTTATTGAATGTCCATCATTTGAGGGTAGTTGAATGTGAAAGATTGTTGAGTGGTTGGGTTCTTAACCGAAATAAGACATCTCTTACTACATTATTGTTCGAGGGAAATGATTCGTTTACAATTTTTTTTTATAAATTACACTAAGTATGATTGGTCATACACTCTTGATTGAAGTATGAACATTCATACTTAATGTAGTTTGTAAGAGTTTATAAACAAAAAGTTTATAAATATAACCTTCCTCATTGTTTGATCCCAAACTTTCTTAGATTAGTTTGCATCAAAATTTAACATTTAAAATTATATATTCTTTAAATATTTATTTGGTATAAAAAATATAAATTTAATCAACAAAATTCCCAAAACTATGAGAAACATGAATTTAAACATAATAACTGAGCACCAATAAAAACTGATATGTCTGAAGAGAATAAAAATAAAAGAAAAAAGTAAAACCGCGAGAAATTCCCAATAGTACATTTTCTCTAAAATATCAACTTTTTTTCTTTCTTTTTAAACCACACTCTCTCTCTCTCTCGATTCTTTCGTTTCCTAAGTTTTCTAATACATTTTTTTTGGTAACAAATAATACATCTTTATTTATAACATGATTATTTCATTATTTTATTATTATTATTATAATATTAAAATGTGTGGAGGGATTTTATTATTATATTATTATATATTTTTTTTCAATGGTACTGAAATTATGGAGAAGAGTTTTGTACACTGGAAGTATCAAATTTTAAGTGATCCAAACCAATAAAAATGTGACAACTAATTAGGACGAGGCGAGAAAAGAGAGTAAATTTTTTTTTTTATACAAGTGTCAATCTCTCAATGAAAGGAGCACATGAGACAGGAGTCGCACGACACCTAAATTTTTTTCCGAAATTATAAGGGGTTTACCTCCTATTTGATCCTTATAATATTATTTTATTATTATTTTATTAGAAAACTAATTAACCATATTTCTAAAATTTCTTCATTATTAATGCAAAATTCTAAATCGTTAAAAATTCAAACATTACCTAAAAATTATCTCAATAATACTTGTCAATAATATTTCTTATTTCTTATTTACTTAATAATTTTAGTATTTTTTTACTTTGCTAAACTTATTTCTATAAAATTTTCAAAATATTATATAGCTCATATTGAGACAGGTTAAAGTGGTCAACTCGAGTATTTTATCTCGAGTTTTTTTTTTTTTTTTTTTTTTTTTTTTTTAAGTTTAAGGTAGTGTTTTATTTGTCATACAAATCTTTAGTGATATTGGAAAGCTATGATATCCAAAAAATTTATTTCAAGCCTTCTCTACAAAAGATAAATAAAATACTTGATTTATGACCAGGGTTGTTCATATATTGAGTCAAAAAAAAAGTTCCTAAATATTGTAAAACAGAGTTTTAACAAAAATTTAGGCTTAAGATTGAAAAACAAAACAAAACAAAATAAACGGGAGTGTGTGATGGAATTAAATAACACCATAAAACTCATAAAATAAGATTCTTTTTAGTTTTAAATTTTTATCATTTTTTAAACGGGATGACCCGCCATGAAATTGGCAGGTCAACATTTTCATCCAAAGTTGTAAAGGTGGGTCAACCCCCCTTGCCCAATTTTTGGTGATTTCGTGGTGGGTTAGAGAAAGTCGACCCACTTTGCTACCACCTATTTGCTAATGGTAACAATAATCATGGCTTGAGATTGAAAAAAAAAATAAAAATAAACGGGAGTGTGCAGTAGAATTAAATAAAACCATAAAACTCATAAAATAAGATTTATTTTTTAGTTTTAATTTTTTATCATTTTTTAAAATGGCTGACCCACCATAAAATAGGGCAGGTTGACGTTTTAATCGTATTTTTTTATAGGTGGGTCAACCCACCTTGCCCCGTTTTTGGTGATTTGGTAGTGGGTTGGAAAAGGTCGACCCACTTTGTCACTACGGATTTGCTAACGGTAACAATAACCATGGCTTAAGATTGAATAAAATAAAATAAACGGAAGTGTGTGATGGAATTGAATAACACCATAAAACTCATAAAATAAGATTTACTTTTCTGTTTTAATAAACAAACATCTCAAAGAAAAAGATGACTAAATAATCACACAAAAGAGGGTCAATTGTGCGTTACTTCTTTTGCAAGAAACAATTAAAAAAATAACCCTTTTGTATCAACTTCAACCAAAAATAAAATTAACAGAGTATAAACATTTTCCAAACACAAAACAAAATCAAAATATAACATGTAATTCACAAATTAAACAACAGAATCAAAATTATAAGGGAAAAGTGATCAAAATCAATGTAATTCAATACCCTTTTAAAGAAAATATTCAAGAACGAAATCAAACAAAAAACTAATGATTCCTAAACCTCAAAAAGATAAAAAAAGATTAAGAAACAAGAGAGTAATTGAGATTTTCCTCAAAGATATGCAAAAGTAAGTCAAATGGGGTTTCAATATGAATTCGATGTGATTTCATGTTTCTCAGTATTAATTCTATGTTCAGAACTGTAGGAAATCAGGATTCAAATATTTTTCCCTTTTTCTTTTATTTCCTATTAATTAGGATTGATTAGTCATCGCTGAGTCATTCTTAACTATTCTGTCTTGTATAAATACTCCTTATATAATTTATTCAAATCAATATACAGAATTACTAGTCACCGGTTGAACGGTAAAATTTTTTCCTTTTCATCGACCGTCAAATCCTCTCTCTTCCTTCATGTCTTTCCTCAGAGCGTTCTTTTGCTTCCTCATCTGTTCCCAATACTCAGTTCTCTGGAGATAACTTAAGTATGTAGATTACTAGTCACCGGTTGAACGGTAAAAATTTTCTGCAATGGTTTCAATCTGTTAAGTTGATGATCTAGGCAAAAGGTAAGATAGGTTATCTTGAGGAAAAAATTAAGAAACCTGTTGAGGATTCTCCTGATTATGAAAATTGGGAGATTAATAATTTCTTGGTAATGGCATGCTGACTAATTCCATGGAACCACATATTGGCCAAACCTATTTGTTCTTCGATACTGCCAAGGAGATTTGGGGTGCTGTTCAACAAAATTATTTAGATCTGGAGAATACCTTTCAAGTCTTTGAACTGAGAAATAAGTTGAGAGACTTTCGTCAAAGGGGTATGACTATTACTGAATATTTTACTGCACTAACAAATTTATGGCAGGAACTGGATCTTTATTATGCATTCGATCTTAAAGGATTGGAAGCGAATATCCAGTTCAAAAAACACTTGGAGAAGGAAAGACTTTATGATTTCCTTGCTGGCCTCAACCGAGATCTTGATGAGGTTCGTGGTCGAATATTGGGGCAACGACCGTTACCCTCACTTGCTGATGCCTTTGCTGAAGTTTGTAGAGAAGCAAGTAGACAGAGAGTTATGCTGGGAGAAAATGAGTTAATTGATAAGTCTGATGATATGTCTGCATTGGCTGCTAAACGTACCATTGACTGTTCTTCTGGAGAATCAAAACGGGATGGTCGTCCATGGTGCACCCATTGCAATAAAATTGGTCATACCCATGAGAAATGTTGGGAAATCCACGGGAAACCTGCAAATTGGAATCCAAAAGGATAGAATAAAGGTCGTGCATATCAGGCCTTTACTGATGACAAGGTTGATGAGCCTCGTGCATCCTCTGACTCTGATGGTGTCTTTCTTAGCAAGACTCAGTTTGAACAACTTCAGAGACTTCTTACTCAACCTCCTAAGGCCACTAGTAATGTGGCTCAGCAAGGTACAACTTTCCATGTTGATAGTCAAAATCATTGGATCCTTGATTCTAGAGCCTCTGACCATATGACAGGTAATCCGAGCTTGTTTTGTTCATACACTCCATACTCTGAACCCTCTCGGGTCAAGATCTCCGATGGTAGTTTTTCCCAGATTGCAGGACACGAAACCATTAAATTTTCTGAGCTGATTAATTTAACATCAGTTCTTTATGTTCCTTCTCTGTCTTGTAATCTCATTTCCATAAGCAAGCTGATTAATTTAACATCAGTTTTGCTAAATTCTTTCCCCATGGTTGTGTTTTTCAGAAACAGAACTCGGAGAGGATTCTTGGCAGTGTTAGAGAGGATGGTAGACTTTACTACTTTGAGGATGATGTGACTCATGAAGCTGTTTTTGTGAAAAAAGACTCTATGTTTCCTTTGGATTCATGTAATAATATTATGCTGTGGCACCGTAGGCTAGGCCATCCCAATTTTATCTATCTTCAGAAGTTGTTACCAAACTTATTTATTAATAAAAGTCTTAGTTTATTTTCTTGTGATATTTGTCAACTTGTCAAGCATACTCGTGTTCATTATCCTTCTAAAGCTCACCATGACTCTTCCCCATTTTCTTTAATTCATAGTGACATATGGGGTCCATCCCGTGTAAAGAATATTTCAGGTGCTCGATGGTTCATTACCTTCATTGATGACGATTCTCGAGTTTGTTGGGTATACCTTCTAAAGGACAAGTCAGATGCTGCATCCATTTTTAAAAAGTTTCATGCCATGGTTCAAACCCAATTTCGATATTCTATACAAATTCTTCGTACATATAATGGCAAAATGTATTTTAATTCTATTCTTGGAGAATATCTTTCCCAACATGACATCCTTCACCAAAGCTCGTGTCCTGACACATCCCAACAAAACAGAGTTGCGAAAAGAAAAAACCGACATCTCCTTGAAGTTGCTCGGGTTCTTATGTTCACTATGAGTATTCCTAAATACCTTTGAGGGGAAGCCGTTCTCACTGCCTCGTATCTAATCAGTCGAATTCCATCTCGTATTCTCAAATTTTAGTCTCCTCTTTCTAGTCTTTTCCGCACCTTCCCTTCCTTCCGAGGTGTCTCCTCCCTACCTTTTAAGTTATTTGGTTGCATTGTATTTGTCCATATTCCCTCTCATCAACAGTCTAAGCTTGATCCTAAGTCTCTCTGATGTGTCTTATTGGTTATTCTCCTACTCAACGTGACTATAAGTGTTATTCACCCTCTCTTCGTAAGATCTTTGTCTCTATGGATGTCAGCTTTTCCGAGACTCAACCTTTCTTTCCCTTGGCTTCTCTTTAGGGGAGTCTATAAGAGAAGATGAAGAGCAGTCATGCGAACCTTCTGATGCCACAATATTACCTCTACTACTGGAAACAGGGGGAGCTACAGAATCCTCACCATCTGGAGCCTCCTCAAAGTGGGGACACATTTATAGCAGGCGAAAGCCTCCTCAAAATGTGAATAACCCAGAGCCTCTACACTGCCAGGATTCTGAACTAAGTTCTAGTTCTAGCACCCCAACACTTGAGTGCCATGATAAAAATGATCTACACTTGCCTATTGCTCTCAGTAAAGGTACTCGATCTTGTACTACTCATCCTATTTCTAATCATATTTCATATGAAAAGTTGTCCCCAAGGTTCCGTGCTTTCAATAATATGTTGGATAGTACAAAGATACCACAGATATACATGAGGCTGTCAATGATGAAAAATGGAGGGATGATGTCCTTGAAGAAATGAATGCTTTAGAAAGAAATGGAACTTGGGAGATAGTGACCCTACCAAAGGAAAAACAAGCAGTAGGATGCTAATGGGTATTTGCAATAAAATTCAATGTAGATAATAGCATCAACATATACAAGGCAAGATTGGTTGCAAAGGGATTCAAGCAGACTCATGGGATAGATTATCATGAGACTTTTGCTTCAGTTGCTAAAGTCAATACCTTCTGAGTTCTCTTATCAATTGCTGCCAACCTAGATTGGCCTCTGCAACAGTTAGATGTGAAGAATATATTCCTAAATGGAGACTTACATGAAAAGGTCTATATGGATCTCCACCTGGTTTTGAAAAAGGAAATGGATCAATGTGTAAACTAAAAAAGTCTCTATATAGGTTGAAACAGTCTCCTAGAGAATGGTTTGGCAAATTCACACAAGCTGTCAAAAGAAGAGGCTTCATTCAAGCACAGACTGATCATACTCTCTTCCACAAACACTCTAAGGATGGTAAAATTGATGTTCTTATTGTGTACATAGATGATATAATTCTTACAGGTGACAATAGTGAGGAATTGAACTCCTTGAAGAAGTTTCTAGTAGCTCGGTTTGAACTGAAGGATCTTGGAACTCTCAAATATTTTCTTGGTATGGAAGTTGCTAAGAGCAAAACAGGCATCACTCTCACAAAAAAATATGTTCTAGATCTTTTGTTGGAAACAAGAATATTAGGGTGTAAGACTGCTGAGACACCTGTGGAACCTAATACCAAGTTAGGTATTGAAGATGGGATTAAAGTGGATAAAGAACAATATTAGAGATTGGTTAGCAAACTAATTTACTTATCTCACACGCGACCTGACATTGCCTTTGCAGTGACTATGATTAGTCAATTTATGCATTCACCCAAGGAGAAACATCTTATTGCAGTCTATAGGGTGCTTAGACTCCTCAAGAATACTCTAGGAAGAGAATTAATCTCTAAAAAAGGGCATAAAAGGACGATTGAATTCTACACTGATGCAGATTGGGCATGCTCATCAGTAGACATGAGATCTACCTCAGACTATTGCACCTATGTGTGGGGAAATCTTGTTACTTGGAGAAGCAAAAAACAAACAGTGGTTGCAAGAAGTAGTGCTGAAGCAGAATTTTGAGCTTTAGCTTATGGAGTTTGTGAAGGAATCTGGTTGAAAAGACTTCTTCAAGAGTTGAAGATTTCATATTCCCTACCAATAAAACTGTATTGTGACAACAAGGCAGCTGTCAGCATTGCTCAAAATCCTGTGCATCATGATCGAACAAAGCATGTGGAAGTTGATCGCCACTTCATCAAAGAAAAATTAGATGATGGAAGTGTGCGTATGATGTATGTTCCTACCAAAGAGCAGACTGCATATATCCTTACCAAGGGCCTACACCGTCCAACATTTGAAGATTTGATTGGCAAGTTGAGAATGATCAACATTTACCTCCCAACTTGAGGGGGGGGGTGTAGGAAATCAGGATTCAAATATTTTTCCGTTTTTCTTTTATTTTCTATTAATTAGGATTGATTAGGAATGATTGATTAGGATTGATTCGTCATCGCTAAAGTCATTCTTAGCTATTCTGTCTTGTATAAATACTCCTTATGTAATTTATTCAAATCAATATACAGAAATACAAAATTTTTATATATTTCAATAAGAACCCTTAAAAATGTTTATATATGTCCCCTATCAAGTTATTAGCAGTTAGACATCTAAAAATTCGAATTACTTAAGATTTAAGTCGGGTAAATCAGAAAATTGTTTATCAGCATTTACTCGGGAAAATCAGAAAATTTACTCAGGTAAATTATTTCCCCTGGTAAATATGCTAATTTATTGAAGTAAATGACAGAACACAAAAATCTAAAAATGTAATTTTCGATCCAATTCAACTCCAAATGATTTCTAATCACATCTAACACATGTATAAATGATTTTAACAATATTTTAATAACTATTCACGTGTGTGTGATCTTGTATGCATGATTCAAGTATGTATGTTCTTAAAATGCAAGTTTATGACTTAAGATGCATTTCTTCAAGATATAGATCAATACTCCTCATTCTTTAAGTCTCTAAGTTTAAAACTATATTTCTAACTATGAGACACTATGTGAGCCTTTGTCTTGACTTAAATTTATTGGTCTTCATGTCTTGAGCCTGTCATGTCTTTCTTCACTTGAAAACTTTGACTTTGTAGTTAACTTTGCTCATTTGAGTAGTCCCTTTCACTTTTGCATGTTACCTTTGTCTTCTAGTACCATTTGGGACTTGTTTCATGCCTTCCATTGAGTACATCCATGTTGAGCTTTGTTAGTCCTTTGTAGGTGCTTTGTTATCGTCAAAATTTCAATATCATAGTCTTTATGACCTATGGTTCAACAACATCAGAGCCTAATAATAATATAAAGTAACAATCATAACATCCGCTTCTCGTTAAAAACTACTCTTGTCCTCAAGAGTATGATAAGGTAATTGAGTCTTCTTCTATATCCATCTCTGTTTCTCCAATGCATTCCTCAATCACCACTTGAATGGAAATTAATGCCTTACAAGGGTGGCATGGGGAATATGTGTCATTGCAACGAAAGAACAAACCCTTCCTCCAATAATTAGAAATTTATTTAAGGGAACGTTTGGTAGATCGATTTTTTTTAGATTATCGAGAAATTGATATTGAGAACCCATGTTTGATATAAGAATTGTGAAAATTTTCTCGAAAAATTGATTTGCCCAGGATTCCAAATTGTGAAGCTTAATGCAATATTTTCCTAACAACGACTACCACACCGGGTGGGTGGTATTATTGGATTCCCTTCTGGTGGGAAAATTTTCATCTCTAAAATACACTTCACATCGTTGTTCCTCTGATACATTTTCATTTTAAAAAACCTTCTTCCAATAATAAAACCTAGTAGCCACAAAAACCCAGCAGCTGCCTACCTCTTGCTCAAATGTCTATGCTCTCCAATAAGGTTTCCAACTATCTCCCACCAGTGGTTAATGTTCTAGCCAAGCCTGTAGATTTTTTGTCCAAGTCTCTATATCTCACACCTCTGTTCGCATATCTCCCACTACCCATGCCTTCGTTTGCATTTTTTGGCCAAATAATGACAACCCAGTTATGTTCCAACTAAGCTTGTTACCTTTCTGGTAGAGTTCTGGCAGTCTGGCGACTTTTTCTCTGGTTTAAAACTTCTCTTTTTGTTTTTGCAAATTTTCCACCTTTGTTGTCTTGCGGTTACAGATTAATGATGATAATTGTTTGGCTGTTCTTGTAATTTCTGAATCTTATTTTGAAAAGTAGGGGAAAAGAATGTTTTTATTTCTAGTACTGCACAACCAAGTCTGATATTTTGCATACATCATTTTGTACAATATTTGACAATCACAAAGAGGTTAGTATTGTAAAATGACCAATATTCGCAGCAATATTTGACAATTAACGAAACATAGAATCAGGAAACTTGAATCAACATTCCTGGTAATATTTTGGCCTACCAAACATATTTTTGTTAAGTTTTCTAGGAAATTCACTTTCCCACCATATTCTCGGGAATCATGATTCTTAGGAACAAAAAAGTTTCTCTTCTACGAAACGCCCCCTAAACGAGTGTTGTTGAATTGGTGTATAGTTGCTCTAATTTTGTTATTGCTGACTACAATAACTAATTTAGGAATTTTGAGATCAAGGGATGAAGACTTTGCGTATAATCAGGTGAAAGGAAGGACCTGACAGTGGTGCGTCTCATAGAGCCTTACAAGCCCTATAACAACTGAGAGTGAAGTGGGTTAGTTTGCTTGGACATCAATCCGAATTCCATTTAATAAACCATTTGTGAAACAACTCATTTTATTTGGAACCTTTAGTCGTCCCACTTTGTCAATTATCGTTCAAACTGATCTTAATACTCCTGAACTAACCCTTCCTGTTTCAACTTTGTCAATTGCCCAAGAAATCCATGAATTTGTCTAGTTCAAACCGCTACAAGATCTCTATAGAGAAACAATAGATGAAAGGAACATTAGAATAAATTCGTGTTTAATAGCATAGCAGAGTTTATGTTATATATAGAATTACTGGACACATACAACCTGAAATACATGATGTAGGACTAAGCCTATACTATTTCTACTATATATATTTACAACACTTCCCCTTAAGTTAGAGCATACAAATCATAAACATTAAGCTTGTTACATATATACTCTATTCGAGGACCCCCTAAAGACTTCATAAATACATATGCTAATTGATTATTAGAGGGTACAAAATTTATCATAATTTCACCAGCAAGAACCTTCTCTCGAACAAAGTGGCAATCTATCTCAGTATGCTTTGGTTCTTTCATGAAACACTGAATTGGAAGAAGTATGTAGTGCTGCTTGGTTATCACAAGTGAGATTTGTTGGTATAATGTCTCTAAACTTGAGCTCTCTAAGAAGTTGCTTAAGCCAAATGACCTCGCAAGTAGTAGTAGCTATGGAGCGATACTCTTCTTCAACTCTTGATCTGGCAACTAAATTCTGCTTCTTACTTTTTCAGGAAACAAGTTGCCTCCAACGAAGACACAGTATCCAGTAGAAGATCTTCTATCAGTAGGACAACTGATCTAATCAGCATCAGAGTATCTGACAACTTTAACATGACATTTATCTTCATATTCAAGGCCTTTTCCTAGAAATGCCTTAATATACTTTAGAATACGAATAACGACATTCCAATGTTCTTGACATGGAGAATTAAGAAATTTACTTACCACACTAACTGTAAATGAAATGTTAGGCCGAGTGACTGTGAGATAGTTCAATTTTCTAACCAATGTTCTATGCCTTTCAGGATTTGAAAAAGGCCCCCCATGATTCGATAGAAGCTTGACACTTGGATCCATAAGGGCATCAACAGACTTAGAATTTAACAAAGCAATTTCTTCAATAATATCCAGAGAATATTTCCTCTGAGATGTCACAATTCCATCTTTAGATTATGCCACCTCGATTCCCAAGAAATATCAAAGTTTCCCAAGATCCTTGGTCTGAAAATAATTACATAAATGTTGCTTTAACTGAGTAAACTCATGATTATCACTGCCTGTGATGACAATATCATCAACAAATACCACCAAGTAGATAGACTCGAAAGCTGAATGACGATAAAAGAGAGAATGAATATCCTCACTCCGAGTCATACCAAATTGTTGAACAACACTGCTAAATCTGCCAAACCAAGCTCGTGAGATTGCTTGAGATGATACAAAGACTTGAAGAGACTGCACAACTAACCATCAATCATTTTATGATAAACCTCCAGCTTATCATGTTTTAAGGACTAAATTCATATGGATTAACTAGTTAAAAGCATAAGAACTTAAGGTTAATTGTTGAAAATGCATGAAGATTGAATTGTAGACTAACTTGAATGATATTTGCCTGTTTTGAAAGTAAATTGATATAAATTGGAGCAAGGATGAATTTAAAGAACTTGGAGCATGAAGTTGAAGATTAATGAAGTTCTAAGCACGTCCTAAAAGCAAGTTTAACACCTGAGGATGGCGTTTTAGCACGCTAAAACACGCTAGATGCAGAAAAATTAAAGAAAAGCTTTGGTGGGAGTGTGCTTTAACATGCTCCAGTGCGTTAACACGGGCTATCATGAAGAAATTCTTCTTCAAAAAGCGCGCTAAAGTGCGCTTAACCAGTTTTGCAGTATAAGTGTAGTGCGCTAAAGTGCATTCATTAGCGCTTTAGCGCCCATTTATGACCTAACTTAGGCCCAACTTGTTGTTTTAACTTAGGGCAAGGGTTTCTAACCTATAAAAGGGAATTTTCAAAACCAACAGAGAACCTTTAGATAACTTTGAAGAGCTAAAATCTGGTTTTCATCATAGAAGCGCGTTCTTCTTGCTTTGGAGTACCAAAGACGGGTTGGATTCAAGAATACGCTGGGAACTTTAAAGATTCACTGCGCCATCACATCATTGGAGTTTGTGGAAGCTTTTATATTTTCTTGTGTTTTTGATTTAACTATGCTAGGCTAGTTTTCCTTATAGTTAGGGATAGATGAAACCCAATTAAACCTTTATGATTATGAATTGAATTTTTAATGTAATTTTTCCATTTTATATGGAATCAATTTATCTTCTCATAATGCTTTCTATAGGTTTGCTCCTTCTAGAATGATTTAGGGTGATTATATGACAATAGTGATGTTGGTACATGAACCTTGCATGATAAATTCATCACAATCCTTGTGATTCTAGGAATAGACATAGGATAATTATGTAATCTTATGATTAATGCTTATTTTCTTAAGGAATAGCCGGGGAACTAGGATTTTTTCAAGATCATAAAGAATTAGAATGTCAAGGGATTGAGTTCTAATTAATTTAGGGGAACCTATTGGCAATATATTAAGGGCAATTAATTAAGAGTTTTAATTCATAAGATTAAAGGAAAATTGGGAGAAGTCGAAACCTTAACTGCGCGTTCTTGATTGTTAAGAAACTCATTTTATCTTTGTGCTTGTTACTTTTAGTTTAATTTCCAATTCAGAATTCAATCTTATTCAATTCTCTTAGTTGATTTTACAACTTGAGCGTAAATAGTGAATTAGTGCTTGAAATTCTAATCCTCGTGGGAATGATCTCATACTCAATACACTTTATTACTTTTGCGGTCGATGCACTTGCCGAAATCGCAACATTTTCTGTTGTGTGCGCTCAGCAGCCGCAATAGATTCAGGCTGAGTAGTGAGATGGGGGTATAATTATGCCATCCAACAAAATTTGCAAATCTGAAGATCAAGAATCATAGTTCAAGTCATCCAATTTATCCACACTAAGCGGTGCAATGATATAATTGGTAAAACTAGGAGGATCTGACTTGGGCCCCATCAGAGACTCAGAAACAGAAGAGACAAGAGTTGAATCCATAATCACGAAAAATATAGACCAAAAAAATCAGAAATGACATATTACAAAAATAACCGGAAGAAGTGGGATTTATGCATCACCAATAACAAAGTCGAAACACCAAAACAAGACCAGATCCAGAACCGTCTCGGAGAAGGGAGAAAAGCCCAACCGGTCGCTGCCAGAAAGGAGCCATCATGAGCAGGAAAATCGAAGGGAGAGGCGAAGCTTCCACGCGTGTATGAGGGGCACATGGATGATCTAATGGGAATGAAACCTGGAGAGATAGAACTGCGCGGCCGAGACGAGCACAACTGTATATAGTTCGTCAGAAAAAGCCACCTGACGACGGTGGTTAACGATGGAGGAGCGTCAGTCAACAAGTTTTTGGCAGTTGTTCGCGAAGAGAAAGGGCTGACAACAACACAAAGACGACCCAAGAACAAAAGAGACATCCGAAAACTGACACAGAGTCAGTATCCAGAAAATTTTTTGAAAAGGGGATGAACAATGGAATCACCAGAGAAAATAAATGGATCAAGGTTTCTCTCATTAGGCTCTAGATACCATATAGAGAAATAAGAGGCAAAAGGAACATTGGAATAAATCCGTGTCTAATAACATAACATATGTTATGCTATATATAGAATTATTGGGTACATACAACCTGAAATACATGATTGGGACTAAGCCTATACTACTTCTATTATATGTATATACAACAATCTCATTGTAGAATTATTGCCAAGTGATGATGAGATTTACTTCAATGCCTCAATTAGGCATCCCTAAGGAGATGACAATAAGCCCTGTTGCGATCACGACAAGTGTACCGATCGTTTCAAGTAATAGAGTAGTGAGAAAAATTATCGTCCCACGAGGATTGAAGTGTTAAGTACTATTATAACTATTCCCTCTAATTTGGATAATTCAATTTGGTTATTGAGAATAATAGTTGAATTAAGATAAAAAGAATGAAACGTAACTGTAAAAACAATCAAGAACATGCAATTACGATTAAAGAACTATTAAGAAATTATAATAAAGAACTGTAGTCAGGGCACACCTCACCTTTGATTCCCCCTATTGATCTAAATTAATTCTTATAATCAATTATCTAAATGGATCAAACAATTTATTTTCTTTAAATTAGTTGGTTAAACCCTAATGTCTTAATGTATTTAACCCTTTAACCCAATTAGAATTCTAATGTCTTAGTAATTCTTCTTGAATTAAGCAATAAGTTCAATGAATTAAGAAGTCTGCAATTCAGACAAGCCTATGTCTAGATCATGCACAAATTATTATTTTACCCTAGTCTGAATTAAAACCCCAATATGTCTATTGTGAGCTCTAACCCTCAAAATCCTATAAGATTAATCAAGCCTAATAAGGATATAGATTTTTCATTCAAGGTAAGATAAAACTAATTGAAATAAAAGAATTATAAAAACAATTCAAATAACAAAGGGGTTCACATCAGATCCGTGATCCTAATTACAAAAGAAAACTAGCTAGACATATTCATGTCTGGCTTAAATAAAATAAAGAAGGAGTAGAAGAATGTCAAGAAGATGAGAAAGAAGAAGAAGAATCAATGGTTGATCAATTTCTTCACGTTTCCTTCCCTCTGATTCATCCGCCTCAGCAAGAACTTCACGAACTCTCAGTTGTTGCTCTCCAATTCTCTAAATTCTCTTTGCCGTCGAAAGATCCTCTATTAGGTTTCCTTTGCTCCATTTATATTGTGTAACAAATATCCACAAAATCTGCCAAGGAATCTTTCTTTAATTCAGTCACGTGCTACTGGCGCCAGCGCTAGAGGTGCGATGAAACAATATTGATTTTAAGCTTTGGCGTTGTTAGCGTGATACCCGTGCTAGTGGCGGGATGGATTGTGTTGTGCCAGTGCCTTTATCGTGGTATTCGCACTAGAGGCGCGGTGAAACAGGGACTTAAATCTATTCTGGCGCCATCAGTGCCAGAACCACGCTTTTGGCACAGATGAATTAGAGTGTTCCTTCATCTTGCTCTTGGAAATTGTTCTCTTTTCAATGTAAATTTCCTACAAAACACAAGACTTTGAGTAAGAGTAGGTCTGAGCATGGTTCATCAACTTTATTACTAATACGAGCTCTTTTTTATTTCAAAGTAGATTAAATCCTTACTCTTTTAAGCCTTTAAAACATTATATGCTGGAGGCATATCAAGCCCACCAAGTGCGCTCACCGTTAGGGGTCCGATGGTAATGAAATATTTTCTCTGCTTGACAAAGCTAACTTGTGGAATCTTTGTTTTCATCAAATATGGAAAATTCAGGTTCACCACCTTCAAAGCGTAAATGGTACCTGACCAAGATGCAAAATGGGAATGAAATGGTTCATGAGAAGAATTATCGGACGAACTACCTCTCTTTTGAAAGATTGATGTTGCTACAAAAATATCTAATCAATTGAAGATTTGGATTAACATCTCCTTGAATTGATTGAACATCCCTAAATTATGTCTTTTAAGTTTTCCACATGTTCATCCATGTTCGTACTTTCATATTAAGCTAGTAGATATAAAGATTTTCACTGATCTTTGTAACCTATTTTATAAGATAAATAAATAATTTTGAATATAATTGAGGGAACCTACCTCAATGCACAAGTGCTGGATAAATTATTATATGTTTTTATTCAACTAAAAAATGAACTTAAATAGAAAAACAACTCCTACGAAAAATGTCTCCAACAATTACTCATTACTCCACCTACTTGTTGACGGTAACAAGAATCATTTTTATTCCTATCTACTAACCTGAAAATAAGAAACAACACCTCTTAACAATAGAAACAACACAACTTAACAAGCAACAAAACCTAATAATGATATAAAGAAACGAGTTTGATATTTCTTATGTTGTAGGAGATACAATTATCTCTTATACATATATAAAAGTGTGTGGGGGCCCATGCAAACCCTTATGAAAAGAAAAGAGAGAAAAAGAAAATATATATTCTACACACTTTTATGTATGTGTAAAAAATAATTTTATCTTTAATAACATGAGAGACGTTAAATCCTAAAGTAACAAATGAAACATTACATTTTGTCTTTCCTAAGAATGATTTAAATCATATTTTCATCCTCTAAGTGATTCATATAAATGAGTTTTTAGGGGTACTTTTTTTTTATACTAATTTTGAACCCATAATATTATCAACTTTGAGACCATATAACATGAAATGAAGATTACAAATAAAATTTAAAATTATTTATTAATATATTAAAAGTCATATAAAGAGAAAAAAATGTCTTTAAAATCGAATATTAGATTTCATGGTCAGTCATGTTTTCAATTTCTGAATTTGGGCCATGACGAAAACGGCCTAACTTTGACATAGGGCCTGGAGAGATGATTCGGAAATTAGAAACTCACGATCATGATCCCTAACTCCCACGTGGAATATCCTAAACCACATCCAAACAAACATCCACTACCTACTACATCCACACAGAATTTCCGCAATCTCTTCATTCAATTCTGAAAGCGATAATGATAAAATGAAAACCAGGACCGAACTACCATCTTAACACATATATCAATTAAGTGAAACTGTGACAATATCTGCAACAGTCACACTCCAAAAAAACATTTCCATAGAACTACTGAAATATTTTATAATGCCATAAATAACAATAATAGGCCATAGATGAAGTGATTGGCATGGCCACATTAACCACACAACCAAGTCCTAAGTAGTAGCAAGCAAGTAATACATTTTTGTCTCCATTCTAAATTCGTGATTGGAGAGAAAACTAAGCAAATGGCATTCCCTATCCCACAGTTCATACCCTCTTCTTCATCATCTTCGTCTCTACCTCACATCCCAACATCATCGTTATCATCATCACGACAACATGTTCAAGTTCATGTTCTGTTCCGCCGTCGCCGGAACCCCGACTCGCTCCGGTGCTCGGCGTCCGACAAGAACCACCACGACGCGGTTGAGCTCCCTCTCTTCCCTCTCCCTCTTGTTCTCTTCCCTGGCGCCATCCTTCCCTTGCAGATCTTCGAGTTCCGCTACCGCATCATGATGCACACGCTCCTCCACACCGACCTCCGTTTCGGGGTTATATACTCCGACGCCGTCTCGGGAACCGCCGACGTCGGGTGCGTCGGCGAAGTCGTGAAGCACGAGCAGCTCCTCGACGACCGTTTCTTCTTAATCTGCAAAGGACAGGAACGGTTCCGCGTGAACAACGTTGTACGGACGAAACCGTACCTGGTGGGGAAGGTGACGTGGCTGGAGGACAGGCCTTCGGGGAATGTGGGAGAGGATGACGTGGAGGGTTTGGCGAGTGAGGTGGAGAGTTACATGAAGGACGTGATTCGATTGTCGAATCGATTGGGTGGGAAGGATGAGAAGGAGGTTGAGGATTTGAGAAGGAACCTTTTCCCTACACCGTTTTCGTTCTTTGTTGGAAGCACTTTCGAGGGTGCACCAAGAGAACAACAGGCTTTGCTTGAGTTAGAGGACACTTCCACAAGGTTGAAGAGGGAGAAGGAAACTTTGAAGAACACCCTTAATTACCTCACTGCTGCCTCTGCTGTTAAAGATGTCTTCCCTTCTTGATCTTGATTCAATGAATGCCATAGAGGGTGAGTTTTAACTTTTATGGAGACAAGGGAAAACAAAAGGGTATATTATAATTATATTATATAGTTGCATAGTTATTTGAATTTATGGTATATACTAGATATAGATTACATACAATTTGGAAATACAAGTTAATTGAAAACTGGCAGTGGTATGAGTATGATTACTAAACAAACAGTCAGAAAATAATCCTGAGAAGAAACAATTTATAATTGCATTAAGAAAACGCGTGATTTAAAATGCAAATTATACTCGTCAAATTATTTATGTAGACTCTGTCATTATTATTATTATTGCTTTCCGTGAATTCGAGCAAGAAAGTGCTTATGAATATTATTAGCCAGAGTGCTTCATGTTCTGTTTTAGATCAAATGTACCCTCCAAGGTTGAGATTTGTTTCATTAATCTTACGTCCGTTGCTGGCATTTATAACCAGTGCACTAAATAGCTAGTATTATGAATGCTAGTTGACTTTGGAATTTAAACGTTGCTAGTATTGGAGTCTTGAGATGTTGGGAGTTTTAGTTTAATTGTTATTACTGAAGTACTGAATGGCGTATCGTTTTTGGAGAATGGAGAATGTTGAGATTAATAAGATCAAAATTAAAGTTTATTTGTATTATACTTTTGTGGGATAGGCTGAAGAAAATTATTATGCTTCTTCCTTGGACAATACACTGTAAGAGACTAAAGCTGCAATTATTAAGTGTAACATTGAAACCAAACAATCTTGGATGAGAAATACTATCTTTTGCTCAGTTTCACTGGTTGATTGAAAGCCAGGCGTGTTATACTATCTGGTTATGGCTATTCTGTTATTGTTATTGTTATGATATGGGTTAGTTTTGCCCACCTGATAATTTATTTGCCTCTAAAAGTTTGGCAGACACTAGAAGTTGTGTAAGGAGGGTTTACCTTTTGAAAGTGCAACTTGTTTTGATTACTGACGACACCTGAGGCATCTCTCTTTTTAAACGCTTGTATCAATCAACATAATGTTGGGAACTCGGTTCTCTCAACTCGGCTTAAAAGCTTTTTCGCGGAAGTCAATCAACAAGATTCTAGATCTCAGATCTCGACAATATTATCTCGGCCTGAACTTTACCAGGTCTGACAGCGCAGCGGAAAAAATGAAAAACACAAAGGGGGGAGAGAGAGAGAGAATACAAGCAGATTTTTGTAGGAACTATTGGATTTATGCGGAAGCAATTTAGGACCTAGTACATTGGTATGCTTACCGAATCATCCTCGTTTCACAATTACCTTTTGGTGCGCAAATCTCGTGTAGAATCTTCCCTTGTATGATTCCTCTTCACGAACTGCTCACCTCAGCGCCGCAGCACGAACAACCTCCTTGTAGCTGGACTGTGGCGGATCTTCTAGACTATGTCTCAAGGGAAAATAGGAAGTATGTGGACACTCTCTCACTTTCAGGGAAATGACCCTACCTCAGCCTCTACAACCACCAAGTGAAGACTAGAGAGGCCGAAGACTAGAGAGGCCGAAGACTATAAGTGTAGAATATATATGGGTTCCAAGAAACCCTAACCCTAAGCATAATGAGTTTTAGGTTTCTTGGGCTCTTCTTACACACTAGGCCTTATTGGGCTTTAGTGAAAGAGCAAAACACAACATTCTCTCACTTGCTTTTGAGTACAAACTTGAGCCTAAAGCCCAAGTCGATGTATCTCACTAGTCGTCATCAACTGAAATTGCCCCATCCCTTATCTTGAGCTAGCCTGGGGATCTACCATCTGTTATTAATCAAGGTTCTTGATAACAAATGAATGATTATCTAATTCGGTGCTACTCCACTAAAAGCCCGAACTTGAACTCCAAGATTAATAACACTTATAACACGAATATGCATCGCCCCTTTGTAGAATGTCTATAATTGATTGACAAGTTTTCTGTAACTCAATCAATTATTTATTCCCTTGACTATGATAGTTTCTCTAATGGATTACATGCACTGGCTAGTGTCTTTAATATCCAAGTACTGAAACATATCAAGGGGACATATCCTACAAATTTCATGTTGTTTATCTCATAAATACCGATAATCAAATAATCACACTCCCAAAATATCGAGTTATTAGCCGTCAATAGATCGAACATCACCCGTTGGTAAATCAAAGAATGAAAACTATTTGATTACTTATTTATAATAAACTCAGGATTAAGAGCAATCACATAACTATAGTTAACTGGATTTTATCAAAAAAAAAAAAAACTATAGTTAACTGGAGATTTGATACTTTATGACAGGAAAATAACCTTAATCAAATCTCTTTTTGATCCTTTCAATGTGAATGTTAATTCACACCAAATTTTTCAATAATTCGGACAAAACCATTTCATAAAATATTGCAGTCTAAATAAAGTGCCTAACTTTATTTAACAGCTGTGAATCTATTCATCAATTGTGAGAACCTATGATCATGTCCTCCATGAATGTATCCATATGATCATATACTCCACAATTGATCCGGAACTTGATGTTTGTAAATAGTGCGTAAAATAAATAAATAATACCTCATTTGTAAAATTCAGAAAATGATTACATTATTTCATTGTCTTACTCCAAGAGCACAATGAACCCAATATCTCCCACTCGATTAATGCAAGTCTGGGATCCTCCTAAGACCCAAAGAAGTAACATGCCTCTCGAACACAAGTTCAGGCAAACTCTTAGTATCTGGGTCTGCAAGATCCACCTCTAATGCTATCTGAGTTTAGTGAAAAACTCATAGCTCGAGGTTGATTTCTTGAGTCAATATCCACTTGAAATAACTAAAATTGTGAAAACTCAGCTTTTCAAGACTCCCACTAGAATATACCAGCATATAATCTCTCGTTCTCCAAAGATACTTGAGTACATGCTTAACAATAATCTAGTGTTCCTCTAGATCCAGAATAATACCGTCTCACTACTCTCACTGCTTGGCAGATGTCTGGTTTAAGGCCCAACATGGTATGCATGAGACTACCTTTTGCCAAAGTATAAGGTATCCAACTCATGCATTCTTCCTTCTCAGGAGTCTTTGGTTACTCCTTAGGAAGATAGATCCTACATCTGAGAATTATAATTCTTCTCTTAGAATTCTCATGTTGAATTTTGGCAAGAGTTTTGTCAATATAAGTAGCCTAAGATGATGCTAACAATTTATTCTTTCGGTCTCATAAGAGTTTTATACCAATAATATAATTGGCTTCCCCAATACTTCCATACCAAAACACTAACTTAGCCAACTCTTATGTTTGATATTACCCCCACGTTGTTTCCAATAAGGAGCATATCATCTACATAAAGTACCAGAAAAACTATTGTCTTCTGTTGGATCCTTTACATACAAATACACATCATTCATCAAGGTTCTCTCAAAATCAAAATTTTGATAACCTGATCAAAACAGATGTTCTAAGACCTGGATGCTTGCTTAAGTCCATGAAATAGACTTTCACAACTTGCATACCGTGTGTTCCTACCTATTTGCTATAAACCCTTTTGGTTGTTGTATGTAGATATCCTGACATCCAACTCCCAAAATGAAATCTCATAACTGAGACTTATAGCAACTAAGAGAATCTGGATAGATTCAAGCATGACGTCTGGCAAAAACGGCCTCCATGCTAGCTTTAAAGGTTTTCACCTTCCTGTCCATCCTCTCTTTGCCTTTTATGTCCATATGCACCTTGTGGGTTTTATCCCTCTTGGTGTCTTTACTAGGACCGAACAGAGTTGAAATACAAGTATTCCATCTCATTGTTCATAGCTCGAGCAACATTTGATCAACAACATCTTCTAGTGCATTATCGTAACTAATAGGGATCAATGTCACTCAACTAGAGACAACTTGAGAGTTAACAAGGTTCTCTCTCACTACGAATATACTGCACTAGACCGTGTGTATTTACAGGTAGATCCAAGATTGGGTCAAATGATGGATCTTCAATTTCCTAAGGATCCACTTATTTTTGATATTGTTCTTCCACATGTGATACTAATATTTCTACTAGTTTCACTTATATATTATCATGTTCAATTTCCAATTATGGTTCCCTTGTTTGTTCACCTAGAGATATATCTTTCCACTCTTTGAACAATCAAGGGAACAACAGATGAAGCTTCTAGAGATTCTGGGAATTCTTGATCTGAGATAAGTCTCATCAAGAATAACCTTACTTAAGAGCTTACAATTTCTCACCTAGTCCTCCTTTAAGAAAATCACGTGAGTGTTGATAGCACCCACTTAGATCATCTTGTCCTTAGGAATAAATAAGATCTCATCCCTGGTTCTCTTAGGGTAACCAAAAGATATGCACTCTTCCGTACAAGATTTCATCTTATTTAACTGCTGTTGTAGGACGTGTGCCATAGCACCCTAAATTCGAATATGGTTTGATCTGGGCTTGCACCCTTTCCATAATTCTTTAGGTGTCTTTACAACAAACTTTGACAGAACCAACTTAAGAAGGTAAATTTCTTTCTCCTAGACTTCTCCCTATAACAACATTGGCAAAGATGAATAACTGAACATGGTCTTCACCAAGTCTAGAAATGTTTGATTATTGCATACTGCAACTTTATTCAACTAACGCGTTCCTAGAGTTGACAGTTATGAAAACTATCCACTCTTAAATCAGGTAAGACCTGAACTTACCAGACAGGTAGCAACACTTTAGTCAGACCAAAGTGTTTTGATTTGAACACCTAGATGCTTTTCTGCCTCAGACTTAAACCTCTTGGAAATTTCCAAAAGCTTTAGACTTATGCCGCACTAGGTTCATCTGTCCAAATTTAGAGTAATTATTCATATAATGAAGTAATCATCACCTATTCTGGCTTGAATGCTAAGTGGTCCACATATATTAGTATGTACCAGTTCCAATTGAATAGTTGTGCAAATCCTGTTGACTTTGTAGGATTTCTTGGCCATTTTACCTTCCAAATAGGACCAACATGTAGCTTATAGTTAAATTACTATTGAACTTTCAGTCCATCTTTTAACTAAACCATGTTTTCTACTTGAGGTAATCTGACTCAATCACAAAGTCAAAGTTATGTTTCAATTGAAATTTTTATTTCTTTGGTGAATGTTCTTGTTCATCATTCTTTTAATTCAACAAAATAAATTTAATGGGGTATAAGACATAAGTAATAAAGACTATTTAGACATTGAATCAGAACAAACAAGACGAAGATGAAATTCAAAATGAAATTGAGGAATCAATTGCATTGTCAAATCATGTTTTAATCAAAACAACTAACAATAATTGAATTCCTCTTGAAATCCAGAACAAATAAACAGTCACCCAAAACCATAGTCTTTTAAATAATTTCTCCTACTGCAAATGCAGACACAAATTCTCATTTTCAAACTTAAAATATCTTTGTCCACTGCTGACAGGCATGTCATCTTTAAACTACTGCAAAGAGTAACAAACATAATCAGTGATTCCTGAATTAATGATTCATTCACTGATCATGCCTTAATATACCCATGTATGGTTCTTTTCATAACCTCTGGGCAATTTTTCTTTCAGTGTCCCTCCAGTCTGCACTTGAAGCACTTGCTTTGCGGCTTCTTCATAGCAACTGGTTTGACAACTGATAACCAAGTTATTTTGTTCTTGTTATCACCTTTAGGTTTTCCCTTAGTTTTAACAAGACTTTTTAGCAAAACCTGCGCTGATTTCATTTTGTCTAGCAGATCTGCTAGATGCAGCAAACATGTCATTAAGAGTCTGAAGCATCTCTATTCCACTCTTAACCATGTACACTTGCTTATGCAAGTGTTTGGAAAGACCGACAGGAACATAATAGTGAACTACCATATTTATCTTTTTCCAATCTAAGTATTACGTCTTTGTTTCCTTAGATGCATCATCTGCAAGTTGCTATGGCCCTCGTATTGTCAGGACAAATTTTAGCTTTCATGTTTTAGAACAATATCAATTTTTTTTAACTTAGTTGTAGTTGGTACCATCTAGAGGTTTTTGACTCAAAATCATTTCTAAGATATTTTCTGAAAAAACATGCAAGACACACAATTACAAACAAATAATGCAATAAACAAATAAAGTGCAAGTAGATTCTCATAACTACTCATATTTATTGTTAACAATCCTTGAATTTTCTTAACAAGGCTTACGATGGGCAAGTCACCTGTCAAAAATAAAATTGTTATTTGGGCCTTCGGTGCAATTGCCAGAGCTCCGATGAGAGGGTTAACAATTTTACCAAAGTTGAATGTAATTAATCATTGTTTAATTTTAAAATTATCCTTAGTATCCAAGTATTGCTGACGATGGGCCGTACAATACTTTACTAAAATTTTAAAATTATTAAGATTTAAAATAGTGAAATCTGATTATCCTTATCCGATGGGGCTTCAACGATAACCATTTCACTAATAAACCCACAAATGGAGCCCGCAGGTTTTAAAATTAATTAAAAACCTTTAAAATTAATTAATTTTAAAATCTTCACCCATTCAATATTTTTATTTGAAAATTTTCATAAGCTTTGTCGAATTCATTGTTTAATTTCAAACGAAGACGAGTCGTACAATACTTTATTAAAATTTTGAAATTATTAAGGCCTAATAAAATCCAATCACGTTTATCCGTTGGGGCCTCACATGATTATTTTATTGATAGGCCCACAATGCATCTGGAGGTTTAATCTAATAAAATCCAATCATGTTTATCCTATGGGGCTTCGCATGATTATTTTATTAATGGTCCTATAATGCGCTAGAAGGTTAAATTAATTTCTTAATTTAAATCTTCTTCCATTCAACATAAGCAATTTTTTTAATTTCCAAGAATTATTTAATTGAAAGTAACATTTCTTTGATTCCAAAAACTATGTAAGCAAGAGCGCCGATGAACGTGCATCACTTAGCTTATCTGAAATTTGAATTTATTAAGGTCCTAAAATCCGGTCAAGATGGCAGCGTGTGCTTCACACAATCATGATACATGATTGTGGTATGCAGCGAGTGTTTAACACATGACCATTTTAGAAGACGTACAAATTACTTGAAATTAAACTATTTTCTTAGGAAATTTTCTTAATTATTTTTCTAGATTTAAATCATCCAAATAACTGATTTAATTATTAATCTAGATTTTAGCAATCATAATAGTTATCATTTATGAGGATAATTTTAAATCAAAATAATTTCCGTAACGATCATTAAATTATTAAATTCGTTATGCACATATTTCAAAATTATTTTCTAGATTTAAATCATTCAAATAACTAATTGAATTATTAATCTAGATTTCAACAATCATATTAATTATCATTTATGAAGATAATTTGAAATCAAAATAATTACCATAACGATTATTAAATATGCACATATACAAAAATTAGAATTAATGTCATAATGACCATTAATTCAGACTATCAAATGTAATAACAATTACATTTAAAATTTGAAATATGAATTAATTACCATAATGACTATTAATCTAGTCGTACAAACATATCAGTCATCATGCTCATGTAATTAAAATGTTATGAAATAATATGGCACCACTTATTCTATATGGCATGTTATCACGTCAAGCATGTTATCAATCATATAATTCATCCATTCACAAAAACAAAGCAATTAATTATTAAAAACTTTAATCCATGGTTTCCTAAAAAAAAATTACATAGTAATCAAATCGGAAATATTGCGGCTGATTTGCTCCTTCCTTATGGTCCACAGGTTCTGTTTCAAGCCACTTTATGGTAACTATGGGCCCAGAAGCCCAAAATACCAACTTTTGGCGAGAAATCCTAAAGCAACTTACAGGAACCCTAGCCATCACGTCCACTGTGCCGTCACCCGATCTCAGAACTAAACTCCATGGGAATGACCGCCTTGAAGAGACGAAGCCTCCATCACCGGAACCACCTCAATCGGAGCTGCCACGTGCCTCCACGCGCCAGATTTGTACCTGCGAGTGAGGTCCACGCGCAGCCACTTTGGGCGGCGCGTGAGGGCGCGTCCGGCCTCCTTTCGCGGTGCTCCGATCATTGTTCTTCTCGTGCTTCTGTCCCTATCAGAAATCAAGTGAAAGAGAAAGAGAGAGAGTGAAAACGAGAGCCATTGGCTTTACTGAATGTTTGATAGTTTTCGTTATGACTGAATACAAAGGGAAAGCTCTATATATAGACTCAGAGATGATGAGTCAGCAGCTAACAATCCAAAACTAACTAACTGAGCTTATAACAATAAGCCTAACAGAAAGCCTAGAAGGAATACACTACAACCAAATATATAGTAACAGTAATGCAGCTAAATACAACTGCACGAACAGTAAGCTGAAGTTGTATTCTAATATCCGCCCGCAAACTCAAGGAGGCTTGGAAGCTGAGCTAGCCAGAGAGCCATCCAAGACCTTGAGTTTGGACCTTAATTCAACAAAGTGCACAGAAGACAGAGGCTTAGTGAGCGTGTCAGCAAGCTGGTCAGAAGAAGGAATGTGAGAGACCACCAACTGCTTATTGAGAACTCGTTCACGAACAAAGAAAATATCCAATTCCATATGCTTGGTGCGAGCATGAAGAACAGGGTTGCGAGTGAGAGCCACAATGCTCATATTATCACAAAGAACGTGAGGGACCGAGAAGAGGATATGTAATTCTCGAAGAAGAGATTGGATCCAAAGGATTTCTGCACACGTGAGAGCCAAGCTACGGTATTCGGCCTCAGTACTAGAATGTGCAACAAGTGTCTGCTTCTTGGACCACCAGGAGATAAGGTTGGGGCCAAGGAATATGTTGGAACCAGAAGTGGAGTGCCTATCATCAGGGTCAGACCCCCAGTCAGCATCACAGTAAGTTGTCAATGAGAAGGGAGAAGCAGAAGATGCAGCCTGAAACAATAACCCATGTGAAATAGTCCCCTTTAAGTAGCGTAAGATCCTCTTAACAGCTGCCCAATGATCCACTAAGGGTTGAGCCATGAATTGGCAAACTTTATTCACAGCATAACTTATGTCAGGCCGTGTGATGGTGGCATATTGAAGGGCACCAACAATGGACCTATAATGATGAGGATCTGGGTAATAATTGGAGCCAACCCGAGACAGCTTACAAGTGCTGGACATAGGAGAGGAGATGCCTTTAGCCTCATGCATGGAAGCTCGAGAAAGTAAATCACTGATGTACTTGGATTGAGACAGCATTAAGGAATGAGAGGAACTCCTTCGAACCTCAACACCAAGAAAGTATTCCAGATTACCCAAGTCCTTCAAAGCAAACTGAGTGTTCAGTTGTGAGATAAGATGTGAAATAAAAGGAAGATCAGTCCCTGTTACTATGATGTCATCAACATAGATGAGCACATAGATGCATCGTGAGGCAGAGCAAAGCATGAACAAAGAGGGATCACAACAGCTGGACTTGAAGCCAAATGAGAGCAAGGAGCTCTTAAGTTTATCAAACCACGCACGTGGGGCCTGTTTGAGCCCATAGAGAGCTTTGTGAAGCTTGCAAACGAGAGCTCTATTGGAATTTTCAAAGCCTGTAGGCTGTACCATGTAGACCTCCTCTTGGAGATAACCATTCAAGAAGGCATTATTGACATCCCATTGTCGAAGAGGCCAGCCATAGGTGAGAGCCAAGGTAAGCACAATCTGAATGGTGACTGGTTTCACTACGGGGCTGAAAGTTTCATTGTAATCAAAGCCAGGTTGTTGATGGAACCCCTTTGCAACAAGCCTTGCTTTATACTTGTTGATGGAGCCATCAATATTCTCTTTAAGTTTGAAAACCCATTTGCATCCAATAGCAGACCTGTTAGGAGGAAGAGAAACCAAACTCCAAGTATTGTTAGCCAATAATGCATCATATTCAACTTGCATTGCTGCATACCAAGGAGGACTCGAGATTGCCTGTTTGACAGAGGTAGGCTCAGCATGAGTAAGAAATGCTTGAGCTCTAGCAAGAGTCTTGGATCTAGTTTGTATAGAATGACCAGAAGAAGTAGGATGGATAGCAGTGGATGGCAGAAAGTCAGAATGGGAAGACTCAGGAGAGGAAGATGAGAAAGAGGCAGAAGAATGAGGGAATGAAGAGGGGGAAGGAGACTCAGGAGCAGGAGAAGACACATGCATATGTGGAGAACCGGTTGGAGAGGTGCTGGAAGTTGAGGAAGAAGTACTGTCACCATGATGCACAGTAGTAGGTGGAGAAAGAGGGCGATGAATAAACAAGGGAATGGAATGAGAAGTATTTGGTGTGACAGTGGCAGAATTGGAGGACCATGACTGAGCATATGGAAAACGAAATTCATTGAAAATAATATCTTTTGAAATGAAGGTTTTGCCATCTTGATTCTGACAAATATATCCCTTATAGTTGGAAGAATATCCGAGGAAAACACACTCTTGGGATCTGAATTCAAGCTTATGCTTATTGTAGGGTCTTAAAAATGGAAAGCAAGCACAACCAAATGCTTTAAGGAATCTATAGTCAGGCTCAGTGTGATACAGTTTAACAAAGGGTACCTCAAAGTTCAATGAAGCAGTAGGCAGACGATTAATGAGAAATGTGGCTGAAGCAAAGGCATAATCCCAAAATTTCATAGGAAGAGAGCCATGAGAAAGGAGGGTTAAACCAGTTTCCACAATATGCCTATGTTTTCTTTCAACTACACCATTTTGGTGACTTGTATGTGGACAAGTGACTCTATGTAAAATTCCATGGAGTTGTAAATAGTGAGTAAAGGGTCTAAACTCCCCACCCCAATCTGTTTGTATTGCTTTAATTGAAGCTTGAAATTGGGTTTGCACCACTATATGAAACTGTTTAAAGATATTAATTGCATCAGATTTTTGTTGAATAGGATACAGCCAAGAGAATCTTGTATGAGCATCAACAAAAGCAATGTAATAGGAGTTTCCAAGAGTAGATTTAATGGGAGCTGGTCCCCA
Organism: Gastrolobium bilobum; assembly: GCF_033153095.1. NCBI lineage: Eukaryota > Viridiplantae > Streptophyta > Magnoliopsida > Fabales > Fabaceae > Gastrolobium > Gastrolobium bilobum. The sequence goes on along the minus strand of NW_026897739.1, from coordinate 307,234 downwards.
AAGGTCACTGTAGATTAACTCAAAAGGAGAATGATATATAGTTTGAGAAGAGGGGGAATGAAGTCTGTGAGCTTTACCAAGACAACAAGAGGATCAGAAATCCAATACATTTTTATTAGTAATTGGATCTTACAAGTAGTAAGTACATTCTTTAAAGCAATCTCATGAGGATGTCCAAGATGACAATGCCATAAGGAGTAGGCAGTGTTAGACACTGAACTAGGCAGATTACAAGATTGAACATTATTAGAGGCTAAACTAGACTGATTACAAGTATAGAGTTGTGAGCTAAAACACTTTGAAGACAATGACACTTGAGTAGAAGGCTTGACAGTTGTGGAAGCTTTAGGCAGACATATACTTGGAAATGAATACAAGCCATCCTTGTTGACAGTACCTTCTAGGAGAGTTTTATTGGACTCCTGCGATTTCACAAAACACTTAGAAGGGTGAAACTCAAAATATACATTGTTATCCTTAGCAAATTGGCTAACACTTAATAAGTTCTTCACTATTGAAGGTACAAGAAGCAGATTTTCAAGACTTAATTCAGTTTGAGGTTCTACTGGAGACAAAAAATTTGGATGAACCAATGGCAAGAATTGGCAAACCTTGTCCATTACCAATGACAATCTGATCTGTACCAGTGAGCTGTTGACTTTGAAGGAGATTAGCTGGATTTGCAGTAACATGGTGGCTTGCACCTGAATCAGGATACCACTCGATGGTAGGTGCAGATACTGGATGAGGCAGCAATCCAGGTTGAGAAGCAATCAAGGCATGAGGAGCCTGATTTGCTTGCTGGCGAACATATTGATAGGGACGCTGTTGTGATGAAGCAAAATATTGCATCTCAGTGGTATTTGGAGGAGGAATATTAGGTATGAACCGTTCATCAAACCTATACCAGCAGGAACGAACGTCATGTCCGAACCTATAGCATAGTTGACAATGAACATTGGAACGAGGTCCACGTCCTCTTCCTCTATTATTGCGACCTCCATTCCTTCCTCGTCCTCTGTATCCAGAACCTATAGCATTAGAAGAACCAGAAAACTGAGAATCTGTAGTCTGGTTCATACTCTGTTTTTCGTTCAGTAAGACAGAGGTGAACGAAGGATTCTTCTCCGATGGATTTTGTGTCACAGCAACGTTCACAGAGGTTGGATTGGTCAGTAGAGACTCATTTTGCTTTAACAAAAGCTGTTCGAAAGCCATCAACTCAACTGCAATATCATCTACACCATACTCTCTCTCACGTCCATAGACGTTGAGAACAAACGAGTTATAGTCCGATGGCAAGCCTTCGAGTATATACTCGATCTGATCTTCGGTTGAGACTGGACTATTTATTGCTTTCAACGAATGACAGAGAGTTTTGATTCTAGACAGATACTCAGGAATAGTTTTGGCACCTTTCTTCAGTGTTCGAAGTTCAGATCTAAGATTTCTAGATCTGGACTTTATCATTCCTTGAAATAGCTTGTGGATCTTGTCCCACGCTTCATGAGAGTGTTTGACTCCTAGAATTTCGTTCACTACAGACTCAGATATTGTGGAAAGTAACCAAGTCAGTAGCATCTGATCTTGAGTGAGCCACGTTGTGTACTCTGGATTCACAGATTCTGCATCACGGTCTTCTTCTGTGAGAAACTTCAGTGGAATTCTTGGATTAACTAGAAACTTCTGAAGTTGATGTGTGGTTATTATTGGCTCAACGATCTGTGTCCAGAACAAGAAATTGTCCTCAGTCAGTTTAACAGATATCTGATAGTTGAAAAGATTCGGCATTTTCTCCATTGAAGAAGTGTTGTTTGAGCTGTGATGTGTAGGAGAGTTTGACGTTGTGGAAGCCATGAATGAAGCAAGAAATGGATCAGGCCCTCAGGATAAGAGCTCTGATACCATATCAGAAATCAAGTGAAAGAGAAAGAGAGAGAGTGAAAACGAGAGCCATTGGCTTTACTGAATGTTTGATAGTTTTCATTATGACTGAATACAAAGGGAGAGCTCTATATATAGAGCTCAGAGATGATGAGTCAGCAGCTAACAATCCAAAACTAACTAACTGAGCTTATAACAATAAGCCTAACAGAAAGCCTAGAAAGAATACACTACAACCAGATGTATAGTAATAGTAATGCAGCTAAATACAACTGCACGAACAGTAAGCTGAAGCTGTATTCTAATAGTCCCCTTTCACGCCATGTGATTGGTTTCTGAGATCGACCACCGGAAGGTCACAAACATGTCAAAACAGTGACGAACGCGCTTCTTTATGCATTTTCTTGATCTTTTTTTATTACAATTTTGTAATATAAATAAAAAAAATGTACAAAAATTGAAATAAAAAGTCAAGGAGGAAACCTAATCATTTGGGATTAGCCTCCTTGTTACAACCCAAGAAAATACAAAGATATATCTACCATGGATTAAAGTTAAAACCAAATAAAGAATTGATTTTTAATGAAAAGAATTATAAAGATACACATGCGAAATACGTACCAATAAACATAGATCCCTAAGTGCCATATTTCATGAAGCAAAACTAATTACATGAATAGTGAAACTAGATTCACATACCAATGTACAGCCAAGGCTCTAATACCAATTGTAGGAACTATTGGATTTATGCGGAAGCAATTTAGGACCTAGTACATTGGTATGCTTACCGAATCATCCTCGTTTCACAATTACCTTTTGGTGCACAGATCTCATGTAGAATCTTCCCTTGTATGATTCCTTTTCATGAACTGCTCACCTCAGCACCGCAGCATGAACAACCTCCTTGTAGCTAGAATTTGGCAGATCTTCCAGACTATGTCTCAAGGGAAAATGGGAAGTGTGTGGGCACTTTCTCACTTTCAGGGAAATGACCTCACCTCAGCCTCTACAACCACCAAGTGAAGACTAGAGAGGCTGATGACTATAAATGTAGAATATATATGGGTTCCAAGAAACCCCAACCCTAAGCAGAATGAGTTTTAGGTTTCTTGGGCTCTTCTTACACACTAGGCCCTATTCGGCTTTAGTGAAAGAGCAAAACCCAACAATTTTAACGTGGGAAAACCTTCTTCAATGAAGAAGTAAAAATCCACGGGACCTAGTCCAGTTCAAACATCCACTATGAAAATAGTGGGTACAAAGAATCAAAATTCACCAAAGTGGTGGTTAACTCAACCTCTCCAACAATGGTGATAATCAAACTTTCATAGAGATGTTTCACTCAAACTCTCTTTAGAGATCTCTCAAAATACAAAGCTCAAAGCTTTGCTCACAAATCTCTTAAATAATTTTTCTCTCAATGTAACCTAGCCTCCACCCACAACTAATGAATATATAGAAGATGTGATATCTAGGGTTTAGGGATTTTAGGAAACCCCTCAATGGGCTTGGGCTTAGCTTTGAAGGAGGAAGCCCAACAAATCTCCCCTCTGACTTCAATGCATCGGCTTCAGCATCAACCTGGCTCTTTCACAGTAGTCTTCAAATTTTCTTGCTGGAACCGGCTTCATCATCACGTCGGACCAATTATGGTCAGTGTGCACTTTGACGAGTTCGATCTCTCCACATTCCACCACATCCCGGATCCAGTGATACCCATTGTCAATGTTCTTAGTGCGGGAGTGATATGTCGAATTCTTTGCAAGATGGATTGCGTTTTGATTGTCACAACCCAGCTCGTACTTGTCTTGGTCATGGCCGAGTACCATGAGGAACTTTTTCATCCACGACATCTCTTTACTTGCCTCAGTAGCGGCAATGTACTCAGTCTCGGTTGTCGATAGTGCAATGATAAACCCTTGGTTCATCAGGTTTTTAAGCATGAATTAATATCAATTTGTGTGATTAAATGGATGGAAAAGAGGTTAATGTCCTAGAAATCTCTCAAATACAAGTTCTGAAGCTTATGTTGAAAATTTACATTGTTTTTGTAGGAAAATGAAGCTCAAGGAGCAGCAGAGAGAAAGAAGAAGATTCTGAAGAAAGGGAGAATGCTCAAGTGTTGAGCGCTAAAACGTCCACACAGAACTTTTTAGCGCGCTGCTGCAAACTGAAGGCAAAAGTTGCTGGTGCCGAGCGCTAAAACGTCAAACACTGAACGTTTTAGCGCGATGTTGCAATCTGAGGACAAAAGTTGCTGGTCTTGGGCGCTAAAACTTCCTGATCAAACGTTTTAGCGCCCTGCTGTTAAAAAAGACTCTGGTCTTGAACGCTAAAACGCCCAAGTCAAACGTTTTAGTGTTGGAATCAGTTAAAAGCAGTTGGTCATCCGTCAAACATGGACTCTAAAACGCCCATCAATGAACGTTTTAGCGCCCATGGCAGTTTTCAGTTGTATTTTGTAACTCTATAAAAGGCAAGGGCCTTCACAATCTCATATACACATCCTATCTATCCTATTCTCTCTGACACTAGGAGAGGGGACATCAGATCAGATCTTTCATAGATTTGATCTGACTCCTCATTCTCTCTGAATTTCCAAATTCCTTAGGATTAGTTTATGTAATAGTTAGTACTTTCCTATGAAATTGCACTTGAAGATTGAAGACTCAACTATCATGACAATGGAGTTTGATCCTTCTTCTTCTCTTGTTTATATTTTCATTATGTCTAAGTAGAGTCCTAAGTAGTCAGATGTCAATTTCCCTCAAGCATGAATTTATGGATGAACCAATTTCCATTATGAATTATCTACTATGTGATGTTGATCAACCTTTTTCTTATCATCTCAAGATGTAATCCAGTGATACCCAATGTCAATGTGCTTAGTGTGGGAGTGATAGGTCGAATTCTTTGCAAGATGGATTGCGCTTTGATTGTCACAACCCATCTCGTACTTGTCTTGGTCATGGCCGAGTTCCATGAGGAACTTTTTCATCCACGACATCTCTTTACTTGCCTCAGTAGGGGCAATGTACTCAGCCTCAGTTGTCGATAGTGTAACACACTTCTGAAGTCTTGATTGCCAAGAGACAGCTCATCCGACAATTCTCATCATGTATCCCGTCGTCGACTTCCTCGAGTTGGAATCTCCTCCTAAATCAGCATTCGAGTAGCCTTGCAACTCGGCTTTACCTTCTCCAAATCGGAGGCATAAGTTGGTCGTACCTCGAAGGTACTTGAAGATCCACTTTATTGCTTCCCAGTGCTCTTTGCCAGAGTTCGATAGATACCGGCTTACCATTTCAACAGCATATGCCAAGTCAGGTCTAGTGTAAACCATTGCATACATCAAGATTTCGACAGCGGATTGGTACGGGATCTTCAGCATCTCATCTTTGTCTTCATCTGATCTCGGACATTGCTTATGGTTCAGCTTTATGTGTCCGGCTAGGGGGATGCACACTGTTTTGGGTTTGTCCATTCTGAATCTCTTCAGAATCTTCTCAATATACTTCTCTTGACTCAGCCACGATAGCTTCTTTTGTCTATCTCACATAATCTTGATTCCGAGTATCTGCTTTGCAAGGTCGAGGTCCTTCATTGCGAAGGACGAGCGCAACGCCTTCTTTAAAGCGGCTATCCTCGATTTGTCTTTCCCTACAATAAGCATATCGTCAACATATAACAACAAAATCAAAAAATCTTCGGTCTTATATCTCTTCACAAATACGCAGTGGTCGGCCTCTGTCTTCTCAACCTTGTGATCTGTCATGAATGATTCAAACTTCTTGTACCACTGCCGAGGTTCTTGCTTTAAGTCATATAAACTATTCTTTAAACGACATACCAAGTCTTCTTGTTCTGTAGCTCGGAACCCTTCAGGTTACTCCATATATATCGCTTCTAAATCACCGTGAAGAAATGTCATCTTCACGTCTATTTGTTCTACCTCAAGGTCCATCGAAGCTGCCATGGCTAACACGGTTCGAGCCGAGGTCATTTTCACCACAGGAGAAAAATCTCCTCAAAGTCTACTCCTTTCTTTTGAGTGCAGCCTTTCACTATAATTTGGGCTTTGTATCTCAACTTCTGCCCGTTCTCATCATTCTTAATCTTGTAGGCCCATTTATTTTTCAGAGCTCGTTTTCCTTCAGGCAACTCGGTCCGCTCATAAGTCTGATTCTCGTGCAAAGACTTCATATCGTCTTGCATTGCCTTTTCCTATTCTTCTTTCTCTGAGCTCGTCGCAGCCTCATCATAACTATGAGGCTCACCGTCTTCAGCTACAACGGTGTATTCATCAGATGGGTATCTTGTAGAGGGTCTTCTTTCTCGAGTTGGATATCTAAGTTGTTCTTCAGCTTGAGAACCCGGTTCATCATTCTCATCCCGAATCTCATCATCAACTCGGACCTCAGTGTCTTGGTCATCATCAGCTTGTTGCTGGTCATCATTTTCTTCATTCTCTTGATTTTCTCCCCATGCTTCAGCTTGGACAGGAGGGATAGGTTCTTCACGTCTGACAGTAACCCGGACTTTGGGCTTCGAATGTCATGAGTGGTCTCATCTTCATGAAACATCACATCTTGGCTTCTCACTATCTTCTTATTGATTGGATCCCAAAGTCAGAACCCGAACTCACATCTCGGCGAACCAAGATAAATGCATTCTTTAGTCTTCGCATCGATTTTTTCCCTTTCATCTTTAGGGATATGCACGAAAGCTCGACATCCAAACAACTTCAGTTGATTATAGGCCACTTTTTGACCTGTCCAGACTTCTTCTGGAATTTCTCCTTCAAGTGGCCGTGATGGTGAGAGGTTGATCAAGTCAACAGCAGTTCTGACGGCTTCTCCCTAGAATGATTTTGGAAATCCAGCATTGGATAACATGCTTCGTACCTTCTCTTCAATAGTTCAGTTCATCCTCTCAGCCAGTCCATTCAACTATGGAGTCTTGGGGGGCGTCTTCTCAAGTCGGATCTTGGCCGCTCTGCAGTATGCATCAAATGGGCCGCAGTACTCACCACCGTTGTCAGATCTGACCACCTTTCATTTTCTTGACAGCCTCCCTTTCAACCATTGCATGGAATTCTTTAAATGATTGGAGTACCTGGTCTTTAGACTTCAACAAATACACCCACACTTTGCGGGAATGATCATTTAATGAATGAAACAAAATACTAAGCTCCTCCAAGGGATCTCTCCGACATGGAGTAGACATCAGTATGGATGAGGTCAAGAATATACCTGCGTCGTTTGGGTTGATCCGGTGTCACAAAAAAAACCCAGTGCTACTTTCTAGCTAGGCAGTGCGTGCAACTCTCCAACGCTTGGCCTTTCAACCCGATCAGTAATCCTTTCTTGTTCAGGATTTGGAGCCCTTTCTCGCTCATGTGACCGAGGCACTTGTGCCATAGCTCCAAGCTAGGTCCATCTCGGACAGAATTGGCTTCTCCGCCATTGATCTTTCCTTGCATCACGTACAAGGAGCCTTCCTTCTTACCTCGGGCAACAATCCAGTTTCCCTTGGCCAGATTCCATCTAACACTATCGAAGTAGTTCACTAACCCGACATCATCAAGCTTGCTTACCGAGATTAGGTTCAAACACATGTCAGGTACATGCCTCACATCCTTCAACACAAGTCGGCACCCAACTTCCGTGGTCAGGGTCACATCACCAACACCAACAATCTTGCTGGTCACCTGATTTCCCATCTTCACGACTCCAAAATCACCACCTCGGTAAGAGGAGAAAAAACCTTTGTGTGGAGTAACGTGGAAAGAGGCACCAGAGTCAACAATCCAGGTGCAGTCATCATATGTAACATTAAAATAATTATCCTCACCTAGGAGGAATATCTCGGCATCCGAGTTGGCAGCCACCGCAGTGGTGCTCTTGTCTTCCTTCTTCTTGGGAATAATCTGATCCGACTTCACAGAGATGATCTTCCATCATCGGTCTCCAATATGTGAAATTGTCTACGGTCAGCTTGAACATATCTCAATCATTGGTTATTCCACTGGTCTCCATCTCGTCTCCCTCAGAACCCATCGAACCCGGGCTCTGATACCACTGTTGGGAACTCGGTTCCCTCAACTCGGCTTAGAAGCCTTTTCGCTAAAGTCAATCAACAAGATCCTGGATCTCAGCAATATTACCTCGGCCTGAACTTCACCAGGTCGGGTAGCGCAGTGAAAAAAAACGAAAAACACAAAGGGGAGAGAGAGAGAGAGAACACAAGTAGATTTTAACGTGGGAAAACCTTCTCCAATGAAGAAGTAAAAATCCACGGGACCTAGTCCAGTTGAAACATCCACTATGAAAATAATGGGTACAAAGAATCAAAACTCACCAAAATGGTGGTTAACTCAACCTCTCCAACAATGGTGATAATCAAACTTTCCTAGAGATGTTTCACTCAAACTCTCTCTAGAGATCTCTCAAAATACAAGCTCAAAGCATGCTCCGAAATCTCTCAAATAATTTCTCTCTCAATCTAACCTAGCCTCCACCCACAAGTAATGAATATATATATAGAAAAGGTGAGATCTAGGGTTTACGGTTTTTAGGAAATCTCTCAATGGGCTTGGACTTAGCATTGAAGGAGGAAGCACAACATATAAAAGATTTAGATTTTTTTGTTATTGATGAAACTAAGAGGCCTTTAATGTTTTTCTTAATTTTGTTCCGGTAGAGAATTACGTGATGCACTGGTTAATTAGCCTCGATTTCATTCTTAAATACATTGATGGATCAGGTAATAGCAGAAACATAAAGATGGCAAACTGAGTTTAATAAGATAATAGCGGAAACAAGGAAAAATGATGTAATAATACGGATTTTTTTTGGCTAATTAGTATTTTGGACATTTCTTGCTTGCTACAGTGAAAAATGATACAAGTGTACTCGACATCATTTCATTATAACTTGGGATATGTAAATGGGCTGGACCAGATCAGACTTTGGGCTTAAATAGATTAGGCTTATACAAAATATCTTAGGTTTGATTAATCACATTTGGATATCTAATAATCTGGTATGTTAGTCTTGTGTAAAATCAAATTATAAATCTATTATGACTTATTTTAAAAATAAAAGGTGTGATGCTACTTAAACTTGTTAGACATTCGATAATTAAAAAAATTAATATAATATTACTTTATTATTTAAAATTATTAAAATAATAATTTTATTTATTTTATTTAAAATTAATATTATAACATAGGTCAATCTATAGGCTTATATGTCGAGTCTTGTAAAAAAAATCTATAACCTATTTTCTAAAGAGATTTTTTTTTAAATTTTGAGTCTGTTTTATTTTACTAATTATAATAAATCAAATTGACTTAATGTAGACCGAACCGTAAACTCTTGGTAGGCCGCCTGATTCACTTACACCCGATTGTAACAAAACTATTTAAAATACGAATTAGAATGAAGTATATGACTAGGCGATCCCTTAATTGCAATGAAGCCAAATTTAAGAGCCAAAAAAATAAAATAAAATTCGCGCATTAGTTTATATAGACATAGATCAACCAACCTCCTACCCAAATCAAATTGAAATAACTGACATGGCCAATGTGATTGTTTATATTGGGAAATCAAAGACTTTTAAGAATGATTTACGACAAGCAAAACAAATGTTCTAATAACAATTATGCAAGAACCAAAACACCAAGCAACACAAATCAATTGTTTAATGTGGAAAACCTCTATAATGTGAGGAATAAAAATCAAGGGATGAGTTTTGGAGTCCACCCAAATTCTTCATTAGCAACAAAGTGAGATTACAAGGGTTGCAATAGCAATTACAATCAACAAGAGCACCAACAAACAACTTAACAATAAGTTGTACCAAAAAACACAAGAGGCATACAAATTAGCAAGCTTTTAAGTAGATTTCTTGATTGATTTTGTTTTATATTATGCTGTTTAGATATACATTGAATTTATAAATTTTTGTGAAATTATTAATGTTGTTGATCGTATATTCTGTTTAGATAAACTTGTTTTTTTTAACAGGCTAAGCCAGATTTTTATTTTTTTTTAGATAAGTCAGATCGCATGTCGATAATTATATTCATAACAGGTTACGAGCTAGTCAAATCTGACAAATTTAAATATAAACTTAGCCTTTTAAGATCAAAGTCCGACTCATTAACACCCCTAGTGACACATGGAGGAAAGAGACAAATTTATTGCAGGATGGAGCGAATAAACTCTCAACAGTTACCATTTAAATCTAACACAGACCATAACTCGCTGCAACATGCAGCGAGTATAACATCATAAGTGAAAATTGTACTCAGTATATTATATTGTATACTGCAATGTACTTTGAAGTCACGGAACAAGTGAAAATGACACAACTATCATTTTGGCACCGCCACGGGCTAACTAGATGTGGCATTCTCAAATTTTATTGAAGATCTAATTTTGAGATGAAAGTTACTATATATAATTTATTTTACTTCAAAATTAATTTTAACAAAATTCAAATATATATAGAGCTTATCGTTTTTTAAGCTGTTTGCGATAATTTTATTTTCGGCTATTAAATCATAACCATACAAAGATGGATCAATGATGATAAATGAAGAGAGAAAAAAAAAATCATAACCATTCAAAGGTGAATTAATTAATATAAGAAAATAAATAAACAAAACGACGTAATTTTAGGATGACCGGAGATAAACTTATCTCAAGTTGCCAGATAAATATTTTTCCCATATATATATATATATATATATATATATATATATATATTAACGTAATAAAAGTAAGCTTTGTTTTACTTTAAAAATATTCCAAATTCAACATTTAAATATTTTATATCAATAGTTGAAGGAGATGCTTAAAATTATTTTTTAAAACTTCATCAAAACCTGAAAGAGATCAGTGTTATCAAAATAAATTATTAATTTGCAAATAAAAAGTAGTTGAATAAATTTCTAGCTCGAAATTGAACTTGATTTCAAATTACGAAGAATGGAATCCTATTTTCTAGTGATTGATTGATAAATAAATAAAAACACATACAAACCAACATATGTTCGAATATAACGAGTGATATTGGCCTAATTGTTTAATATGACCACACATTATTTATATTTATAATAATAAAATGTATGGGTTTGGATCCAATTTACTTGAGGTGGGTGATAACTCATATTTTATTACACTTATTTCTTACTCTTAATTAGTATTTTAAAGATTTATTTGAATAAAATAATGATTATTAGAGTTAATTTAGATTTTTAGTTTTTGATTAGGTTTAATTTATTTTCGTCAAAATTTTTCAACTTTACGTTACTTCTGTATCTTGGCCATATCTCGGTCCATAGTCGCCGGATTGACTTTGTTCTTGTTGGGTTTTTCAAATAACACAGAGAGCTACAATTCTTATGCAGAGCTCGAAGCCCAATTCGGACTGGAATCTTGTCGATTTCTGACGCCAAGTTGGACGCGTTTTGCTGAAGTTTTATTTGATTATTGGAGTTGTAATTTAAATTAAATTTCAATTACTTAAGTGGCCTAAAGCCAAGTTTTAGTTTTATTTTATTTTATTTATTTTATTTCGTATTATAGAGATGGGCTGATCAGAACTGAGCCCTAACCCAATTTGGGTAGGGGTATATGACGGCAGAGTATGAAACTATTATTCATTCGGTAATTTTTGAATTTTGGGATCAAAGTATTTTCTCTGAAGCGTTCTTCGCGTTCTTTGCTTTTTTTCTTCTTCTTCTCTTTATTTATTTTAATTTTTGATCATGTTTATCCTAGCTATCTTCCCACCATTATTTATTACAATCACACACAATTAATTCAATCTTGTCACAATTCCGATAATTGAAAATTTTTCTCAAATAATTTTCATAATTGCCACATCAATTTAATCAAGAGTATTCCAAATTCAATTATCCAAGAATATCATAATTTACAAATCCATCAGGATATCGTAATTCAAATATCCAACATCTATCAGAGTAAAACCCAAATCTGATCATCATATCAATTATCCATTACACATAATTCAATCATCATGTCAATTATTCATTTATTACAGTGTATCAAAATTATAATTTCCACACTTATTCAATAAGATTCATATCACACATATATGGCACATAATTAATTTTCCAAAAGATATCATCATCATAATTTTTCGAAAATTTGAATTATTCCCAAAATAACTATATAATTAATCTCATTATTTTCTAGGGTTTAGAATCAAATAAAGTTCCAACAATATAATCAACCTAAAAAATAAATCCAATAATATTCATATAATTAATAGATCTCTAAGGATTAGGATCACTTAATTTCAAGGATATATATATATATATATATATATATATATATATATATATATATATATATATATATATATATATTACTCCCTAAATATCAGAATCACCGTATCCAATTATCTCTAGGAATTAGGATTACAAATAATACATTTCATATAAGACAACCCTATGATATATTTAGGATCATGACTAAATTATCAAAATTCATATAAAATTAACTTAAACTTCTACGGACTAGGATTACATGTAATAAAATTCAAATTAATAAAACTAATTTATTACTCCCTACAAATCAAGATCATAACAAGTTTCTTTAAAGCTAATTTGTTTTTAGCTAAAGATTTGGATTAAGTCAATCAGAATTTATTTAAAACTAATATATTATTCTCTACTAAAGGTCAAGATTACATAATCTATCATTTCTAGAGGATTAGGACACACCCAATAAATTTTCATACATAACAAACCTGCAACAACCTAGGGATTATGATTATATATAATAAATTTTAAATAAAGCTACCTATAGATTAACTAAAGATTGAGATTATATCAAATAAGAATTCACATAAAATTAATATATTACTCCCTAAAGATCAATATTATATCAAAAAAAAATTCATATATAATTAATCCATTACTTCTAAAAGATTAGGATACACCTAACAAATTTCATATAAAACTAACCTAAGAGCACCTAGGGATTAGGATTACTTAGTCTCTGTGTTTGATGACTTCTAAGAGAAAAAGCAATTAGAGAAGAGAAGCAGTTCTAACCAAATTTAAAATAAATAAAATTTTGAAGTAAGAAGAGAGTAGCAGAGGAGAAGAGGAGAATTGCTGAGGATTGGAAGTGATTTGATGTGGTTAGGCTAGGCCTCTATTTATAGTTGAAGTTCTGGGCTCAGATATGGGTTTCGTGCAATTATTTCCTTATTCTTCATTGATGTACCTGATTCAGATATTGGCTTCATACACCATTTCCTTTTTATTCTTAATTTCTTATAGCTCAGAACATCGCCAACTCATGACTGACTCATTATTGACTCAATGCCGACTCATCATATCTAATCAAATAATCACTTAATGCATAAATCACAATTTATCATCTAATATATTATTATTATTATTATTATTATTGTTATTGTTATTACTACTAATAAATTATAATGTATTATTAATAATAATAATTTGTTGTATTATAAATTACTATTATTTTCCTAGGATATTGCAGCAATAAATAAACATTTGAGAATGCCATGTCTAGTGACCCTGTGGCGGTTCCAGAAGTATGTTTTCACTTTTTCAGTGACTGCAAAGTATATACCTTCTGCATGTTGCAGCGAGTTAGGCAATGTGTCAGATTCAAACAGTAATCGTTGAGACTTTACTTGCTAGATCCTAGTGAGTTTGTTTCTCTCCTTCACATGTCATTGAAAAGCAAAAATTAGACTGATTGATTTGACCACTTAACTCATTATAACTAGTATCCAGTTTGGTGGCCTCAACCCTATATATCATGCATGTGTGCTAACAAGTCTACTGGCCAGAGAACGTATGATTTACGTACGTCTGCTACCTACATAAAAAGCATAAGGCATCTACCTTATACCCACACTCAAGGATTACCATCTTGTGCAGCTCCACACTACACTCAGGTATTACCATCTTGTGTGTAATACACCATATCATATACATATATAAGAATGCATCATTTTATAAATCTCAAATAACAAGAATCACATACCATATCAAACTACCATCCTCCTCATGGAGTCTGGTGGAGCAAACAAGGATTAACCATGAGAACACGAAACTTACCTGTAAACGCAAAGTATCCTAACCAAACATTGATGTACAATCAAGGCACCGACTCAGTAACGAGCAATGTCACAATCTGTTTACATAATATTCATATCATTAATAATCATATCTTAGCTTTTCAAGACGAAAGGAACATTATTTCTTTTTTGTTTCGTGTACTAAAGGCTTTTTCCTAAGCCCCAAGAACAAAATTATATTTATCATATTTAAAATTGGTATTGCAAATCTCTACCAAAAATCCTAAGATTGTAGTATGTTAAAATAGACATCTCAAGCTTTCCAACATATATTTTATGTCTTATTTAGAGTTGTATAACTTCGGTTACGTTTTTCGCAAAGTGACTGCTACAAACTGAATTTTTAGAAGCAAGGCAGCAACTTAAATTTCAAACTGTGATCAATCCACTTATTCAATGTATCTGAAATTTTATAGGGCTGTAGCCATATGTGTTAGCTTCACATAAATCTAAACCTCACTTAATTTAGAGCTCTGTAGTTTGAGATATCACAATTTTACCAAACTATTATACTGTTGTAAAAAATACACTGGGTAATCGACTACCTCACAAGTGGTAATCGATTACCACACTAGGTAATCGATTACCATTAGACAGATGCAGAAAACACGAGTTTTTCGCTGCAAAATTTCCATTTCAATGGCTTCCAATGATTGTACTCTCATTTTTCCCACAAACAAAAGTTGAATACACTCCATTTCACTTAGATTAACAACCCCCAACTTAAACCATCAAAGTTTCTCTTTTTAACAACCCAAAACTTCATCTTTTTCATAGAAAATAAAGAGGAAATGGTAAAGTGTACAACCAATGCTTGAAAATAGCAAAAAAAAGAGAGACTTTATAGGCCTTGCTGCAACTCCAAGTTACTGTCAAATAAAGTGCACAAATTTGAGCTTCCAAGTTTAATTTTTTCTCCACAAAGGTAGCTCATTGGTACTCCAAAGTATGTAGAAATGGCTCCCACAATATCTACCCAAGAAGACAGCCCTCAACCTCCCCCAAAACTGAAATGAATACATTCCAAGAATGGGTTTCTTCCTCTACAAGATGCTTGCTTTCATGGTTCTATGGTGTTTAAGTGGAAGAAACAAGAAGAAATGTGGCTTTTTTGGTGTTTCCAATGGAAGAGATGTAGTTTTGCTTAGTGAGGAAGAATAGAGAATATGACTAAGTGTGGGAGGGTTTCTACATATGGTTTTAAGACAAATGGGTGAAATGAGGGTTTTAAGTTACTTAAAGGACACTAGTTACTAACATTTCGATATTAGTTTTAATAGCTCTACTAATTAATTTTCAACCAAACTTTATATTCTTAACCTACACATTTTTTCAGGAATATTAGTATTTTAATTTTAATTTTTTGAGACACTTCACTGGTACACATTTATACCACGAAATACCTGGTATTTGCACCTTTCTTCCAAAAAGCGACTTTATACTGGTTATTATAATTTTCCCGTAATTATCCTACATCAATTATGGAATATTTTCCTAAAATCATATTTAACTCATTAAATTCCTAATTTAGCGATACAGGTTCTTACACAAACTCCATGGATTTATCTTTTAACTTTCAATCCTTTTTCCATTGACTCAATCATCCCAAAACCACTTTAAAAACCCTAATTTCACTTAAGACTTTTATCAAACCCCTGGTGTGCATCATCTTTACTCTCTTGGCTGATTTGACCTAGGTTAAATTAACCATCCCTTTTATAACACCTCACATTTCTAAATTATATATTAATATATTAAACATGGATTAAAGGGAAGGATTAGTGAAAATCCTAAAAATTAAGTTAAAATACAAAGAAAGGGTAAAACGGTAATTAGCCAAACATGCAACCCTAGGAAGGTAAAATTGAGTAGGAGGTCTCAAATGATAAAAATAACCATGGAAATGGATTCAGAACGAAAAATTGAGTGGTTAGGCAAGTTTCGAAAAATTCAGTGAATAGGGTTTTTACCGAGTAAAAATATCGCAGTACAGTTGCACCGTAAAGCGTGCTGATGGAATTTTAAGCTCTAGGTTTGGATATAAGTTATAAATGGTGTATAGGACTAGGAAATATGATTTCTAATGAAAATTGACGGAAATTAGTGAGTTTGGGGAAGCGTGCCTACGGCGCGCGTAACAGCTTAAAACTGCAATTTCTCCGAAATACCGGGAAACTCCGGATTCATTTGATCAAGGGTAATTAAAGGACAATGGTTAGTGTTAAAAATTAGAGTTTCTAAATAGGTTATGAAATTATGGACGTTTAGTGGAATCGGAGGGAGTTTGAATTATTTTGAAATCGTGTGAGGTGGTGGTGGGGCCCACCTCCACTTAAGTCACTTAAGGCCACATGTGCATGACTATTCATCATCACCCTCACACCCTCTTTCTCTTTCCAAACCTGCGTCCAAACCCCCCTCCCTTGGCCATTTTCATTTTGATTTCTTTCTCTCCTAACTTCATCAAATCTTCATCAAATCAAGTGAAGTTTGTCATGAAATTTGTTGGAAATCACCTCCCAAACACAATGGTAGTAGTCTTGAGCCATGAAACTCCCTAGATTTTGCGAAAATCCCTCCCCCAAACCCGTGGAACTTTGGTGTAGATTTGCACTCATGGAGTTGTTTGGTTCTCCAATGGTTTAGTATGTTGTGGAGGAGTCTTAGGCTAAGCTTTTGAGTAAGTTTCATCACATTTTATTGGTTGGATTTGTTGATTCAATTTCATGAACCCTAAAGGCATTTTGTGTGATTGATGTAGTTAGAGAGCTCAAATGGAAATTGTATATTAGATGAAAGTGATTTAGAATGATGTTTTAGAGTGATAAATGCAATAAAATTATTGAGGAATTGTATGATAACTTAGTGGATTTTTGTGTTGAAATGCCATGACTTTGTGATGTTGGTTGGTTTTAGGATTGTGTAATTGAGTTGTTGTATGGTTGTATGAGTTAATAATAGGATTGTATGAGGTGTGGAGTAATTGAATTGAATTGAATAACCCTTGGTGTGTGGCTAGGTACAATTCGGCCTAGAGAGAGTATTTAGGGTCCAATGATGCAAAAATTATGCAATTGATGTGGGGTGTTGTTAAATGGTATTTAGAGGTATTGTGTGATGAGTGGATGCTTTGAAAATCAAAGGAAAAGTGGTTCGTTGTGTGGAATTGGTAATTGGACCTAGAGTGGAAAATATGGCAAAATGATGCTAGGATGGTGTAAAATGGAAAGTGACACCTAAAATGGTGTTGGGGTAACATTATGATGCTAAAGAAAAATGAAAAGAACATAAAGAAAAATAAATTGTGATTTAACATTATAAAGGCCGAACCTACCATTGTGTAGGGGAGGATTTTGATGTTTTTGGACTTTGGTGTATTCACCGTATATTAATGATCCGTATATGATCAATGTAGGTTGCCTCCCGCGAATTTGAACCCTGAACCGTGAGCTCCGTTGGTTGCCCTTGGTCCCGGACCAAAAGAGATTGTGGTAAGTATTTTGGAACCATGCATATGTACTTGAAAACTTGCATATGTTGAGTGAATGGAAATTAATTGGGAATGTTCTCTGTGTAGGCATTTCTGTTTGTGTACCTAGGTCGGGAAGTATTGCATTGGAGCTTTGTGAAGGAGATTAGTAAGGTAATTCATTGGTACTGGGGTTTGATCCCCGTGTGTGTTCCACCATGCCCGTTGAGGGTAGTGGTAGGAAATGTATGTAAATTATATAGGATAACATGTTCATGCATATTGTATGTGTTGTGGTACATAAGATGTACCGTGTCTCTGGAAGTAGACTGTTTGCCTTCGGGCGTTACAGACTTCCACTGGATAGGTCTCCGTGAGGGAGTTCCAGTTGACCTGGGGTCGTGGTGTGTGATCCGAATAGGAGCACACTAGGAAGTCTCGGGTGGTTATGGATGGAGGGTGCATTGGTTGATATTCTGGGAACACACCTTGGTTTGAAACCCGTAGGCTTATATGCCGAGACCAATAGGCTGGACGTTGCGTGGTTTTGGCGTTGACCATTCCAGCTTCGTCGTATTTTGTATCCCTATGCTTCCCTACTTCACTAAATCCCTTGCTTTATCTCGTTTTCAGATGTTATGCTATATTATTTATATGCATCGAAGTGAGCCATTGGGCGGAGTATTCTCCAGAACCTCTGGGTTACTGAGATATATTCGTATATCTCACCCCTCTTTGGGGACTTTATTTCAGGAGGTAGCAGTGGTGTCGGGGCGGCGGGCAAGAAGCCCGTAGGTTGAGCAGGAGAACTTTTACCTATTTTGCATTTTGTTGGCCATTGGGCCTAGGCTAGACTTAGGTCATGAACAATGCATATGATTAGGATTATTGTTATCATTTTGTTCATGATGTATTTTGTCTAAGTTTAGTCTTTGATCATCATGTTTTATTTTGGAGCATTTATTATGTATACTTGAAGGAAAATTGTAATATGTCTATTTGAAGTTGTAATTTGTAATATGGAGAATTGATGTAACATTGAAGTATGTAATATGATGAAAGGGAAATAAGCCTATTCTAGGATGTGAATGATGATTTATGATTCAAGGAATGCATGCAATTGGACCTTGTGATTGAAATTAGTTAACTTGAAAAAGTAAGCATTGATTATGTATTTTGAGCAAATTGGATATAAACTGTGAAGGGTTGGAAGAGCACCAAGGCATTGCTGGTCCTTATGTAACACCCAATGATTATTAGGTATAAATTGAGGTTAGAGAAAACATTTGCAAATTTGGAATTTATTGGAAAAACAAATGAAACTCTGGCGAATTTTCTAGAAATTGGCAGAATTTAGGCGAACTTTGAGAGAGCATATCTCGTCCACCAAAGTCCGATAGGGACATTACATACGCCGTTTTGAATTTTGAGATGTCCTCTATCTTGTGTTAAAATTTGAGTAAATTCTGGGTTGGACGTCGGCCTGTAGAAGGCAGAGAGCACGGACTGCTCATTTGGCCACTGCACTTGTGGCTGATCTGGAGCGAGTTTGGGAAATTTATTTCCAGTGCGTTTATTAGTCAAATTAGGTGTATGATATGTAAATTTGAAGCTTGAGGTGTCTAGTTTACTGTAAAAATTTGAGAGCAATTGGTTGAGTGGATTTTCCAGGATAATTGATTGTGTGAAGGCTGTTTGGAGCCGGTTTGAGGTTGGCTGCCAGATTTGCTTGTCCAACTTCAAACGGCGATATCCAGAGCAAACGAGAACTTTATGACTCGTGTGATAGCTTCCTAGAAAGGTAATTAAGTCTAGAATAACATAATAAAATATGGGAGACTTTTAGAATGTGGTTTGTCCGCAGAAATTAAAAGACCGAACCATGTTTGGATAGGTAGAAAACGTAAAAGTGAGATTTTAGCTAAGTGGATTTATGGGAACCCCTTAGCGACTTGAGAGAAGTAATATATTATATAAAAGTAGTTTAAAATAATTATTCCGCAAAGAGTTTACAGTTATAGTCACAACTTTTATTTATTACGCTTTATTATTATTTTAAATACTCGCGTAATAAACGGAAAAAGTTTACTCGCATTATTATAAATGAATTGTTGTGATTGTAATTGAGCTTGATATCATAATTAATGTTAACAATATCGGTGTACAATGGGCTGTTACACCTTTGATTCATTTTAAACTCATCCAAGCAAAGTTTAATCTATGTAGCATCAATACGACACGCGACACGTGACACGACACGACACGACACTCCGACACGTCAATCTTAAAAAATTATGGATTTCGACACGTTGGGACACGTTTTAATATTAAATAATATTTTTAATTTATATAGTGTATTTTTCATTTAATATTTAATAATTTAACAAAAAATGAAACTAAATTAATAATACCAATAAATACGTTATAAAGATGAAAGCTTTAATAAAAAAAATAAGAACTGGAATGAGAGAGATATAATATCAGATAGAGAGATCAAATCATATTAGAGAGAGATCAGAGAGAAGAAGATACAACAAGAGCGTGATAGGAATTGACAACAATGATGCTGAGATGTTCTCTTATCTACTTAAGAGAAAAAAAGACAAAAAGAAAAAATTGATATGATTAGGTGGAAGCTTTATTAATATATTTTAACTTTTTTTTAAAAAAAAAATTTAAAAAAAAATTTTAAATTTTTTTTTAAAAAATAAAAAAAAATTACGAAAATGCCATTTGACCGTGTCGGACACGGTCAAATTCGCGTGTCGGAATGGTCAACTTGTTGGAAAAAGTCAACCGCGCTTCCGACACCGTGTCGGAACGTGTCGCCGTGTCGGACCCGACTCTTCCTGTTTTTACAAGTGTCCGTGCTTCCTTGAGTTTAATGCAAAACCAACAAACAACCACCAAAGGAACATTAAACCACTAAAAACATCATAGGATCATGATTAAACATTGTGGAACCAATGCACTCAATGTAAAGAATATAAAGGTTCAAGGATTTTGATTATAACAAATTAGCATGGAAAGAAAGCTTCTAAGTACAACAATCAAAAAGAAGCTTAAAGAATCAACCAACATCTATCAAGTCCATCAAGTCAATGAACAAAGTTTAAAGAAGATCAAGACTCAAGCTTCAAGAGAAGACTCTAAGTCAAAGCACCTTCAAAGTAATATATTTTAGGACTTAGAATTAATTGTAAGGGAAATTGATTTCTTGCATGAACAAAGCTCAAAGCATTTTTCAAACACATGCATTAAATCATCATTTGACATTTAAATTCATTCCTAGCATGAAAATCTATTTTTAAATATTTATCAAATGATTAAAAGTAATAGAAACTGATTTAGAACATGAGAAAATCATTTTGGGGCGAAATCCAACCTCTTGACAGGTTGGTAATCGATTACCTCAGCAATGGTAATCGATTACCCACTGTGCAAAAGACAAAAATAACAGCCATAAAATGGCTAGTTTGCGAAAATGGCTGAATAAACACTCATCGGGGGCCTCTATAAATAGGAATCATTGTTCCATTGATTTGATAACACTTCTTGATCATCATCTTGATTTAAATAATATTATTTGCTTATTCTCATTCATCTTGATCATAAATACTCTTTGAGCTTTATTCTTATGAAAATGTCAACACCCATAGTTCTTCAACTTGTATAATCTATACTTTGAGAGTGCTTAGCTATTGTTAAACACCTCCGTTTGATTTCTTGAATAGTTAAGGGAGTGAACCCTTCACACTTAAGAGGTTCCCAAATTCCTAAGAAAATTTGTAGTGAAAAATTGTAAGGCATCAAGAGCCCGAAGTCTTGAAAGGTTGTAGTGGTTTGTCAAGCGCCCTCAAGCTTGATAGCTAGTGAAAAAGTTTGATCGAGCGGTTTCAGTTTGGACATAGGTCACAATGGTGGTGACCGAAGCAGGATACATCTAGTTTGCAATTTCTCTAACCTTGAACTCCTTACTTTAGTCTTGAAATTACATTTTTAGATTGTTTTCATTTATTCGCTTGCTTATTTTATTGATCACACACTTGTTCTTACAAATTTTTCCTTATTAAATCATTTATTTGAAGAAACACTCTTTAAAATATCAAAGGAGGCACTTTGCGAAAATATATTATAAAACTCAATTCACCCCCCCTTTTGAGTATTGAAGCCACTTGTCTAACAAACATAACCCTAATCAGCCATGTACAACTTCATACATCCATTTTAAACCATCATAAACAAGATATATTACCTTATATAGGTTCCTAGACAACACTCCACACTTTCCAAGCTTTAAAAGTGAAGAAAACCACTTGGCACCTTTACGGGCAGCATGTGCAGCACATGAAAAAGAGGAGAATATCACACTAAAGAAAGCTTCTTTCAAGAAACTAAACCTAAGGATATGTTCACAAGGTTGTTAGCTTCACTTTCTTTGTTGAATTCAAGACCTAAAAGTGAATAACTTTAAAATCAAGCTTACTCTTCTCTCAAAGGAACTCTCAAAGCAACTTGAAGAGGCAAAATAAGCAGCTAACCGACCTTGGGATTAAAATATCTAGCCAAGTGACTTATTCTTCAAGTCTTTTAACTTTTCCACTTAGTTAACTTGTCAACTTTCTAGCTTAACTTTTATTGCTTGCTTGCAAGATCACAAAAACAAAAAAGTGGGGTGAAATGGATCCTAAATCAACAAAGAAAACTGACTTTGATATTCTATATGAAGACAAAATGAGTAATTCATTACTTATGCACCATTTTTGATTTTTCCAAGTGACTTCCCATTGGTTATTCCTTTAAATTTCCTTTTCTTGTCTTTTAATACCTTAATTAACACATTGTTATCGTAGAAAATTGAAGAAGGCAACGTGGGATTATGGCAAGGGTAGGAACCGACTTTAATCTTTACTTTGTTACTTTTGATAATTCAAACTAAACTCTTATTGGTTCATTTCTTCTTAAGACTTTTCAACCATGTTTTTAATTGGTTAGTTAGTTATTCATCTAAGACTAAGTAATTAAATTACTTTTGACCTGTCAATCTATGTTCTTATTGGTTCATATTTTAAAGATTTTTCAAACATTACTCTAATTGGTCCATTTAATCATCTTTTGACATAATACAATTTCTATTGGTTAATAATTAACCAAGATTTGACTTAAATTTAGTAATTAATATAAACATCTTGTAATCAAACTAAAGGTACTTTGAACCCACTAATTTTCTACACAATTTAATTAGATCATCTAAGAATAAATATCCATTTTGGTGCCTGACAAAAAACTCGGTACCCATTCAAGTCCCGAGCAAAAATAAATTAGCTTGGAAGTCCCCAACAAAGACAAATAGGTCCTACGTTAGTCCTTCTGTTAGTTCCAAACAGACGACATCACTGACGGAGCTGATGTGTAACGTTAATGGCCATGCTCAATTGCCACGTTGGAGGGGAAACGACATCGTCTGGAGACCTGCGTCCACGTTGCTCAGAATCATTTGGAGAAACCAATTGAACGTTAAGTTGTCCTTCCCCGTCAATTTCTTCACAAGAACGTTGTCGTATGGTGTAGGGTTTATATAAACACATTAGGTGGAGATTGAATCAAAGATTGAACGTTTGAATTTGGGGATTAATGATTTAGGGTTTACTGATTTAGGGATTATGCTCGATTTTGTGCGTTCTTTGAAACTTAGTGTTTAGGAGATGAATATTTCTTCTGGGAAGGGGAGCTCAAGCCCTTGCAGTTCGTTTGGGTCCAGAAGTCAAAGAAGGAGAGCTGCTCCATTGTGTAAATATGGGAGGCACAATGTTGTTTACACCTCCAAAACCGTTAGAAACCTAAATAGAGCATTTTTTGGGTGTCCCAATTTCAAGGTGAGGTTTTTTTTTGCATGCGTTCTTTGTCTAAGTTGAATGTTATTAACAGTTTGGTTTAATTTGGTGTTAGAAAAAGAAGCCACACTGTAACTTTTTTACATGGGTGGATGATGCTACATCTGATACCATGGAGCTAGAAGATTGGAGAATTAAGAAGCTGAAGTTGAATGTAGCTAAAATGGAATTCAAGTTGAACTTTT
This sequence comes from Gastrolobium bilobum, assembly GCF_033153095.1. Classification (NCBI taxonomy): domain Eukaryota; kingdom Viridiplantae; phylum Streptophyta; class Magnoliopsida; order Fabales; family Fabaceae; genus Gastrolobium; species Gastrolobium bilobum. The sequence continues at coordinate 283,643 of NW_026897739.1, read as the reverse complement.
TGGACATGAAGCTCAATGATGAACTGCAGGTGGAGGTGAATGACCACAAAAAGAAGATTAATGAGCAGCATATAAAGATTAATGAACTATCAATGAAGATGCATGCAGAGTTTGAAAGGGTGGAGAAGGAAATTAAGCATGTGTGTAGGTGTGCTAGGGTGTTTGCTGGATCCATTATTGTTGTATTTGTAATAAGTATATATCTTGCAAGTAGGCTGGAGTGAAATAAAAAATGTGGTTCTGTTGAGATTTGCTGGTGTATGTACCATTACATGTTGTAAGAATTTTGGAATGTAAAGATTTGTAATGAAAGGACCAGTGTTGAAATATAATGAAATGTGTTGATGCAATGTATATAACATGGCTTATGTACTTGAAGTTATGTTTATTGGCACAAAGTGTTGTATAAACTTGATGGAGATAAAAAAAAATGGAAACACTGTATGAACACTAAACTAAGACTGTGATGGTGTGAATTATGAATAAGTTAATTATGTAAGTCATGACTGAAATCAACATGTACAAGGGAAAATGATATTGTTGGTCTGTTCTCTTGAAATGGTGGCACTGGTCTAACTAGAACTTTAACAGGGACTAAAAAAGACCCCGATAAAATTGTTAGGGACCATTACAGAGCTATGTGTTAATAAACAAGGACTAAATAGGTCCTCGATAAAAAATTTTAAGGACCTATAAGGGAACTGAATTGCTGATGGATGATAAGTGCAGTGAAGCTACACATGACCCTAAAATGGACACAACAAACACAAGAAAAATACCAGTAATGACAGAAACAAGAAAGTGTATCAGTAGAAGTAGTAATGACAGATGGTGTGGACCAAAATTTAAAAATTGCACATTGAAGACAGTAATGACAGCAAAGACAGATAGTAACCAAACATTTTGCATTCATTTCATCATATCGTAGTTACAAGTACTAACCATGGCCAACATGCCACAATCATACAAAAAAATTCCACTGACATATTTCCATCAAAGCCAATACATATGTGTTCCAAAAAAGCATAATGTTCCTACTAACTATGGCCATAACCAAAGGCATACAAAAAATGGCCTAATGACATATTTCAATAGGGTGAGTACCGAAGTATTTCCAAAAAAATACCCTAATTACAATTCCAATCAATCCTTATATCAGAGGCATCCAAAAAATAGCCTAATGTCATTGATTACACAATATTCCATTCAATTTTGTGGGGCTGGTCTCGGTAGCTTCAACCCTAGTGTAGACATGAAGCTCATGAATCTGGCCCTGGTGTCATCACTTCCTGCAGTTGATGTCTCATTGGTCACAACCTCAGTAGGATTGCATGAAGGTGGGTTGCTGCCTCTTGATGCTCTTGAACTTGGTTGAGCCTCAGTTGTTGCATGCTGGCTGCTTGTCTCTGGTACAGGGCATCCTTGAGTCATGACTATTTCTTCAACTGTCCTTGATTGAATTTCAACATTAACTGGTTCTTGCTTTGACCTTGAAGGAGTTGCAGGTCCCTTACATGTCTTTGGGTAATGACCAGTCTCACCACATCTGGTGCATTGAACTCTATAAGATTTTTTCAGTTTCTTGTTGGTCTTTTAAGCTCTTCAGTTGGATCCTTCTTGCGATGCTTTTTAGGACGTTCAATAGGCCTTTTCAAGCGTGGAGGAAATGGTTTTGGGGCATCACATGCAAGCCAATACTGTTGGGAATTGACTGGGTTGAGTGTGTGTTCATAAATGGCATGCAAAGCATCCACTGCCAACCACTAGTGAACATGATTTTCTACAGGTTCATTCTTGTGAGCAATGGCAGCAATAACATGTTCACATGGCAATCCAGTCAACTGCCAAATATTACAACTAAAGGATTGGTTAGTTAAGTTCATCCCAACCCGTTGACCCTTTCCAGAGACTTCATACACATCTTGGACCAAGTTTTTGGTCCATGTAGGTATCCAAGAATTGCTGGCAGCCTTCAATTGGTCCAGCCTCTTCTGCTATGCAGGTGCAATCTTGCCCCTGAATGTTTGCAGAATCCTCTTGTGTGCTGTCATCCTTCGTATTATGTAACATCTCAATTCCTCACACAAAGTCATTATAGGTTTGGACCTATAATTCACAATCTTTGAATTTCACACCTCAACCATGTTATTTGTAATGTTGTCACATTTAGGCCAGTGACTATAGTATGTCTTAACCCAACAAGAAGGATCTATATTGTCAAGATACTTCCAAGCTGGTTTATTTAAGGTCTTCAGCCTTTGCATAGCCTTCTAAAATTGGGGAACAATAGTGCATCTAGCATATTTCCACACAATTCCCCTTGTCTCTTTATCCTTCCATTGCTTGATGAAGTTCTTCCACACATGTTGGACACAGAACCTATGATGTGCACATGGCATAATCTCCTTCAAAGTTGGAACCAGTGCCTGTATGTGAAAATGAAACTGATTGTTATAACACAATCAGCACAAGCAATTTAAAATAAATAAATAAATTCTTAAACCATAAAGTGGTACCTTTTGTTGATCTGATATGAAGTTCCAACCATAAGATCCATGATCCCCTAAGTCTTCTTGCAATAAGGTCAAAAACCACTTCCAGTTATCCTTTGTCTCACTATCAACCACGTCATAGGCAATTACATAAAAAAATTTGTTTGCATCTTCACCCACAACACTTAATAATTGACCCCCATAGTAGCCCTTCAAAAAGCAATCGTCCAATCTAATTAAAGGCCTGCAACTAGCTTTGAACCCCTTCTTACAAGCATCAAGGCAAATGTACATTCTGTTAAATATTGGCAGTGCTTATGGAATAGGTTGGGGGGTCACTTGCATTTGGCAAGTGGATCCAGGGTTGCTTCTCAATAGCTCTACGAGATATTCTCTTAGTTTGCCATATTGTTCCTTCTCACAACCTTCAACCATGCCTTTGGCTTTTTTAAGAGCCTTGCTTACTTTCTTCATATTTAAGTGAACATTGTATTCCTCCTTCATGTGTTCAAATGCCTCTGACCTTGACATCTTGGGTTGTGTCAATATCCTCTTCTCTAATTTCTTGGCCACCCAATCTTGAGTATCCTTTTTATTCTGGAATACTCTGCAGCATGTGTAAGTCTCGTTAAATGTTTTTATTTGGAATGTGCTTAGCTTGCTGATCCAAGAACAATACACCATCCATTCACAATCTTCAATACTACATTTGGCCCTTACTCTGACCTAGTCTTTCACTGCACATTTAAATTGCTCCAAATTCAGAAAAACTACATGCCTAGTTCTAAATAAACATGCCCAAAGGCAGATTGTTCATTAAACTTTGGCAATACAGGTCTAACATTTTCATCATCACCACTTGAAAGAGGAGTCCTTAACTCCTTATAAAGATAGGTATATCCATCTTCTTCAAATGACATTTGGTCTTCCTCTTCATCAACTACATCATCAGAGTCTTCATTGCTGCCATCCTTCTTGTATGCCTTCTTCCTTTGGGTCTGTTTTGCAGGCCTTTTTTTCCCACCAATGGTGCAGTCTGTTCTGTTTCATTATCTGAATGGTCCTCAACACCTGGGGGAGGCTTATATGCCTCATCCTCTGCACTCTCATATGAATTTGAATCTGAAGAAGCAACCTCATCATCTGCATTGTCAAGGTCATGCAAATTGCAGTAATCAATATTCATCTCTGGCAGTGAGTCCACTCTCCCATTTACATAGGTAAGCACTTCATCTTCATATCTCTTATTAAAACACCACCATGATGATAAATAATGACTATATATTCAGACATCTGTACAAACCAAATAATAAGTTAGCTTTCATTAATCCAATGACTACTTGAAAAAACTCCCAACATTGGTCCTATTTAATTCATTAATAATACCTCAGCAACAATAAAAAACAATAAACAAACAGACAAATGGAACATGCATTTTTTCCCACACTTTGCATGTGGTTTTTAATTGTTCATGGGTCAACCTTGGACCATTTTACTCACACAGGGACCACACCACACCTGGTAGCCATTTGTTTACTCTAAACCCTAAAGAGAAACATGGACCACATTATCCACAGAGCATGCAGAAAAGAAACACGCATTAAATAACAGAAACTCCATGGGAACCACAGACAACAAATAACAACTACAATAAAAAAGTGTTCCAAAATAGATTATTGTCTTACCTTTAAGTACAGAACAATGAGCCTCGTACCAAACCAAAGGTATTTCTTCCTCCACTTCCCTCTGATTGTTAAACCAATGTACCTACAAAATGCAGGGATATGTTGACAGAATGATGGTCTTCAAGAGTGAAGTGAACAACGGTTAGGTGAGGGGCACTTTTGGGTTTCTCCAAATTATTCTGAGCAACGTGGACACAGGTTAGGTTACGACATCGTTTTCCCTCCAACATGGTAGTTGAGCATGGCCATTAACGTTACACATCAGTTCCGTCAGTGACGCCGCTTCTTTAGGACTAACAGAAGGACTAACATGAGACCTATTTGTCTTTGTTGGGGACTTCCAAGCTAATTTATTTTTGCTAGGGACTAGAATGGGTACCGAGTTTTTTGTCAGGGACCAAAATGGGTATTTACTCATCATCTAATTTAAGTTTAGGCCTAGTTTTACATATTTGTAAATTAATCCCTAAACTTTACCATAATTATACTTTGACCTTAAATCTTTCAAATTACTATCATTAGGATCCTATTGAAAATAAAAGATGGCTAAACAATTGACGTGCGTTGTCGAACCCACACAAATTATCGAGCTTTAGGTTTGTAGTGATTGGGCAACTTGGATCGTCTCCCAAAGAACCTGCTAGAAATCAGAAACGTTCTGTAAAATAAAATATAAAAGGGAAGGGGGATTTTGTTGATTTGAAATTTAAATAAAAATAGATTTGAAATTGGATTTAAAAAAATTAGAATTAAAAAGCAACCAACCTAAGGAATCAGGATTCATTAATTTATTTCATCGTTGGATTAAAAGATAAAATTATCAATTTGTGATTAACTCCAATCGAATTCGGAATCCTCAAATTTAATTGGAAACCCTCTCTAGACTATCGCCTAGCGTTTGGTTGAATACAATATCTCAACTATGCGATCGTAGTAGTTTTGATCTGTTCAACTTATGTTCATCGGGTAAATTAATCTGACCATTAAATCTAATGATCAATTGTCTCTCATAGAATGCAATCGCATTATTCAGTTTGAATTTCTACAATCACATGATATTCAACCTGAATTGGGAAAAAATAAAACTGAATTAAAAAGTTAAAAACAGATCATCTGAAATAAATTAACGAACCTTTAACCTTAGATTGATTAAAGGTGTTTAGCCTAGCATCGCGAGGTTAAACATAATTCAAAATAAAATAAGAAAAGAAGATGAAAAGAAAGAGTGCAGAATTTCGATTAAGAAAACTAAAAATAATTGTTCAATTCCAAATCTGACTGCCAAAGGATTTTCTAACGTTTCCCTTAAATAACCCACATTCAGAACGGGTTAGGGTTTCATCATTTAGGCCCATACATAAAATAAAAACTTAATAAAATAAAATAAAACATTAAAACATGGCCTTGGACTCTAAACACATTGGGTTCTAATCTGATTTACAAGTCCAAACGTCAAAATAAAATTCCAGCAAAAACACGTTATCTTGGGCTCAAGTTTCTACCATCTTTCCGTCTGAATTGGGCTTTAATAGCTGAAATAGCGATTGTAGCCCTTTTTGTTATCTGCAAAACACAACAAGAACGGAGTCAATCGAAGATCTGTAGAGTGAGATATGGTCAAAATACGAAATTAGTGTAAATCTGGAAAATTATGACGAAAATTAATTAAACCCAATTAAAATCTAGAATTCTGATTTGATCCAAAAGACCTTTATTTAATTCAAATAAATCCTAAAAATACCAATCAAGAGTAATAAATAAGTGTAGCAAAATATGTGTTATCAACAATCACACAAGAGGGGGTGAATTGTGTGTTATTTCTTTTTCAAGAAACAATTAAAAATTTAACACTTTTAAACACAAATTCAACCAAAATGAAATTTTCAGATTATAAACCTTTTTTGTAACACAAAAACATGATTAAAACATTCCAAATAACACCAATTCAGAGACAATTGTAGCGAATTCAAAATTAGAAGGGAAAAATAAGATAAACCAATGTTTATGGTAACCTTTATTAGGAAAACATGCAAGAAAGAATTAAAACAGAAAACTAATGATTATCAACCCTAAAACAGATTCAATACAACATATATCACGTTTTTCAATGCAAAAATTTCTTATTCAACTGTTATGGTCTATACAGTCTCATATCTCTACAAACCTCTCATTTACTCTACCGATAACTGTAATTAATAGTCAAAATTTGTTAGAATATGACCACTATTAATGGGAAGTTTTACGCTTATTTTGAATTCAATTCATTGCATAAATTCATGTTAGGAACGTTTAATCACATTCCTTTGATAACTTGATTGTGATGCATATGTCTTTATATGTCTGAACTTGTGAAATTATGAATTCATAATTGCATATGCACAGCCAATTTGCATTTTTGCCCTGTATGTAACTTATTCGATATTTGGAGAATTTACAGTATTTAATGTGTTTCATATAGTTTGGTGTTGCCATGGTGTTGTTGATTGAAGGCTGGTTCATGCTTAAATATCATGTTTTGCTTGATGTCATTATTGAGAAATAAGTTGTTGTTATTTTCTAAATTTTTTAGAACTCGAGGTAGTTGGGCTTCGAGGCTTATACTCTGTTGTTAATGAGGAATCCTTTTTCTGCTCACTTCTATTACGTAAAATTGATTTCAGTTTAAGCATTTCCTTTTTAGCAGTGGTTTTTGTACTTGGTGTTTCTCACTTCTTGAGAAGAAAAAGAAAAAAAGAAGTTGAGCCTCATGCAACATGGGTTTACAACCAGTAGAATTGTTGCATATATGGTTACTATTAGGTATTTTTTTGTTGACAATTATGATTTCCGGGTTATATTAATGCTCTGGCAATAACTTTTGTGACTAAGTTCTATACATATTTTGCCTACATATATGTATTTGCATGCTATAAATGAAAATGATGTCCACAACATTATTCTGTCATATCTTATACATTATTGCTAGAAAGAGATCACAGTGGAATCATTCATTGCTTGCCCCGAGATGAAGCAGTCTGTAGATTATTTGGAGAACATGGAGAAAAAAAAAATAGGTTTTTCTGTTGTCGTTGTTGTTTCTACTTTATGATAATGTCATGTTTTATTTGCTTGAGTACTTCAAATGTTGCTTAATAATCATAGTTGAAATTTTTTGTAATCAGCCTCTTACAAATGTAAGGTAAGGCTACCTATTATTGACTCTTTCTGGGATTGTGGACATAGTGGGAACTTTATAGCAGTAGGCTGCCCTTTTTACAAAACATGAACATTGAATTTCTGGTCCTCAAATGGCAACTTTGGCTAATTTTTTACGGCATGGCTTATGCAATTTAAGCCTTGGCACAAGTTTTTGTCTAATTGAGAAACAATTTTATTGCCCATCTATTTTTGAGTGAGAGCATGTAAGCACAGGCAGAAGTGCTACAAGAGATGTAGTAATTATATGTATACATACATATATGAAAATCTCATGTGATCTTTATGAAATTTTCATGTGATCTTTGTGAACATTTTCATGTGATCTTTATGAAATTTTTCATGGGATCTTTGTGAGTATTTTTTAATTATATGTATATATACATATATGAAATTTTCATGTGATCTTTGTGAACATTTTCATGTGATCTTAATGAACATTATTTCTGTGTTGTTAATGAAAATATTATTTCATATGATCTTTGTGAATAAAATTTTTTATCTTTTATATTTTAGTTTGGTTTGGGCCTAAAAACTTTAGTTTGCAACTTGGTAGGCCTTACAAGTCGTGTTAGACTTTTTAGTTTTTTTTTTTATAATAAGCCAAGCTAGACCCATAAATCAAGCCCTTAGTAGACTAATAGACCAATATAAGCTCTAAATATTTTATATAGGTTTAGACCATCAAAGTCAAATTTGGCCTAACCTGATTCATTTACTCCCTTAGTTGCAACATATGAGACTGTTGTATGGTTTGATAATTGGTGTAAAGTTGTCTGAATGCTATTCATGTATAAAATTTTAGTAGCAAGGTTTTCTAGATCTTTCTGGTCTTATTGCAATTGTGAGGTATAAATGTTCCATGAAAATGGAGAAAAGAGCAATTTGTATAGATAATAATTTATGTACGGGGGGACGTAGACCCAATGTGTGGCCTTAAGATGTCACCCTCCCATAATTTTCGCCATTTTAGAGTGTATTCAATCTATCGTAAATTTGTAAGGCTTTGGTGGACAAAACCAATAACATTTATAGGTAATCCATCGGTAATGTTACAAGGAATTTTTTTTTCTACATAGACAATTTTTTGTGGGACCCATGCATTATTTTTTTCTCTCTTTATATCATTTTCTATTTCTCAAAATGTTCTCTCCAGAACAATTTTTTTTTCATGTAACAGCACATATGCATACCCCAACATTTATTATGCTCTGATATTTGATGTGAAAGCGGCTGCATCTTTTTTTGGCTAAATAGTTTGTGACATATCAGGAAGATAATAATGAGTTTTGTGTTAGTGATTCAGTGTTCGACTTCAATATTTTTCTTAAATGTTGGAAGTATCCGCGCTCGAGTATAATTCTAAATGTTTTTGTGTGGACCAAAGCCATGTCTAAACTAGATAACTTGTAATAAGTATTTCATGAATTTTTTTTAATTTTGGAGAATCAATTATTATAATTTCCAACGTTAATGAAACCAAAGCATACTTTTTGTAACACATTGGTTAAACCCATATTTTTGAGGTAAACTTTTTTTTACTAATTTCAGCCAAGAGCATATCATTCAGTTTGGTTTTGTGATCCGAAGGAGTGTTAATGAGATGTCAACTAAAAAGATCTCTCTCTAATACAATTTCATCAAGCAAAATTTTATCCCAAATTAACTAGAGACGATGACAGATAGATTCAAATAAAAAGTAAAAAAAAAAAATTGAAAAAATAAAAAATAAGAAAATAACACTAGGAACTAAAAATTAAAAAGTATAAAAAAATAAATAAGAGAAAAAAATAAAAATAAAAAACATTAAAGAATTAAAGAAATAAGAGAGAAAAATAAAAAATATTAAAGAATTAAAGAAATAGGAGAGAAAAATAAATGAATATAAAATAGAGAGGTGGATAAAATAACTTATCTCAATGAATAAATAGCGGAAAACATAGGGGGAAGACTAAGGGGATCATTTAGAACTTAAAAAAAGATCTAACATTTCACAATGATAATAATTTTCCTTATGTATGTTCTAAGACATACTGTCTATCAATTTATATCACAGTCTTATAATTTTTGTTTTCGTACTTTTCCCAAGTTTCGGTTCATCTTTTTTTGTTTTTATGTCAAGCTCTTGGTAACAAATTTTTATTCTTACATGAGTATCTAGGGGTCTTCTCATTATATGCCTAAGTCACATCAATTTATGTTCTTTCATTTTTTCAACCACCGGTAATACCTTAACCTTTCCTTAAATATATTCATTTCTTATTTTATCTATCATTATATGATGAGGCATCCACTTTTACATTCATATTTTTGTTACTTGCATTTTACACTTATGTTGTCTTTATCCTTGCAAATATTCAGTTCGTATAACACGAGACCTTAATGCGATTCTATAAAAAATTTCTTTTAACTTCAGAGGAATTTTATGATCACATAAAAATCTTGATACAACATGGCTTTTGTTTGATATGCTCTAATTTCTTGATTTACATTCAAATCAATCTCTCCATTTTATTTTTTGCAAAAAAATCCTAAATATCTAAAATATTGTTTTTTTATATCTTTCATGTCCAAGCAAAGGCACAAAATCTTCCTCCAACACTACGAGAAAAACAAAAGGACTCCAAACATTCTACCCATTTAAATTTTTTTGAATATGTTTATCAGTTTATCTTTATCTTTTATTTGGCTCATCAAAATTTATTTATTTTTTATGGGGCAGCCTCAGATTATCATAGTTGTTCTAAGAGTTTACATGCATTGCGAAGCCTGTGTGTAGGAAATCAAGAAACGCAGAGACTAGAGAGAATGAAAGGTGGGTAATGAGTTCCTTTTCTTTTTTGTTTCTTGCTCCTTGCACTTCAGATATGCATTTTCATTTTTGCTTCTCTTGTTCATGGAACTCAGGGTCTCTCGTATCTGGAGGAATTTATCAGTTTTATTCTATGTTTCAGTTGATTAAAATAATTTACAGTTTGATATATTCTCTTATATAAAAAAGAGATTATAAATTCCATTCCTTGGTATAATAGCCAATGATTGATTGGCATGACTCCATCGAGTATTTGGATATGGTGGTTGGTATTTGGGTTTGTAGGCTGTGCAAAATAATGGACTAAGAGACTAACTCACTCTTGATTGGTAATCCTGTCAATACTAAAAAAATGTTCCATTTGAGGGGTAGTTGACAATTATAGGATTCACACTTGAGAGAGAGATTGATGAAATTCAAGTGTGAGTAATAAAGCTCTAACATTGGAAAAGAATGAGCTAAGCATAACATATATAAATGAAATGACATATAAATTCAATACCTTAATATTTTGGGTTGAGATATGGTGTCGAACCCTTTGTTGTGGATTTGTTGCTTAAGCCTATTTTTATGTGTGGATGATAGTCTCCCCTAATTGGGCTCCCCTAGCCGATTCCCGACAATGATATCAAAGTCGGGTTGGACTTGGGCTAGCCTGATAATTGGCTAGAGGCGGGTTGAGTACTTAAGCTTGTGGTACTTGGAGAAAAGGAACATACCAATGTTGGGTTTGGATAGACCCATAAAAATCTAATTTCTTAAGATTTTGGGTTAAGACATGGTGTCAAGACCCTTTGTTATGGGCTAAGCATAACATATATAAGTGAAAGGACTAATAAAACTAGGTTTTAATGTTTCTAAAGTGAATGTAGATAAGTTATCTACATTCGCTCCCAAAACGACATCGTTTTAGGTTAAAAAATTAAAAAATTAATAATGAAAAAGACAATTATAATCCTGAAATAAATTATAATTACAAAAATACCATGATTTCCGCCTCAAAACGACGTCGTTTTGGGCTCAATGTAGATAAGTTATCTATATTGACTGTAGAAAAAGCGAACCCATAAAACTAAGGGATTTGCATTTGTCATTTAACATGACACAATAAATTTTCCAACACACATAACATTTTGTGGGGTTCACACTTTTTGAAGAAAAAAGAAAAAAAATTACGGCACACAAAACGAATCTCTATAACATTACACAATCACTTTTCCTATAACATAACTCTTATAAAACCCTAAAACTAATATCTTAAAGTTTTGAATTAAAATATAATGTCTAACCTCTTGTTATGGATTTGTTGCTTAAATTCATTTTGACGTGTGAATAGTAATCTTCCCTAATTGGGCTCTGCTGATTGCTAACCAACATTTATTTCATGCTCTGATGTTTGATGTGAAAGCGACTGCATCGTTCGGCTAAATGTTTGTGATATATTAGGAAGGTTATAATGAGTTTTGTGTAAGTGATTCAGCGTCTGCCTTCAATATTTTTGTTGAATCCAAGCTCCGGAATAATTCTAACGTTTTGTGTTCACCAAAGCCATGTCTAAATTACATAACTTGTAATAATTATTTTATGAATTTTCTATTATTTTTGGGAAATCAATTATTATAATTTCCAACTTTAATGAAACCAAAGCATACTTTTTGCAACACATTGGTTAAACCCATATTATTGAGGTAAAAGTTTGTTCACTAGTTTCAGGCAAGAACATATCATTCAGTTTGGTTTTGGGATCCGGACGGGTGTTAGTGAGATGTCAACGAAAACAATCTCCCTCAAAAATAATTTTTTTTTTATAAATTTTTTTTCTTTTTTTGGGTATCCTCCGTCAAGTACTATTTAATCAACAAAATATTTTACCCAAATTAATTAGAGGTGGGGGTGATGGTTCCAAATAAAAAGAAAGAAAGAAAAAATAAAAAAAATAAAAAAATAATGCCAGAAACTAAAAATTTAAAAGTATAAAAAAATAAAATAAAATAAATAAGAGAAAAAATAAAAAGAAATAAGAAATAAAAAATAAAGAGGTAAATGAATAAATAGAGAAAGATATAGGGAAAAGAAAGACAAAAAAATAATAATTTAGAACATACTAAAAAAGAGTCTAACACTTCACAATGTTAATATTTTTTTTAAAAGTCTTCACATTATATATCTAAACCACCTCAATTTATGTTCTTTCATTTTTTCAACCACTTAATTTTATCTATTCTTATATGAGCCCGCATCCATTTTTACATTCTTATTTTTGTTACTCTTATTTTACATTCATGTTGCCTTTGTCCTTCCAAATGTTGAGTTCTGTATAATATTGGAGACCTTAACGTCATTCTATATAAATTTTCTTTTAACCTGTGAGGAATTTTATGATCAAAACATGGCTCTGTTTAATTACTGTTTTTAAAAACAGTTTTTTAGTTTTCAAAAAAAAAAAACTCGTTTAGTAAAGCCTGTTTTGTAAAAAAGTTTTAAAAACTGTAACTATTTTTTTGTTTTTAGAATCAAATTTAGAGAATATGTCTGAGTTATTTTTTTTTTCTGTTTTGGTTTTTAACTTTCAAAAAAAAAAAAAACAAAATACAATTGTTTTCATAACTATTCTACAAAATAGTTTTAAGAACAAAAAAATCAAAACACATAGACCCATTGTTTTTAAATACTTCGCGTCCAAGCAAATACATAACATCTTCTCGAGAAAAAAAAAGGGACACTAAACGCTCTGCCCTATGATTTTCTAATATAATCTTACCAATTGTGGTACTTTACTATTTATTTTAAAAGATATCATGATTTGTGAAATATTTGGTCGGTTCCTGTTTCTCACTAGTGTTTGACGTCCACAGAATCACTAATATATTTTAACTTTTTTTTCTTTCTTCACTTTGCATTTTTAGAGTTTAACAGAAAGAGTAATCATTCTATCATTTAGGCTCTTTTCACATAAAAAGTTATGGGTCGATCACATCATGTATTTATAACAAGAGATATTATTGTCAAAAAATATTGTAAAATTATAAAAACTTATATTTTCACATTTTTATTAAAGTGATATATGTTAAAACACACATAAAAATTGGTAAAAAAACTTCGTATAAAAATATAAAAACGGTAGAAACACAAGTTTTTATGTTTTTACTTAAACAAAAAAATTGAATCGGGTCAACTTTTAACTCATGACATGGTCCTATATATTTTTATTTAAAAATAAAAAAAAAAAAAATAAATCCTATTTCCATTTTCCTCAAATCAAATGTATAGTATCTTCTTCTAGTTATCTAAAGAAAAAATAAATCCTCACGCGAGGCCACTGTAATTTCATTTAGGAGTTGTTAAACTTTATTCTTTTAATGTTTTGGAACTTGATTATAAGAGTTGTTAAACTTTATTCTTTTAATGTTTTGAAACTTGATTATAAGAGTTGTTAAACTATTTTTGTATTTTTGAATTTATGACTTATATATTTTAAATATGCAGTTATTTATTGAATTTTGAGTAGTGATATATATATATATATGAGAAAATATTTCTATAGCCACTTTAGATAAGGTTGTCTACAGCTACTTCTTTTTAAATAAGTATGACTGGTCATATATTAAAATTACATTTTCTCTCTCCGTCACATCAGCCGACAGTGTCTCAGGAAAGAGAAGAAAAGAATCGCTTTATCGTTATAAGTAAGTATGACCGGTCATACTTAGTTAAAAAGAGGTAACTGTAAATAATCTTATCTAAAGTGGCTGTAGAAATACTTTTATCATATATATATAATTTTATATCTTGACCTTCAGTAATAGAAACACTTTATATTTTATGTCATTTCTACGATTTACATTTCTACTATTTTATTTTAATTTCTGTATAAAAACTTAATATTGACAACATTAATAAGAAATACTTATCTCCAACGACATCGGATTTCTCGAATCCTATAAATCAGATTCCAATAAATTATGGGCTTAGGATCATAGGATATGGGCTGATATTCTATCACCAATACAAACTTATTTCTGTCCAAAACATAGTTGGGCATAGAATATATGACTATGAAGATGACGTAGCCAAATGCTTCTTCTTCACAATCACTTTCCCTCTCACTCTTCTCATTCTATATTCGGATAATGGTGTCTCTGATTTCGCCACCTTCATTTTGCAGCAATCATTTACGCGAAACTGGTTTCTTCTCCGCGCTCTTGCTTCCACCAAGGTATTATTATTATTATTATTATTATTTCACTAATTCTACTTTCTTCTTCGAATTTCCCCTTTCTCTTTTGTTAATTAATGTTCTTTGTCATGTATAGGAGCATCCAATTCCAACATAGATGCAATTTTGGGAATTGTAAATGGAAAAGAGTAGAGTGCAGAGTTATAAGCTCCAATGCATCAGGTTCATCCCCAACCCCAACGACTGTGATGAAGGAACCTCACAAATATTTTGATGAGGTAACCATCACGGTTCGTGCAGGAGATGGTGGCCACGGAGCAATACTAAATCAGAGAGCAAAACAGGAACAGGAAAAGACGAGGAAGAAGAAGAGTTCTTTGAAGAGGGATTTTGATGGGTCCCTTATACTCCCAATGGGTGGTCATGGAGGGGATGTGGTCATATATACAGATGAGGCTAAAGATACATTGCTTGAGTTTCATAACAAAAGCCGTTATCATGCAAAACGTGGTGGAAATGTTGATGCAATGGGTGTTTTGACCTCACAGTTGCACAATGGACTTGTAGCCCCTACTCTGCGTATTCCTGTTCCTGTAGGTTTGTATGCTCTGGTTTATTAATAATTACAACTTGTTTTCACTTTGTTTGTTTAGGGTTTATATCCTACAAGGTGATAGATATTTTTGTAATTATTAGTATAAACGGAAAACATTTCCTTAAACCAAACAGACTCTTAAGGTGTTGTTGGTTTGTTTTCTTGTTTACATTTTGAATTGATATGTTTTTAGTATAGATGCAAAAAATGCCACCTTATTGGTGAAAACACTCTTTAAAAAATTGCATTTCACTCATTGAGTTTGTAATGTGACAGGTACAGTTGTCAAAAGTAAACGAGGGAAGTTGTTGGCCGATCTAGCACGGCCTGGTGATGAAGTTCTTGTTGCGAGGGGTGGACAAGGAGGGGTAATATACATATTTAAAATTATCTTAAAGTGTATTGTTTTTGCAATTGAGTAATGCATCAGACTCATTTCATTCCATTAAAGACATCTGTGGATTGTTTACTGACGGGAAATAAGTTGTACTGTTTCATATTGGTGATAAAATAGAATAATTAGACCAATGGAGTTCATATATGCATACAAATAAATTCATATTTTTGGACACAGTAAGTAAGAATTTGTTTTGCTGTGGACCCAACATTTTATTTCTCTTTTTTCCCCTAGAAAGTACAGAGAGTTAAATGTGGCATATGCCTATCTTTAGTTATTATTTTTGTACTTTACACCTGAATCTGATTTTATTTCTTATTATTTGCCTTCCCAGATTAGCTTGTTAGAAATGCCACAGCATAAAAGGAAAAAGATGATGGCTTTGACAACTAATGTGATGAGAGATGACTCTGATAAGGTAAAGCCTATTGAGCATTTATGTTTGCACTGAAATATTTGCCGTTGTCATCCTTGCAAAGATATCATTACTGGCCTCATATAGTTACAATCTCCTCTGTGCAAATTGAACCTTATACAAGGATTAAATCAACAAGGCTCTTCTCTTGCTGTCTCAATTTAATCAAAGCTGGTTTGAATTTTTCAATGCATAATGAGTAACCAAGTTTTTTTGTCCAAAATTCATGCTCAGTTGTCACTTTGGCTGTGGGTCTAGAACTGTGATTTTAAGTTATCAATTCTCATATTGGGTTTTTTCAGGAAATGAAAATGGCTCTCGAATCTGGAAACAATAGTATTTGAACGTTCTACTTATAGTATTGGCAATTAGATGCCCTTGTATATTAGCAAGTTGTGTTCCTATCTTACTGATTTTTTTACAGGTTTTAGTTCACGGTCAACCTGGGGAGGAAGTTAAGTTGGAGTTGATCCTACGAGTTGTTGCTGACGTTGGTCTAGTTGTAAGTATTACATCTATGCATAATGCCCTATTTAATTAGTAATGGGTTGTCTCACTTTTGTCTTCATAACAACTATCTATTGGATGTTGATGAATGAATTTTCTTATCTCTATATAAATGAAGATAATTTTGAAATTGCTGGGAAACTAAAATATTGACTTTATCATGAGTTAGAGTTATTGAAGAATGTGAATGATGATGTGGGATTGTAGTAAAGCTTCAGGTGTTTCTTTTAGTTTCTTTGTTGTATGAAATTATTGCTGTGATTTGGTGAACAAAAGTGAACTGTATATTGGTTGTTTCTTACTCTTTGTCCAAGTGAAATTTGTTGGCTGTACAATAGGTTATTTATAGTTGAAAACTTCTTTTTAGAAGGTCCTCCAAATGTTTTCATCTATTTGCTCAAGATCAAGTTAATCTTGTTGTAGGGACTTCCAAATGCTGGGAAATCAACGCTTCTGGCAGCCATTACACTTGCAAAACCTGATATTGCTGATTATCCTTTTACAACATTAATGCCAAATCTTGGACGCCTTGGTGGTGATCCCAGCTTGGGGGCAGGGATGTATTCATCCGAAGCTACGTTGGCAGATTTGCCTGGTCTTATAGAAGGTGCTCACTTAGGAAAGGTATAAAATATTTTTGTTTTTGTCAAAGGTCCCCATGTTAAACCATTGAGATGATAAATGAAAGCTTTTATCTTTCAGGGTCTTGGTCGCAATTTTTTGAGGCACCTCAGGAGGACCCGGCTATTGGTCCATGTTGTTGATGCAGCCACTGAGAACCCTATAAATGACTACAGAACTGTCAGAGAAGTATGTATTTTGCCTTTTATGATTGATTGTATTTTTATTTTATGCCATTGAAGACTCAATTTTAACAAAAATTAAGGGTGTTTACTTGGGCAATCGGTTTTATTAACTTGGATTACTTTTGATGGGCTATGATTAGTGGCCCAAGTTTAGCAATATAGTAAATTAGTTAGTTGTTAGAGAAATTATTCTAGAATATTCCTAAAGAATAGAATAAAAGGAGTGTGGGGAGGGGGAGAGGAGATTATTGAGTATTTTGGTAAATTGGGTTTTGGAGAGGATCTCTTGGGATCTCTTTGGCCTTGGTATTTTGGCTTGGGAGTGAGTGAGTTTTTTGGTGCTTTATTTGTTATTCCTTTATATTTCTTGTATCTCTTTGTTATGCTGAGTAGTTAGCGTCTCTGTAATGAATACTGATATAATGGAAGCATTTTACTGTTCAATTGTGGTTATCTTTGTTGTTGAATATTCTGGGTTCCATCAATTTGGTATCAGAGCATTTCCGATCTAGAGAGTGCTTTCTGGTCCAGATCCAGAAAAAAACAAAAAAAAAAAGAAAGAAAAAAAATGAAATGAAATTCAGATTTACTGATGTTCCAAAATTCTTTGGAGAAGAAAGAGATGATGCTTGGGGATGACTGATCGATTTGGAACAATATTTCCAGATCGAAGGAATCAATGAAGATAAAAAATATAGGGAAACGGTGAGAGGGCTAAGAGGGAGTGCGTTCAATTGGTATCAAGGTTGGAAGTGGTTGAATCTTACCGCAAACTTGAAGAAGTTTGAGAAGGCGTTCATAGAGAAATATTTACCGGAAATTTTATTGGTAGATGAAGAGCCAGAATCGGAGCATTCCATTCTAGAAGATAAGGAGGGAATCACAGCTCTAAAATCAGATCCAACAGTTGGTGGTAATGAAATAGCAAAAGAAGAAATCAAAATAGGAGAAGAAAAAGAAACGGCGAAGGAAACAGAAGTTGAAGAGACAGAAAGGGAAGAAGCGGAAGACGCAGAAGTTGAAGGCGAAGAAGAGGATGACAAAGATCCAGAAGCGGATGAAGTAGAGGGAGCAGAAGATAAATACACGAAGGAGGAGATGGGAGCGGTTGTTCGCAGTGGCTTGACGGAAGAAATTGGAGTTGAAATCTGTTTGCACCCATTGATGGATGTGGAACGCATGAAGGCAGGGGCACAACTTTTCGAGGAGAGGGACGAAGTGTTACCTCATAGTCCTGAGCCTGGATTTGCTGAATCAAAAAAGCGATTTGGGCTGGCCAGCAATGGAGCGAGAAAAATGGGTCAACCCGCATTAATGAACAAACCCATTAATCAGCAAAGGACAAGTGTGGACCGAGGTAATGGGTTGGGTCTTAACACATGTCAGGGGCCTACTAATTCCCAACGGAGGTCCAATAGTATGGGGGGAGATCGAGTTGGGCCTCACCACAGTCCTAAATCACCAGCGGCCCAAATCATTAAACCAACCCATGAAATACAATCTTCAGCAGTTAGTGTGGGCAGTGTGAACCCTAATCGATTCATAGGGGCAACAATCGACAAAAACAATTCCACCCAAGGCAGAGTGACGACGGCGAGCGGCGGCCAAAAACACCGACGAGGAACGCGATGTGGAAGACTGACTCAAGAGGAGCTGGACTTGAACGGACAGAACGAGGGGCTGGTTTATGAACAAGACGGGTCGTCGGAGGTGTTAGAAATAATATTAATTTATAATATTAATTTATTATTATTAGAATAGTCTAGATTGTGGGCTTGGCCCATTAGGTCATTCCGTTAGGTCTTTTAGTCTCTATAAATAGAGAGCCTCCTTGTACAGACTTACACACTTGAATATACAATATATTTCAGATTCAATTTGGTATCAGAGCGAGCAACCAATTACCTCCATACCTGCGGATCGTCCTCTCCTCACATACCAGCGTCGTCAGCCTGCACCTCCTCCGACTTTGCCTCTTGATGACTCATCGCCCTTTCCTGTCGGCTCTTCTCCTCCGGATCCTCCATCAGAGACTCCTCCCATTGCCCTTTGGAAAGGTATTCGATCCACTCGAAATCCTCATCCCCTTTATTCTTTCTTGAGTTATGACAGACTTTCTTCACAACATTTTACTTTTGTTTCTAGTCTCTCTTCTGTTTCCATCCCTAAAACCACAGGTGAAGCACTATCTCATCCAGGGTGGCGCCAGGCGATGCTTGATGAAATGCAGGCACTTCACTCCAATGGCACTTGGGATCTTGTTCGTGCTCCTCCCGGGAAGTCTGTTGTTGGTTGTCGATGGGTGTTCACAGTTAAAGTTGGTCCTGATGGCACTGTTGATCGCCTTAAAGCTCGCTTAGTGGCCAAGGGATACACACAGATCTTTGGTCTTGATTATGGGGATACCTTTTCTCCTGTTGCTAAGATGGCTTCTGTTCGCCTGTTTCTTGCCCTTGCCGCCATTCATCACTGGCCCCTTCTCCAACTTGATATTAAGAATGCTTTTCTACATGGTGACTTGCAGGAGGAAGTTTATATGGAGCAACCACCAGGTTTTGTTGCTCAGGGGGAGAGTTCTGGAATGATATGTAAACTTCGAAAATCTTTATATGGCCTGAAGCAATCTCCTCGGGCCTGGTTTAGCCGCTTTAGTTCAGTTGTTGAATCCTTTGGCTTAATCAGAAGCAAAGCCGATCATTCTGTCTTTTACCGGCATAGCTCTTCTGGCCAGTGTGTTTATCTCCTGGTCTATGTTGATGACATTATCATTACAGGCAGTGATCAGACCGGGATTGATCAGTTGAAAGAGCATTTATTCAATCAATTTCAGACCAAAGATCTTGGCAGACTTCGATATTTCTTGGGGATCGAAGTTGCACAGTCTAGGCGGGGCATTTCCATCTGTCAGAGGAAGTATGCACTGGATATCCTAGATGAGACTGGCATGTTAGGCTGTAAACCCATTGATACACCTATGGACCCCAATGTTAAGTTATTACCAGGACAGGGGGAGCCACTGCCAGATCCTAGTCGCTACCGCCGATTAGTTGGAAAATTGAATTATCTTACTGTGACAAGGCCAGATATCTCCTTCGCAGTGAGTGTTGCAAGTCAATTTCTTGATTCTCCCTGTGACTCCCATTGGGATGCAGTTATTAGAATTCTTCGATATATTAAAAGGGCGCCAGGAAGAGGTTTATTATATACAAATAAAGGGAGTTCAGAGATCTCTAGTTATTCAGATGCTGACTGGGCAGGTTCTCCTTCAGATAGACGATCCACCTCAGGGTATTGTGTTCTCTTCGGAGGAAATTTGATCTCTTGGAAGAGTAAGAAGCAAACTGTGGTCGCCAGATCCAGTGCGGAGGCAGAATATCGGGCAATGGCAAATGCAACCTGTGAGCTCATCTGGCTGAGTCAATTGCTGAAGGAACTCCATCTCTGTGAACAAAGGCCTATGAAGCTCATTTGTGACAACCAAGCCGCTTTGCATATATCCTCTAACCCAGTCTTTCATGAGAGGACCAAGCATATAGAAATTGACTGTCATTTTGTTAGAGAAAAGATCCAGTCAAGGGAGATCGAGACAGCATTTGTCAATTCCAATGATCAACTTGCGGATGTATTCACTAAAGCTCTTAGAGGTCCTCGAATAGATCATATTTGTAACAAGCTGGGAGCTTTTGATATATACGCACCAGCTTGAGGGGGAGTGTTAGAAATAATATTAATTTATAATATTAATTTATTATTATTAGAATAGTCTAGAATAGTCTAGATTGTGGGCTTGGCCCATTAGGTCATTCTGTTAGGTCTTTTAGTCTCTATAAATAGAGAGCCTCCTTGTACAGACTTACACACTTGAATATACAATATATTTCAGATTCAATTGGAGGCAACAAACGACAGTGACAGGCGCGAGTGGTTCCTGTGGTTGCCGGCGGCAGAAGTTCTACTGAGCTTTGGAATCTTACAAAGACGATGGATGGAGGTTGTGGATGGTGATGGAGTAATGTTAAAATTACTGAGCTGTTCATTTGGGTCAAACCCAATGGGTTTCACCATGGGGTTACACGACCAGACACATTTAGGCTTGAATAACGGTGATTGTGGCCCGAAATTTTTGTTTGGAAGGGGCCAGCAAAACAAGAAAAAAACAGAGCATGGGAAATATGGAGATATACCTTGTTTCATGGCCAGATATGTGCAGTATGGAGAGAAGGGGGAAAGGGGATCCGACAATTTTTCAGTTTCAAGAGTGACGGGATCAATGTTCTTTAAGCAATGGGACCCTGGTAGATGTTCAATTACATCCCCTATTCTCTTCCTCACCTTGAGGACAAGGTGAATTTTGAAAGGGGAGTATTGATGGGCTATGATTAGTGGGCCCAAGTTTAGCAATATAGTAAATTAGTTAGTTGTTAGAGAAATTATTGTAGAATATTCCTAAAGAATAGAATAAAAGGAGTGTGGGGAGGGGGAGAGGAGATTATTGAGTATTTTGGTAAATTGGGTTTTGGAGAGGATCTCTTGGGATCTCTTTGGCCTTGGTATTTTGGCTTGGGAGTGAGTGAGATTTTTGGTGCTTTATTTGTTATTCCTTTATATTTCTTGTATCTCTTTGTTATGCTGAGTAGTTAGCGTCTCTGTAATGAATACTGATATAATGGAAGCATTTTACTGTTCAATTGTGGTTATCTTTGTTGTTGAATATTCTGGGTTCCATCAACTTTCCACTTAAAAGTCATCTATTTGTAAGTCTTATTATGATGTTGTGTTGTTGATGATCACAATTCTGTTGTTCGTTGTTTATTCTTTACCGTTTCTTGTCTTTTGGGATGTTTGAGGTAAAGTAATGCCAATAAATCTTATTCCCTATATGAGCAGGAAGTAATCTGTGTTCAGACCAGCTGTTCTTGTTGTAATCTGTTTCCATCCCATACACCTTGGAGTGTTTTATCTTACTTTTGCTCTCTCCATGGTAATTCTGTTTTGCAGGAGTTGCGCATGTATAATCCTGAGTACCTTGAACGACCATACATTGTTATTTTGAATAAAATTGATCTCCCAGAGGTATGTGGTTTCCTATTCCCAGCCTCTATCTGGGTTAAGTATTGTCTTTTAATTTCCTATTATCTTGTAAAGTGAGGCCCAGTGCATGGAGCTCCCATCATTGTTGGGTCTGGCAAGAGTCATATGTACTTAGTGTTAAGGGGAAGTGCTATTTTTACGACTATAACCCAAAACCACTAGGGCACAATGCAGCTACTTTATTGTTGAGCCAAGACTCACCCTTTTTCCTGTTGTCTTGTAATATGCAAAATTAAGGCACGTAACTAACATGTTTGCTCATTATAATTTCAGGCGAAGGATAGACTTCCATCATTGACTCAAGAAATTCTAAGAATTGGCAACGATGGTGCAGCTTCTGAACCAGAACCAAGCTCTGAAGTTCCAGCTCAATTATTGTCTGATGAAAGTGACAGGAAGGAAAGAAAACTCGAGGACTATCCACGACCTCTCTCTGTTGTTGGAGTTAGTGTTCTGTAAGTGCTTGACATTTTGTTTTATATTTGTTTTGAAAGTGTTTTTCTTCTTTACAGTTCAGACTGGTGCAGTAATTGTTTGGACAATTTATATCTTACTTTTCATATTATCCACATTGGCTTAGGTCAGATTTTCATGTTGCTTCTTGCAGAAAAGGTATCAGGATAAATGAGATGTTAAAGAAGATAAGGGCGGCTTTAAGGAAGTGCACAGATTCCAATGAATCATTGCCTTCGAGTGTGCTACCATGAGATTTGCGTGCTATGCTTTGTTAAACAACATTGCAGCTCAACGAGGCTTTCTGGCTGAGACTATACATAAATTGGTTCTGATATTAATTTGGGTTTGCCAGAGAACAAATATTAAGCAAATTACCCGTTGGTTTTGGAGAAAATACACATCTGAGACGATGGAAGCAATATGAGTTCATAGTCCAAGTTCCTCAACCTCATATAATTGTAAGCAAGATTGGCAATTTTGCATAACAAGTTATATCATTTGTAGAAATTTTGTAAATTATTTAAGCAATATCAATGACTAGTTATATTAGGAAAAGAATCATGATATATCTGCTAGCCCCATATTAGCATGATAAGTTTTATAAGAGATAATGTCATGCATGATGGAGGTGTTCAAGTACCTTCTAGATAAATTGTTAGGACAAACAAAACAAAGTACTCTATTGAGTATCAAATTATGTACAACTCAGGCCTCTATGATGGCTGTCTTGTTTTCATTTTGCTCAAATTTTTATTATTGGGACTTCTATGAAATGATAGCATGAAAGCAACGGTTGTTCATGCACAGATGTATACTCTTTCACGTGAACTGATTAATATAAATTGCGACCATATTTTCCTTGTCATGGTAGTTATTTCTATATAACTGGCACACGGTAGTTTTGCCAGCTGGAAGCAAAATGGTGCTTACTAAGCCTTTGTTTGGGTAGGAAATTTTGAATTTAGTGCATCAGAATGTTTGGACAGAGATCTAAGTTGAAGTTTGTCAATGCACAACATATCCCAGTATAAACAAACAAACAGATAGAAGTTAAGCTATAAACAAAACTCCCAGGAGTTGTGGTTTTGGAAACCTCAAATTGGACAAAAAAGCAATATGTTGTAACAGTTTCTTTAAGCAATTTAAATCGCTCTTCCCAAATAAATCATAAATTTTTTAAGGAATTTATTATTCTTATGTTGCATAAAATATAATCTATTTCCTACACACACAAATTTAAGATGAGTTTCACTTTACTTTTTCTCTCTCTTTCCTTAAAAATGGACCCCACCTGTACCAATAAGTGTGTAGAAGATAACTCTTATCTTCTACTACATAAGAAAATTATTACCCATTTTTTAATGTATGCAAGTATTAAATAAGCTAGTCCGCCTTTCTCTCCTAACTCCTTAAACACAGTCTCTCCGTCCACAGCTGTGTTACCTTTGGCTATCCATATTCCATAGTATCGTGGCTCTCTATTGTGATGACATCGAGTCAGTTGAGTCATTTTTTTTTTATTTATTTATTTATATGCACATAAACATGCTTTTTGGAGGATGTTTTGCCCAGTTCTTTTATGGGAAATACTACTTTCATTTTATATAAGATAGTTATCTCATTTTGTTTCACTTCAAAAATCGCACCCCTTCTTTTTTCTTTTTTGCTTTTTAATGGTGGGCTCCACTTCGATTCTCTCTATAACATAAGAGAACTACTCTCATGTAACATGAGAGTAATATTCCTCTTCTTTTATATATAGACTTATTATCCCCTTAGGGAGTGTTTGGCAGAGTAGAAAAAAAATTTTATCAGGAAAATACAATTACTAAGAATGTGGTGTGAAAATGAGTTTGGTAGGAAAGTTAAAAAAAACTTGTTTGGTAGGCCGAAATATTACCGAGAAAATTGGATTAAGTTTACTGAGTCTATGTTTGGTTAAAAATAAAATATTTATGAAAAATGGGTTGAAAATACGAAAATAACCTTTTTATTATTTTTGAATTTTTATCTTTAACTTTATCCAACTCCACACACTTCCAATGCAAAAGTATTCTTCATAAGGTACTCTCTTAGCAAAAAAGCGCCAGACAACAACTGCAAATGCAAAAATTAGTACTGGAAATTGCATTCCGTCACCTGGAAAATGCTTCAGAAAAGACATATGCAAAAATATGGATAAGGGTAGTTTGAGCATAAGTCTCAAGCATTTACATATGGATAAGGGTATTATGGTCAGATTTTTCGTTGCCTTTTATCCATTTAGCAGTCTAACTCACAATACCACATTCAAAGTGATTTTATTGAACAGTGATTTTCCTTTCGTTTTACACACAAATGTCAAAGTCTAGGGAAATGTATTTCCTATCAAAATTTTGTAATATTCTGAACCAAACGTGGAAAACAAAGAACTATGATACCTACATATAAAAATATTAGTTAGATATATCTAAGTTAAAAGAATATATATATATATATATATATATATATATATATATATACGAGTTCGATTTTTCTGCGGCCGCTTTACGTACAACAATAATAAATTTTTCATATATATATATATATATATATATATATATATATATATATATATCTGAAAGTATTAAATGTGGAGAATCATAATCATATACATGTCATTGCTGCACGTAGGGGTGCTAAACAAACCAGGGGCCTTTGGCTCGGCTCGTGAAAGCCTGAACTTACATGTCTAAAATCGGTTGTTGGCACATGCTTGGACTTTTAAAAAGCTCGTTTAATAAAAAAAGTCTCAGGCTCCAACTCAAAAGCTCGTCCTTAAAGCCTCTCAGGCTGGCCTAGTATATTATTTTTTATTTATATTTTATATTTATATTTTATATTTTTTATACTACTTGTAATAGCCATCTCTTTCTCCTCAGTCCATTTCACTCCATTTTATTGGTTAAACAGACTTTTTGAATGATTTTGTTCTATATTATGTTGTTTGAATATAAATTGAATTTATGAATATTTATGTAATTACAAGGGTTGTTGATTGTATATTCTGTTTAAATTTTTGTTGCCTTGTTTTTTTTAAACAGGATAACAGGCTAAACAAGGCTTTTATTTTTTGTAAATAAGTCAGGCCTCAGGCCGATAGTTATATTTATAACAGGTAGACTTGGTCAGACTGACACATTTAGACACAGGCTTAACCTTTTAAAACCAAAGCTCGGCTCGGCTCGGCCCGTTAACACCCCTAGCTGCACGTACAACAACTTCAGATATGATTTTACCATATATATATATATATATATATATATAGGAAAAAATATATTTCTACAGCCACTTTAGATAAGATTATCTACAACTATCCCAAAAACTACGTCGTTTTGATTAATGAAGGATGTTTATGTAATTTTAGGTGAATTAATGAAGGGTGTTTCAGTAAAATGTATATGATAAAAAAATAAATAAAATTATGAAAACACCCTTCATTAATTCACTTAAAATTACAGAAACATCATTCATTAATCAAAACGACTTAGTTTTTGAGTTAGCTATAGATAATCTTATCTAAAATGACTCTAAAATGTTTACACCATATATATATATATATATATATATATATATATATATATATATATATATATATATATATATATATATATATATTAAGAAGCATGGTTTCTATAAGGTAAAAAAATATGAAAATAAATCTTACCTTATTTGTGTGAATATACAAGCGTTAGTTGCCCTAAGAATCGAGCCAAAGTTTCAATTATTATTATTATTATTATTTTTTTGGAAATATTCCAATCGGTTTATCACTTCGCGGCTAATCCAATTCGGCACGGATCCAAAATTAAATCTTTAAATCCCTCTGAATGAATATATTTAAAACTCTTATTTATGAATGTAGCGGACATTTTCAGTGAATTGAAGGAAACACATAATGACACAGCAGAGAAAGATTGCCACGAGGAAGAGGGGAATCTGGAAAAAGAATTGAGGGAGAAGAATGGGAATAGAGAATTGGACTTAGATCCTTTAATGTGAAAAAGTGGTTATGTGATATGTTATTTGATTACAACCACTTATTTCCACTCATTGATGATGAGATAAGAGAGAGAAAAATGTATGATTTTTAAATAAATAGTTGTGATCAAATAACATGACCACATAATTATTTTTTCGCATGAGAGAATCCAAATCCGAGAGAATTAAGCCTAGAATATTTTTTTGCAATTATTTATCATAAATCATTACGATTTTTTATTATTACAATTCACTATTTAAGAAAATGCTTTACAACAGAAACACAATTAATTAAAAATAGAAATTAAGAAATTACAGCACTTAGAAGAATTTAGAAAATTTTTTATCTCAATGCCATCGCTACAATCAGCATTAATTATTTCTCCTTTTCAATAAAAGGTGTAGATGGAGCGTGTATAATAGAAAAGTAGCAAACTATAGTGAAAATTAGATTTTCTCACTTATGTATTTTTAAAGATATTTATCTGATTTAAAACATTGTTTTAAATATCATAAATATTTAGATGACCCTGCTGTCTAATGATTAGAATCCTTAGAACATTTTTCAAGTTTTAAGAGCTTATAATAAGTTATCAATAAAGTATTTATATAGCTGTCAAAACGGACTGGCCACCTTGTTAGGTCTTAGCATATGTGAGTTATGATTAAAACATCTATAAGGCCAAAACCGTAATAATAAAGGCGTCCCAGGCTTTGCGGTCAACCTGTGGGTTACAAAGTTACAATTTTAAAATATTTTAGCTCTTTCATTGGATTCAATGCGTTTAAATTATTTTAATAAATAAATATTTAACATTCTTAAAATATTTTATACAAAATATTAATTTTTCATAATTTTTTAATAAAATATTATTTACACATAAATATACAATTAAAATGTAAGTAATGTTTTAATTATTTTCCTAATAATCCTTGAATAGTTGGTTCTATATAAAAAAAATATTGAAGTCCTCACTTTTTATTATGTTATGGAATGATTATAGAGTAGAGATCTTTTGATAGATATTTTGATTCAAGTCTAAGACCAAGAAATCTTATTTCATTATTTGTTGATTTCTGTCCATTTAATAATTATAGTTTATTATAAGTTATATTAATTAATTATTAATTTCAAAGAAATTACAATTGTTAGATAGACAAAAATTAATATCTAAAATAGAGAGTAAGACTTTTTGGTCTTACACTGGAGTAAAAAAATCTCTCCTCATATATATATATATATATATATTCATTTTTAAGTAATACTTGCATTGAAGGTCTTTATTATTCAGTTAAAATTTTATTATAGTTTAAAATTTTAATTATTAGATTTTTTTAGTAAACATTAATTAAACAAAACTCCAAGAAGTTGAGTGACACCCACCTTTCAATAAATAAAAGTACGTATGAAATTTAGAACATCTTAAATATATAGTCCAAGACTCCAAGTTTAATATCAAAATTAATAAATAAAAGGAAGTGCACTGATCCCAATGGCATTGAGTGTGCCACCATGATCGAGCTTCACCCGCTATGCTTTGTTGAACAATATTGCAGCTCAAAGAGGCTTTCTGGAAGAGTCTGCACATAAATTGATTCTGATATTAATTTAGCTTTACCAGAGAACAAATTAAGAAAATTACAAATTGGTTTTAGAGAAAATACTATGTGAGAGGATGGAAGCATTATGACTTAGACTAGCTCCTCACTATTATTTGGAGGCTGTGCCTCCAATTAATACATAGCAGTATTTTCAGCGATTTAATTAATTCGAGACGATTCACATGAAACCGCCTCTAAATGTGTACTAGAGACGGTTAAAATAATTGTTTCTATTTATCATTCAGAGACAGTTACATTAAAACCACCTCTAATTATTATCTTTAGAGGCGGTTAAACCATAACCACCTCCAAATATATATTAAACACAGTTAAAATAACTGCTCCCGTCGAGGCCTCAACTTCATATTATTGTAAACAAGATTGACAATTTGGCATGAGAAGTTATATCACTTGTAGTTAAATTGTAAATGATTTATGCACTATG
This sequence comes from Gastrolobium bilobum, assembly GCF_033153095.1. Classification (NCBI taxonomy): domain Eukaryota; kingdom Viridiplantae; phylum Streptophyta; class Magnoliopsida; order Fabales; family Fabaceae; genus Gastrolobium; species Gastrolobium bilobum. The sequence goes on along the minus strand of NW_026897739.1, from coordinate 254,969 downwards.
ACAATTTTGCCTAAGATGTTATATCTGCTAGCCCCATGTTAGTATGATAAGTATTATATGAAACTTCAATGCATGACGAAAGTGGTCATGTTTGTTTTCTTACTTGACATGTTAGCCTTTTGGAATAAATTATTCGGACAAACAAACATAGTACCAGTGTTTTAAAACCCGGCTCGGACCAGCCGGGTCGACCCGGGACTCGGTGACCCGGTGGGTTCCCCGGTCCGAGCGGGTAGTTGGACCGGTTATGCAGTCAGCCCGAATTGGACCGGTTGACCCGGCCGAAACCTGGCGACCCGGTTGACTCGGATTAAACCGGTTTTTCTTTTTTTTTTTTTTTGGTAAATTTTTTTGTTGTTGATAAGAACTCTTGAATTAAATCATATTCATATTTTATGATGAATATGATTAAAAGTAAGGTGAAAATAATAAGGTATTTTAGATTAGTGTAGTTCGTTTATGTAATTTAGTTGCATCTTATAATGATCTCATGAAGTTAAGTGGTGATAAACACTGATGGTCTCATGATCTCATCTCAACGGTGAACACTTTTTTCTTATAGTGTATATTTCATGCATACTATTTGTTATCATAATTTAATTTATCCGTATCATGTCAAGCACAAAAAGTGCATTTAACTTATATTGCATGGTTTAATCCAATATTAGGATACGGTCTAGAGCTAGAAGCTTAGAAGTATATAATATTTGCTATCATTGAAAACCAATTTATTTCTTGAAGCTCATTGATAGTTTTCTTATATGAATTTTTATTAATATAAGTAATATTTTTATATTTTTAATATGTGAACAGTAAAACCGGTTCAACCCAGTTGAACCCGGTTGAACCAGTGACCCAGTACCTCGACCGGTTCGATGACCGGTCCGAGTTTTAAAACACTGGTACTCTATTGAGTATTAAATTATTAACTCAGACTTCTGTTAAGTCCGTATTATTTGTTTTCATTTTACTCTAAATTATTTGGCTTTTCAATATTGGAACCTCAACCATATTTTCCTTGGCGCCTAAAGTTTGCAACATGTTACTTGTTTCCATATAACTGGCACACGTTATTTTTGCCAGCTATAAGCAAGATGGTGCTTGGTAGCCTTAAAATTTGGGTAGAAAATTTGGAATCGAATGCAACAGAACATTTGGATAGAGAGCTAATTTGAAGTTTACAATGTACAACGCATCTCAATAAAAAAAACAAACAAACAAACAAAAAACTTTGAAGACAAATAAAACTCAGAGGAGTTTTTTTTGAAAACCTTAAGCTGGACGAAAGCAATGTGTTGTAACCGATCCTTGCTGATACCCTCAACCTTGCCCTTGAGTTTGGTCCTCTGAAAAAGCTTCAGTTACTTTTAAGAAGTGTACAATGAAGGGTGACATCAATTGTGCTGTGCACTCTTCCCATAAAAATCACGCAAGCCTTAATATATAATAGTATTAAATAAGCTAGTCTGTTCAACCACAGAGATGTTACCTTTGTTGTTGAAACTTTTGGGTAAGTGCTATCCATATTCTATAGTATCATGGCTTTCTATTGTGATGACAACCAAGTTGAGTTCTTTTTTATAATTTTGTTTTTTTATTTATAGATACAGAAACGTGCTTTTGGAGGATGTTCTACACAGTTCTAGTGATATTCCTTACCGGGGGTTGGAGGAACCACTTTGTTTTTTTTAACCACAACAAAACAAAACTCCCAGTAGTAGTGTAGTGTAAAATGTGCAATGATAAATAATAAACATAATGTAAAATGCCACATCTATTCCGATAAACTTGTACATGTGTCACTTGTTGGCATTGTGGTGTCTCAGTCCATTGGATCTCGTTTTGGCTTTTTTACTACACACTGATGACTGATTCCAATTCCTGGACTGTGAAACACCTAGGAATTGTTTCTCCCCACGTACGAGGGCTTCATTGCTATGTCATTTTGAGTAGTTTTCAAAAACCCTGCACGTACTTATCTTCAACCGTTTCTTCCAAACGTCACCGAAACCCACCCAAACACTAGTAAATGAGTATTATACAAATCCAACCTAGCTCAAAAGAAAAAATTTAAAAAAAAACCTTATAGATAAGCATCCATTATCCAAACAACCGCTTTCTCTTCCCCACAGCTTTAAATTTTCTTTTACCGTTTCCTCCACATCTTATATTTTTTTATTCTCACATTCATGGCCTCATTAAATTCACAAATTAAAGAAAAATAAAAGGAAAGGGGAACTCAAGTGAGAATTTTTCTCTTAGGTTGTTGATATACAAACAAAAGAAGCAGGCCAAGTGTGTATAAGAGAAATCAACATTGAGGCACATAGTTGACACGATCACCCTTGTTCATCATGCCAAGTAGCAGCTAAACCTCACTAATGGCCACGTTTCAGATACTTGTATGTATAGTATAGTATTCACTCTTCACATTTTTCTTGCTTTTTCCAATATAAATAGCACCCCTCACCCCCTCTTTATTTCCTCACTAACCCCAAAGAGCTCTTATCTCTGCTTTGGTAACTCCTATAATTATAACAATTTGTCCCTAGTACCCCACATTTCAACAACACACACAGAACAATGCAGAGATCAGGCATGGGAACTGAGGAGAGAAGACAGATGAGGAGGTCAGCACAGGCCAGCTCTAGAAAGGGTTGCATGAGGGGCAAAGGAGGCCCTGAGAATGCTTCTTGCACCTACAAAGGTGTGAGGCAGAGAACATGGGGAAAATGGGTTGCTGAAATCCGTGAACCAAACCGTGGTGCACGCCTCTGGCTTGGAACATTTGAGACCTCTCATGCAGCTGCTTTGGCTTATGATGCTGCTGCACGTAAGCTTTATGGTTCTGATGCTAAGCTCAACCTGCCAGAACTCTCAGCACCTGTGAATGTGAATGTGAATTCTCAGGGTTCATCTTCTTCTTCTGTTGTTTCAACCACCCAGATTCCCCATGTGAATCCTCAATGTGTTCCACCTCCTCCTGGTGAAACCCAGATTTCCTATGTGAATTCTCAAAGTGTTCCACCTTCCTCTGGTGAAACCCTGATGATTCCTCAGATGATGCAGCAGTCTCAAGTGGTGCAGCCTCAGATTCAGCCTGACTTTGATTTTGATTTCTCTGGTATCACCCTTTCTGATCTCAATAACAACATGAACCCTATGGTTTCTCATCATATTGAACCAATGTATGCAAACGACTTTAACATGTCCCTTCCATTTGAGACCAACACTATGCCAGCAGGAAGTGATTTTCAGGCTATGGACAACTTTTGGGGGACTATGAATGAGACCGAGACCATGCCCGTGTTTGATGAATCCATTTGGACAGAAGCTGCCATGTCTCTCGATGATATTCCTATGATTGCAGATGCCGAGATTTACTCGGCTGCAAACATGGCAGATGCAGGAGCTGGTGCTTGGGACTCTCTTCAAACTCCATGGTGCATGTAATCACTGTCAAGAAAATATCTCTATAGAAATTAAGTATAATGAATAATTCACACCATGGTGGACAGTATATATATATATATATATATAGTCTGTGTAAATACTTGCACAGGTAAGGGCGTAAGAGCTAGAATCGTCGTAGTCCTTTCGTATCAATAATAATAATTATCATATGTAAATATTATATAATAGTGTTAAGGTGTGTTGGTGGGGGAATAGTGCAAGTGGCTTTATCACTTGTTAATATTATATGTAAATATTATGGTAATGGAGGAATAAGGATCGTGATTTGATTAGATATAAATCAGTCACGTCTGCATGTTATGTTATGTAATAGTTTTATGGATATGATGCTTTGTTTGCAACAGTGATTTACGTATTTTTCACGTGTTTATTAAAAGTTAAAGTACTTTTTTATTATTATTATTATTTAAAAGATTATTAAGAAGCATGATTTCATAAAAAAAAAAAAAAAAAAAGAAAGAAATGAATGTAAATGGTTTCCCCGTTTCAGACTCATACAAATCATAACTTATTTGTGTGGACACATGACTATGAGGCAAAATTTCAAACTTTAATTTTTCTTCTTCAGTTTAGGATATATACAGTAAAACCCCCTAGATATTGCACAGATATTGCACAGAAATTGCACAGAAGCTGTACATATATTTTTGGCTCAAGAAATTTTCACCCATAATTTTTTCACCTTTTTAATAAAAAGTGGAAATGTAGCATGTATATGGCAGAGAAGTAGCAAATATGTATCTGGATAGTGATGGTTCAGATGCCAAGTTAAATGTGTCTGAGCTCTCTGTGTCTGTGATATCTCAATGTCCAACACCCAAATTGCCCAGATGCAGCAGCCTCATAATTTGTACATTGCAAGAATCTAAGTAACAACATGAACCAAGTAGTCTCATTCTCAGCAAATTGAACCAATCTATACCAACAACTTTAGCATCCCTTCCATTATTTAAGCCTGTGGAAAGTGACTCAAAAAGCTCCCATCCTTGGAAACCAACTCTAAGCTCCCTTCCATTGGAAACCAAACACTAAGCCAGTGGAAAGTGACTTATGAACAACAAGGAGAAGTTCAAGTTCTGTACCGAGTAATCTCTATCCTAAATAATTTCACGAGTTTATACGTATAGATAGACTGTGCAGATACTGTCCATATATCAATGGAGTGTGCATTGCATTATAAATACTTACAGAGTTAACACCAGCTTTTCAAAGTACAAAAAGGACATACCGTCTTCCTACATGTAAATATTACGTAAATTTTTTAACGAATTGTGATGCGGAATACTGCTCGTGGCTTGATTAGTTATGAATCACTCACGTGTGCATGCTAGGTTATATGTTTTTGTCGTTATATGACTATTAGTTGCCCTAGGAATCGAGGCAAGATTTTAAAATTTTGTTTTTCTTCTTCGGTAAATTAGATGGGCTAAGATAATTAGAAATTCTTATTGATAGAATATGAACAATATATAAAGCATGCATGTATATACATATATATATATATATATAGTTGTGTTGTAGATAGGTAGCACATATATAATGAGAAAACCTTCTAAATAGATATTTCTAAAAATATCTAGATACTTAGTGACTTTAAAAATATGTTTTAAGATATATATTTACATTATTTTTTTTTTTAAATATCTAGATATTTATATAAACTAAAAATATGTTTGAACTTTTCAGGCCTGTTGATTAGAACTCCTCATACAAGCATCTAGAAGTCTCTAGAGTCATAACATTTTTCAAGCAACAAGTCCATAACAAAAATATAATCTATATTATAAAAAAGTCATAACATAAATTCAAAGGGAAATTATATTCAAATTTTAAGGGTAGACATTTAAAATAAACAAATCTTTTTGAAATTGTAAAGATTTAGCAAGTACTTTCACACTCTCAAAATTATGTACATCTTTCACGCTTACAATGAATGATGAAAAAATACTTCTAGAAGAAAAATAATACATCACATCTAATTGCTGAATTTCATTTTATTATAGAGTTTTTTTACAGAAAAAAAAAAATATATAAGAATGAAAAAATTATATAACATAATGAAACATTAAGGGAGTGTTTATTTTAAGTTTAGATGCATATCTGTAAGTTACTACATGGGTTATTATGCTGAGACCAAAACTGATGACACACCTGCAAGTGCTGCGGTTCTTGATGGACGAGAAGCAAGTGAGATGTTGGATGCTGTTGCAATTGCTTTCGCCCAGGATAAAGACAAAATCTATTAAGGAAGTTAATGTACATATACTAGAAACTTGAGGTAATCAATTACTAAGAAAATTCAAGAAAGAAACAACAAATGAAAAAGTCAATTAAGCTGCATAAAACCTGCAAAGAAAAAAGGAGAAAAGGCAAATATTGCAGAATAAACATGAATATAAAGAAAGAAGAAAAAGAGACAGTTAAGGCTCACTTAGTCTGCAAAAGACACTTCTCCACCCCCCAACGCCAACACACTTTAATTTGCTGCATAGAGACACACAGAAACAAGAGGAAGATTAGTAAGGAGTTTGAAAATGGAGAGGAAATTAAAGTCTTTGGCACTCTGCATGTAAGTAAAAGGTTTTCATTAAAACATGATTTGTTATGAATGAGGTTGTCACAAAGTAAAATGCACATTGTATTTTTATGTTGATGCCCTCTTGGTGAAGTTCCACCAAGGCATTTGGTCCTCTTTCAAGCATCACATTGAACATAAATTAGTAATTACCAAAAAATTCACACACCTCCACCCAAATGAAGCCCAATAACTAATTAACCAAAAACCACAGAAACTTGGAACCCTTGATTCAAGCCTCCAAGACAACACGCAACAGTTGTCCCACGCTGTTCCACCTAACCAGATCCCACCGCGTCTCAGCCACAGCCACCGTAATCCACCAGGTTCGGCGAGCATTCAGCCCTTCACCGCCGCAACACCGTCGGGTTGTGTTTCAGAAGGGGGAGGGTTTGGGCTTGTGGGGGAATCTGTTTGGTCTAGTTGGGATTGAACCGGTTAGTTGTGTTGTGACTAAGGTTACTAATTTTCTATCAGGCCAAGTTTTTTTTTTTTTTTTTTCATTTATTGTTTTTGACATGTTTATTTGTTAATTGCATTGTCAAATTTTTTTATATATTTTTAAATGAATTCTTAAAATATAAAAAATCTAGATTTACAATAATATTTTTAACTCCTGTAGATATTAATTTAAATAGAATTGTTTGCGATTTTATGGCTTTTACCGGTGTTGTTAAAATCGAGATCTTTAGTAAAATCGGAAAATGATTAAAAAATCGTAAAACGTAAAATTGTAATGTGAAAAAATCGTACAAAATCGTAAAATTGTTTGGAATATTAGTAAAATCGTTTTGATGAAAAAAATCGTAAAAATGTAAAATAGTAGTGATAAATCGAGATTTTAACAACAATGATTTTTACCTAATTAAGGTGATTTTAATTGTGATAGTTTGGTGATGCAAATTTTCGTTTTAAATTGATAATTGTCTTTTTTAATTACATATTTTGAATTAAGTTAAAAAAATAAAATGTTAAAAATTAATTTTATTTTGATTAAAAAAATAAGTTGAACTATGACAAGTTATTAATATCATACAATTTGATTTAATTCATTTTTATTGTAGATATGAAAATTTCAACCATTGTGGCTTCTACTCCTAATTAGTTATTGATTTTTACATCAATTTAAAAAAATTTGTAAAAAATAATTGATTTCTAATTAAAAAATATTAATTATGTAGCAAAAAATATATATTAATTAAGCTGTAACCGATAATATAAAATTTTCAGGTGATTCAATACTAAATATAAAAGAGTTTTTTCTTTATGAATAAATACCATTTTTGGTTATCAGCAAATTTCATGATGCCCGTTTTAGTCCCTAGCAAATAAAAAGGCTAATTGTGGTCCCTAAAAAATTTAAAATGAACCCATTTAGGTGAAATCGTGGTCCCTCACAAATTCAACGTATTAGTCCCTAAAAGGACTAAAATGGGTCCATTTTGACTTTCTTAGGGACCACGATCGGTCTTTTTATTTGTTAGGGACTAAAGCGGGTATCGTGAAATTTGCTAGGACCAAAAAGGATATTTACTTTTTCTTTATTAATCTTGTACTAAAAATTCAAAATCATAAAATAAGAAAAACAATACAATAAATAATAAAAGATAATGATAATTTTCTTTTAAAAGTTAATCTAATTTATAGGAAAAGTATTATTAAGCGGATTCTTAATTCTATGACAGCTTCTTAATTAAAGTCACTAGATCCGCAACAGTTAATGATTTAATTTTTTTTTTTATACTGAACTTAATTATATCTTAGATATTTTCACAAACTTTAACTCTAAGTTGGTTATAGGATTAATCACGAGTCGGGCTTTGTCTAGTTAAAATAAACATGTCTCAAATAAATTTTTAAATATCAAAATCATTTTTTAAAAAACTCTTTTCAAAATTAAAATTTAAATCTTTGATCATATACCACACGTCCTTATCAACGGACAAATCTTCTACTTTCAGTTTTCATAACACGAACCCCTTTCCTTCAAACTTTTCAACTTCGATTCGTGATTGGCCAGTCGACATCCTTTTCAGATCAATTTTGCAGTTTTCTTTACGCCAAAAAAATCCTAAATCGCGAAATCCCAATCTGCCATAGGAAACCTTGGTCGCAAAACCAAAGCTCTTGATACCAAATGATGGAAATCGACAATTACACAAATCGAAAAACAAGAGAGAAAGGGAAGAGAGATTTGACATAATGATTTACATCGGTTCACCCGATGTACAACGTCGCTTGTTACAAGTCACTCGGTATATAAGGGAATATAAATAGGATTTAGAAAACCCTAACAGCAACTATTGATAAGTGTCAAAGACACTATATTTTTAATATCAAATTTAGTTTAAATAATGATTAATATGATTAAGAATATAGTGTTAATTAATAAATTCAAAAGATATCAAGATTCTAACAAATAGATAAGATTATGATCCCTTTTAATATTGTTTCAGGTTTAAAGTAATTAATTACAAATATTAAGGTATAAAGGCAGTTGCAAAGGATAAAGATCAAGAAAAATAAAGAATTAATCAGAATTAATTCTTGTTCAACGAACCTGATTCAAATTAAAAGCCCAAATTTATTTCTTTAGAAGGGACGCAATTAGGGCTTTTGAGAGATTCAGAAGAGGAGGCAGGGGAGCGCATTCAGAAGGCAGAGGAGTGGAGGAACGATCAAAGCTTCAATGTGGAGACCGAGTTTTATATTTCTTTTATGAATTATTGTTTCTTTTCATCTCTTTGTTTAGTTTTCTTGATTATGTTAGGCTAGTTTTCTTTAAGTAGTTAGGGCGCGATGGAACCAATGGGTTCTTGAACGTTGTTTGCCTTTCTTATTATTTACATTCTTGATTTGAAGTTATGCAATCAAACTGTTATTTATGCTTAGTTTTATTTATTACTTGATCACTCGTAGATAAACATATGAGTCGTACATGACAATAGGGATGTTAGTGTATGATTCTGATTGGTTGATTATATTGCTGGAATTTGTATGATCTAGGGATAGACTTATGAATTCTATAACTGTAAGCTCTTGCGTTAAGGCTTACTTTGTGAAAAAGTACTAAGGGAATAGGCTTTTGAGCGGAGTAAAGGATTAGATTACCAAGGGATTGTGATATAATCGAATATAGAAAGAATTGTTAATAACTGGATCTTGAATGAAATTATAAAAATAGGTAAATTAGTTAGGAAAACATTGGAAAAGTTGAGTCCTAGCTACGTCTTTTATAAGAACTTAAAACCAATTTTCTAGCATTATTATTTCTGAATTTAATTTCTTAAATATTGAAAACAAAAAATAAGTTTAAAAATTATGTTTTAAAATATTCTCAAACCAACCTTTCATTGTTGATCCAACTTTAATTAAATAGGTAAATTAGTGATTGGTCATCAGTCCTCGTGGGATCCACAACTTATTTTTATCACTTTATTACTTGTACGACTGGTGCATTTGTCGAAGTAGCAATAAGTTTTTAGCGCCGTTGCTGGGGACTGATTTAATCAACATTAATCATATCTGTAAAATTATAGATTGGATCATTTGCTTTTATTTTATTAGTTTAGTTTTTGGTTTTTTTTATTCTATTTTATTTTATTTTGTTTTTTATTTTTATTTTCATTTTATTTTTGTTTCTTTTATTTTTGTTTTGCTTATTTTCTTTTATCTTATTTTATTGTCATTTTATTTCTTTGTTAGTTTAATATTTTTATCGTTATTTATTTAGTTTTGTTATTTTATTTTCTTAGTTTAATTTGTTTACTTTAAATTTTAAATTTTCTTTTAGTCAGTGGTTTCCGTTAGTTGGGTCTACTGAGCCTTAGATTTCTGGTTTATGCATCTGCGAGGCACTGTTAACCCCAGTGACCTACAATATGAACCAGACTTTGGACGATTAGAAAATAACCAATAGGAAGCGTTTGACTGCGAAGAAGATACAAGACACATCGAGGTCCAGTTCTACTGAAGAACCAGTCATGGCAGAGGATAACCAAAATCCACCAGAAGAACTAAAGAACCACTTCCTAAGTCCTAATTTCTTGCATCCGACTACGAGTATTAGAAGGCCTCAAATTCTAGCCAATAATTTCGAAATAAAAGCCTCCTTCCTAAATTTAATCCAAAGTAATCTATTTGAAGGAGACCCGATTGAAGACCCAAATCGCCATATCAATAAATTCCTACAGTTGTGTAATCTCATTAAGGCTAATAGGGTACCGTCAGAAGCAATTTGACTGGTGTTTTTTCCCTTTTCTTTAAAAGGGAGATCACTTAATTGGTTGGAATTGCAACCTGCTGATAGCATCTCCACGTGGGAAGAATTAGTTTAAAAATTCCAAAAGAAGTTTTTCCCACTCTCCCGATTCTATGATTTGAAAGAACAAATTGACAACTTCAAGCAACTCGAAGGAGAATCCCTGTGTGTGGGGTGAGGGCGATTTAAAGAGCTAATCAAGATATGTTCGCAGTACGTTTTATCGAATGGCGAGAAGGTGCGAATCTTTTACAAAGGGATTACGACAACCTATAGAGTACTCCTTAATGCTGTAGCTGGAGGTAGTATATGAGAGATTACTCCAACCAGAGCCGTCAAGCTAATTGAGAAAATGGCCTCCGAAGACAACGAGGTCACGATAGCGTTAAGGCGTGATGCAGTTGGAAGGTTATGACGTTGTGCTGACCAAACAAGAGAAGATGGATCAGAGGTTAGAGGAAATCACAAAACTTCTCACTCGGTCTCAGATTTCTTTAGTGTTAATGCCCAGTGTAACACCCCGTATATATCTGGTAATGTTATCATAATATCGTATTAAGCTGCGCTTAATTAAACTTGCGGAATTACTTTTTCTTTTCAATTATGATGCCATTAACATTACCAACTTGCTTAATAATCAATTAATAAAGCATCGCCTGTATGTAATTGCAATAAAACAGCTAACTGAAATACCTCATAACATAGATAATATAAGTGTGGCTCTAGTCACAGAACTACAACAATGTAGACCGGACCATCTAACAGTTTATACAACTTCAAATCAAAAGCACTAACATAAAGTGTCATGGACAATCCCCATGCTCACTCAAATAAGGCAACATGCCCAACATCAGTCTCAACAACAACATAATGATAAAAGGCATAAAACATAATCAGCATCAATATCCAGTCATGCTAACAAATAAGCAGAAACAACATAATCAGCTAAGCTCCGGCCTCCTGCCGCCTGAGACATCAGTACCCATACTACCTAATCCTGAAATAAGCATTCGCCAAACGTGGGGTAAGATCTCTAATCTAGAAATCTCAGTAAGTCAGTGAGTCCTCAAGGATCTTCCACCCCAAGCTCACTTACATGTGCAATATAAGTTCAAAAGCAGTTTATCATTTATCATTTCTAAAACAATGCAATGCAGCAGATAATCATGCCATGTGTGTCAATACTAATCTACTTGCCAGAGACAGTGCAGGTATACGTCTATCACCTACTCACCAAGCCATAAGCCCCTAATCACTTGATTCTGACTTAGTTCATTAATTACAGAAGTTCAACTTCATCAAACTAGGGTCCACAAACCCCTAATAGCCTACTGAACACACAGCACAACTACTGTTCCACGAAATCCCAGAATATCCGGATATTCCTCGGGACCATATTCGGATATGCAATATCCGGATATTCCTCGGGACCATATCCGGATATCTCACTGGACATATCCGGATTGCAATATCCGGATATCCAGAATCCCATATCCGGATATACAATATCCGGATATTCCACGGGCAGATATCCGGATATTTCACGACAGAATGTAGAAAATGCATTTCGTGAAGATATCCTTCCAAGGTTGGGTTTTTAAGATTTAAAGCACCTAAACATGTATTTCTAGGTGTGTTCAACATTACCCAACAACAAGTTATCATCTTTAAACCTTAACATGCATCAAGCTTTCATTTTCAAGCATTAAACTCATGATCAAAGGTTGGTACACATACCCCAGCTCAAAACAGAAGAAGAGGTTGCTCTTTGGAGCTCACAATCAGCCCCTCAAGACTGACTCAACAAGGTGCACGAAAATAGCACCATAAAGGTTGGTTCCTTAGAGCAAAGTTCCCCACTTGGACCTCCAAAAACCAAAGTCAAGCTTCTCACAATCAAGCCAACCAAGTCAGCCCCAAAACCCCTCACCAACAGTGGCTGAACACTCCCACAAGCCCACTCTCCACACTCACAAGTCACCACCCAAGTGTATACAAGAAGAAAGGGTGAAGAAAACCAATAAAGGTCACAACTTGACTCAAGAATGAGGGAGAAGGCCAAAGGAATAGAAACTGATCAGCCTCCACCAACAACTCACGCTCAAAGTCTGGTATCTAGGGCAATGTGCCCTTAATAAGGGTATTTATAGCCCAAACGCACTTAAACACACAATATTAATTTTAATTACTACGCTTAGCATTTTAATCCCAAACTTTGGATTATGAAACTACATAATTTTCTAAGATTTATCAAATTTTTCTTATATTTTTCTGAGCACCTTTTCCGGTACGCGCTTCTCCAAGCTAGTACCAGTTTCTAGCACCAGTTCTCATTATCTGGACTTGAAACTCGTTTTACAAGTCCTACATATTATTCTAGTAATTATCATACACTTACTTTAATTTTCCGGGATACTTTTTCCGTACGAATTTATACCGACTAGCAGAACCGGTATCTGCACTTTTCTTCCGAAAAGCGACTTTCAGCGTTATTACTCACTTACTATAATTATTAAAGCCTCATAATAATTATTAGGGTCAATTATGGAATCATTTCCTAATTTTGCATAATTTATTAATTAAATACCTTAATTAACGGTGCGAGTTCTTACACCCAGTTTCATGTGGTATGCAACACTTGTGGTGGACCTCATAGTGCCGATAATTGTGAGGCTATGGTTACTATAAACCTAGCTCAGGTGAATTCCCTTTGGTACGACCAACGTAGGGAGAACAATCTTTACAACAACACTTATAATCCTAGCTGGAGGAACCATCCTGCTCTTTCATATAATCAAGAAGCACCATGACAAGCTAATCTGGGAATTCAGCCAATACAACTTACTCCTCAACCTGCTGCGTGGGAAATAGCTATAGAGAAATTGGCTCTGACAACAACAGCATCTCTCAAAAATCAAGAAGCATCTATTAAGAATCTGGAAATTCAGATTGGTCAGCTTGCCAAGCAGATGGCTGAGAGGCCTCCAGGTACCTTTCCTAGTGATACTATCATTAATCCTAAAGAACAATGTAATGCCATCACTACAAGGAGTGTGATAGTAATTCAACCTATGGAAAAGCCTATAGCTGTACCAAGCAGTAAAAACGATTCAGAAAAAGAAAAGCCTGCTGAAGAAAAAGCTAATGACCCTGTTGATAATGAGGTCATAATTTTTGGAGGACCATTAAATGATACTCCACGTAAAAAATTAATAAAGAAACCTCCTTTAGAAGAAAGAATGAAATTGCTGGGGGATAACCTGTATGTTAAGGCTCTATATCCTCAAAGGCTAAAACAGTCAGCACAAAAGCGACAATATTCTAAATTCTTAGAAATGTTTAATAAGCTGCAGATAAACATTCCGTTCATTGAAGCATTAGAAACTATGCCCAGTTATGCGAAGTTCATGAAGAGCTTGCTTTCAAGGAAGCACAAACTCAAAGAAGAAATGGAGACAGTAACTTTGATCGCGAAATGTAGTGCAATTATCCAAAAAAATGGTACCGCCGAAGCTCAAGGATCTTGGTAGTTTCAGCATACCTTGCACTATAAGAAGTGTTCATTTGGGTAGAGCATTTTGTGACCTTGGGGCTAGCATCAATTTGATGCCACTTTCCTTTGCCAAGTCCCTAGGAATTACTAAATTAAAGCCTACACTACTCTCTTTGCAACTTGCAGATAGATCTACCAAGAAACCAGAAGGGGTGGTTGAAGACGTACTTGTGAAGGTTAATGATTACATCTTCCCTGCAGACTTTGTGGTATTAGATATGAAAGAAGATTCTGAAGTACCTCTCCTTTTGGGAAGACCTTTCTTAGCTTCAGCCAGAGTTCTGATTGATGTCGAGCAAGGAGAGTTAGTATCTAGGGTAAATGGTGAGCAATTTATTGTCAATGTGTTTGAAGCCATGAAATACCTGGAAGAAAAAGGTGACTGCTTTCAAATCGACGTGATCGATGAAGTTGTAGCAGCTGTTGCAGATGAGATTAACTCTGCACCTACAATAGAGGAATCATATGCAAGGTTTTTGCAATCTCCTAATCCATTAAATGAGGCTCTATTGGAAGAAGTAGTTAAAGCCATTGATGTTGTCTCTGACGATTATGAGTTTGAGTCTTTGGATACCGATCAAGACAACAAATTTATGCAAAATAAAATAAATGCTACTCAGTCCCCTCAGTTTTCAAAGTTAGAATTAACAGAAACTCCACCACCTACAGCTCAACCAGATAAAATTTTCTTTATTGAGGAAAAGAAGGCTGAAGAGGAAGAAAAGAAAAATGAGAGCTGCAAACCGAAGGTGAAGAGGGCAAAACCTAAGAAAAAGGGAAATCATATCAAGACTAAATTTAGAGTTCTTGAGGTCAAACCTTATCGCCTATATGCACGAGAGTATTATTACGACAAAGCACAATTTATGAGAAAAGGGATGGCCTCGTCTTTGAACTCTGGCTACAAACCACCATGACTAAAGAAGTTGTAACGTCAAGCTAATGACGTTAAACAAGCCCTTTTTAGGAGGCAACCCAACAGATTTATGCTTTTATTTTATTTTGCTGCATTTAGTTTTTGTTTTCATTCTTCTTTTTTTATTTTAGTTTTAACTTTTGATCTCTATGGGGATGTATATTTGATGATTTTCTATGCTACTACTTGTTTTTGTTATTGCTATGTGCTCTTTGTTTATGATGTGTAGTTCATTGCTGAGGACAACAAAATTCTAAATCTGGGAATGGGGAGCATCATCATATACAGTAGCAATCAGATTTCCCTATGAGGATGAGTAGAGCTGAACTTTTTTCAAAAAAAACAGGGAAAATTCTTTTTCTTATTTCCTCTTATTTTTAATTTTTATTTATTTCTTCTCTTTGTCTGAATTAGTAAATCATGTTAATTAAGAATTAGTCAGTAAGGTTAATTTATTATGAGATGACTTAAAAATATTTTATATTTTAAAGAATAAGCATTGATTGAGTTAGTCTACGAGTCAGTAAGAATAATGAAATTACAGTATGAGTGATTGAGAAAGAGCATAATTTACTGAATTGCACACTTATAGCCATGAGATTTGAGCCTAAACAGAAATTTCTTTTCAGTGTGCATTTCATTGTTGAAAATACTACCAGAACTTGCTTTGTTTCTCCTTAAAATGGTTGTTTACATGCATGTTTGAAATGATTAAGACATTTTATTATTTTAGTTACTTATCCAAAAAGCTAACCATTATGATATCTTTTGTTTAGCCCTTTGAACCTAAGCATTTTCTTGTCTTAATACCTGTTGTTTTAATTAGCCACTCCACATACACATCTGCCTTAAATAGGATTGAATTGTAGAAATTTCATGGTAAGGTGTAAACATGTGTACTTTATCATGTAATTCAAAGTAGTGAAAAAAGAGGTTAGGTGAATGGAGCAAAAGCAAAGGTTGAAAAAGCAAATGGTGAAAAATAAAAATATTTATTTTTTCTATGCAAATAAAAGTGTTGAAAAAAATGAAAATGAAAAAGAAAAGTATTGGATGTTGAAAAAGAAAAATACAGAAAAAATAAAAGTGCTGAAAAAGGAAAAAGAGAAAAGAGGGGGAAAAATGATTATTTGTTTGAGTGTTTACACTTTACCATGATCTTTTCGTGTACCGGTGTTTTAACTAGTTCCCTCTTATTTATCCTTCCTTTAGCCAGGCTCCAATACAACCCTAATAAAGACCTCTTGATCTTTTGTGCATGTAAATTAACTGTGGAAAGTGAGAATATTATCTAGCTTATGAGAGTATTGATACAGTGAAAGATTGAGTGAAACACTTATCCTTAGACAGATGAGTAATGAGTGACTTGATATTTCTAGTGAGGGGTGTGTTAACATTTAGTTTTTGTGCTTGATTGGTAGAACTCATGTTTTATTTTTATGACTTGCTTGCTTTCAAGACTGCTTAGTTAAATTATTGTTCTTAAACTCTGTTATTTTATACCTAAGTCTGATCATTTTTAGATTGATATATTGTCTGAGTCTTACATTGAGCATGTTTTTTACACTATTACATTATTCCATGTTTTAAATTTAATTCATTGCTGAGGACAGCAATGAGAAAATCTGGGAATGATTTGATAAGTGTCAAAGACACTATATTTTTAATAACAAATTTAGTTTAAATAATGATTAATATGATTAAGAATATAGTGTTAATTAATAAATTCAAAAGATATCAAGATTCTAACAAATAGATAAGATTATGATCCTTTTTAATATTGTTTCAGGTTTAAAGTAATTAATTACAAATATTAAGGTACAAAGGCAGTTGCAAAGGATAAAGATCAAGAAAAATAAAGAATTAATCAGAATTAATTCTTGTTCAGCGAACCTGATCCAAATTAAAAGCCCAATTTTATTTCTTTAAAAGGGACGCAATTAGGGATTTTGAGAGATTCGGAAGAAGAGGCAGAGGAGCACATTCAGAAGGCAGAGGAGTGGAGGAACGGTCAAAACTTCACCGTGGAAACCGGATTTTATATTTCTTTTATGAATTATTGTTTCTTTTCATCTCTTTCTTTAGTTTTCTTGAATATGTTAGGCTAGTTTTCTTTAAGTAGTTAGGGCGAGATGGAACCAATGGGTTCTTGAACGTTGTTTGCCTTTCTTATTATTTACATTCTTGATTTGAAGTTATGCAATCAATCTGTTATTTATGCTTAGTTTTATTTATGACTTGATCACTCGTAGATAAACATATGAGTCGTACATGACAATATGGATGCTGGTGTATGATTCTGATTTGTTGATTGCTGGAATTTGTATGATCTAGGGATAGACTTATGAATTCTATAACTCTATGTTCTTGCGTTAATGCTTACTTTGTGAAAAAGTACTAAGGGATTATGCCTTTAAGCGGAGTAAAGGATTGGATTACCAAGGGATTGAGATTTAATCGAATATAGAAAGAACTGTTAATAAACGGAGCTTGAATGAAGTTATAAGAATAGGTAAATTAGTTAGGAAAACATTGGGGAAGTTGAGTCCTAGCTACGTCTTTTATAAAAACTTAAAACCAATTTTCTAGCATAATTATTTATGAATTTAATTTCTTAAATATTGAAAACTAAAAATAAGTTTAAAAATTCTGTTTTAAAATATTCTCAAACCAACCTTTCATGATCGATCCAACTTTATTTAAATAGATAAATTAGTGATTGTTCATTAGTTCTCGTGAGATTGACAACTTATTCTTATCACTTTATTACTTGTACAATCAGTGCACTTGCCGAAGTCGCAACAACTATGCATGGGCCCAAGTCCAAACTATTAAGAAAAATAAAATTACTATAAGTCAGAGGCTTACAACAGTACCATGTCTCTGCGGGCTCGGGGGCGCTGCTCCCTGCATCACCGCTGGAGTGGCTCTCTCGGACCCCCAACCACTCACATTGGAACATAATTTCAGTTGACTTTCTGCTGACTCCACAGACAAAAATCTTCATCTGAATACGAAGTATGAATCATATCATGATGGATCTAAATTTGGTTCGTGATACATTCATGTGAAAGCAGTAGACATTGGTATTATCACCATAGCTGTTATATATGTCAACCATTTTATTATCTTCGTACGAATGTTTTTTTATGCATTATAGTTCGAGAAATTATTTATAAAGATTTTTACTTTAGAAATTACATTTAAATTTTTATTTCTGCATTTCCCTTGATACAGGTAAAGAAGTGTACCAAAGACTATATATACTCTAAAATTTAAAATTATTTTAGAAATTCTAAAGTGTAGTTCAGGTCTAAATTAAATTTAGAGAATATTTAATTTAATTAAATAACAGCTAGTTCCACAACTACGGGTTTTTTCTTTTAATAAAGAAATTATTGTCATCTTTAATGAAACCAAAAGGGGAAGATGAGTACATTCGAAAGAAAAAAAAAAGGTAAAAGATGAAACCAAAAGCCCAACCCATTCCCAAATACATTGAGAGCCTATGATGTACTCACATAAGCATTAAGCAGCCTACCAGCCAAAGAAGCATCATCCCGCCATAGTAGTTAGAGAATTTTTCATAGTTTAAATTTTGCAATTTTAATATTAGTTAAGAACTTAAGACTCTCGTGAATAGGACTATAGGAGTAATATCAAGGAGAAAGATATATAAGATTTATAATAATAATCTTTCTATCTTCTCGGTTTTCTTCGCAATTTTCCTTATTTTTTATTTTCTCTCTTTTATTCCGGAATCCTGACTTACTTTCTCTTTCATTTATAATATTTTTGTTAATATATATATACCCATCCACTTGTGTGTGTGAGACTAATTTCAAAAATTGAAGAATTTAATCCAATTTTTTACTTGTGTGTGTGAGAAAGAGACTAATTTAAAAAATTGAAGAATTTAATCCAATATTTTACATTTTATGCAAATCTCTCTCTTTATATATATATAGGTTTAATATTTCTTATGTTATAGGAGATAAAATTATCTCTTACACACATATAAAAGTGGATGAGGTTCATGTTTTCTTTTTTTTCTCTCTTCTCCTCACATGGCCCCAAATGGGCCCCACACTTTTATGTGTATGTATGAGATAATTTTATCTTCTACCCACTATATGTATATGTATATATATATATATATATATATATGGGATAAATATTTCTACAACCACTTTAGATAAAGTTATCTACAGTTACCTCAAAAACTACGTCGTTTTGATTAATGAATGGTGTTTTTGTAATTTTGGGTGAATTAATGAAGGATGTTTTTGTAATTTTGTTTATTTTTTACCATATACATTTTACTGAAACACCCTTAATTAATTCACTTAAAATACAAAAACACCCTTCATTAATCAAAACGACGTAATTTTTGGAGTAGCTGTAAATAACATTATCTAAAGTGGCTGTAGAAATATTTTCTCATATATATAGATAGGATCCTTGTACAAATGTCAAATTTAAAGTTTGACAGCTCATCTGAGAGCTGTTAGATAAAAAAAAATCATTAGTGTCACATGCTTACAAATCAGAGTCATTGATCTTTTTTGATCTAATGGCTCTCAGATGAGGTGTCAAACTTTAAATTTGACATTTGTGTCAAAGGATACAACCAGAAATAGACTAAGGACTGTTGAAGGCTCTAACCCCCAACAGATCCTTCTCAACTAGCATCCTACAATCCAGGGGAACATTGGGAATAATAACAACATCCCAAGATCTATGGTCCACCTTAGTAGCCATCCAGTTAGCAACTTCATTTCCTTCCCTGTTTATATGAGAGAACATAACCCTCCATGGTTTAGCAACCATTTCCTGGATTCTGGTAATCAACGAGCATAGGGGATGATCGACTGCACTTCCTCCCTGGATCAGCTGAATCATTTCTAATTAGTCACCTTCCATGTGTATCTTCCTGAATCCATGGTCCCAAGCTACCTGGAGTCCTACCAAAGCTCCCTAAAGTTCAGCCTTAAGAGCATTACCTTGCCCCACCTTTTTCATATAGCCTAACAACCATTTTCCCTCACTGTTCCTTAAAACTCCCCCACAACTACTTCGGCTTCCATCAAGAGAGCAAGCACCATCAGAGTTTATCTTAATCCAGCCATTACCAGGAGGGTTCCATTGAACTCTAATATCATCCTTATGCTTCGAGTTAATAGCAGCCTCATCAAGAGTTGTTTCAGCCTAGATTATATTTTGAACATAAATCCTGATCTTATGACTAACAAATTCAGGGTGACAAACTTCCTTCTTAAACACAAAATTATTTCTAGACTGCCAAAACATCCAACATGTGACTCCAAAAGTAAGTCTCCATGTATGGCCTTGATCATTATCCTTTCATTTCTTCAGATTATTATGAATCCAGTCCACAAAGCTATCAGCAAAAAAGAAATCATACCTGGATTTCTGCATAAGACATCTCCACACCTGTTTAGCCCAATAACAATCCCTCATCACATGGCTACAGTCTTCACAAGGATGCTGGCATCTAAAACATTGAGCCTCCCCACCCATGTGTCTACGGCATCTCTGTTCATTAGTTAGTATATTGCTTCCCAATAGAAGCCAAAGAAAATGCTTAATCCTTTTTGGACCCCTCCAATTCCAGGCTAGATTCCACCACTGATTCTGAACCTGCATCACAGACAGCTCAGTCTCAATAGCCTGGTAGGCTGACTTCACAGAGCAAATTCCATTGCTTGAGTGCCTCCAAAAAAAACTTTGTCATCCCCCCTTCCTCCTTTGGTGTCTCCATCCTTATTATAGCTTCACAAACATCAACGGGGAGGTATCTCATGAGCTTCCCATAATCCCTCTCTCCATCTTGATTCACGCAGAAAGCCACATCCCATAGACTGTCTTCTTCCAGCACTGCAGCAATAATTCTTTCAATAAGCTTGCCAAAACCAGGGACCCAACTATCATACCAGAATCTAATTTTTCTGCCATTACCAATTAAGATCCTAGTCCCTTCCAAAATGTTATTCCAAGATGAGCATATGCCCTTCCATATATTACTAGCATTGTCAGGAATTGAGATCTGAGGAGTTAATCTATCCTCTAACTTGTACTTGTTCCTCAAGACTCTAGCCCACAAAGCATCTTTATTAGCCAGCAGTCCATGCCCCACCTTCATAGAAAAATCTTGATTAGAGTTCCTTAAATCCCTCAACCCAACACCCCCATATTGTTTAGCAGAACACATCCTCTCCCATTTAACAAGATGAGTGCCTCTCTTATCCTTGGAAGATCCCCATATAAAGCCACGAGTATGCTTGATATGCATTCAGCATATAACGAAATCTAAGCCAAAAAGAGAAAGAATGTTGATTAAATCTTAAGCAAAAAGGGCAATAATCACTGTTGATCTGTCAAAATCTTAATAAGAGATTGCATACTGATTTTATGTTGATTTCGTAGAAAAAACAGACAAACTGGAGCTAAAAAGTGAAGGCCCACGCTCACAGCATGGGTATGACGCTCAAAGCATGAAAGGAGCTTTTCAGCCAGAGGCATCCACACTACTAGCGTGGGATTCACGCTAGTGGCGCCAGAAATCCAATTCAGGCAGAAGCTACCATGCTATTAGTGTGGGGTTGACGCTAGTAGTGCCAGACCCTCAAACAGTCCACGCTTGCAGCGTGGCAACCACGCTAGTTGCGTGGTGCTCCACGATTTTGAAGAAAACCTCCCACGCTAGTGGCGCGGGAGATGCAGACAATCAGCATTAAATCCTTGTTTAAATCAAAGACAGATTGCACTGAGATGCGGAAAAGATTAGATCAAGATTCTCCACAAGGTCAAAGACTCTATAAATAGAGACTCAGAACTCAAGAGAAAAAAAACTTTTGCACAGAGAGAGATTGACGGAGGCAGAACGCAGAGCAATCTTCTTCTCCAATTTTCTGGTTTTTATTTATTTATGAATTCTTTTCAATACTTTGAATTGTCAGGCATGAATATGTCTGGCTAGTTTTTATTATTGTGGTAAAGGTCACAACCCTTGATGTGAACCCCATGTAGTTTGGTTAAATTTATATTTAATTATTTTAAATTGCATTTATTTTATCCTGTTCTTCATCTTTTAATTCTTTTAGAATTGATCACTCTATTAGGATTGCGAGGGTTAGGGTTTTCAATAGGAATATTGGGATTCTAGTTCCTGACAAGGGTAAAATAACAGTTCATGTATGCACTAGGGATAGGCTACATGAACTGCAAACGTGGAAAATTCACTGGGTTAAAGGATTAACTTGAAAAAATTTTTCTAAGGGATTAGGATTCTAATAGGGTTAATAAAGTTAAGATCACTAAGGGATTAGGGCTTAACTAACCAATTAATAGACGGTGAATTGTTTGATCAATGAATAATTAAATGCAAATATTAATTAATATTACAAGGTGGGGATCAGAAAGGTATTGGCGTCCTTTACTGCAATAGCTTTTAAAATATTTTCTCAAAAACCTTTTATTTTAAGTTTTCAATTTTCTCTTTGGATTGTTCACAAGTCTTGAATAATTCTCAATTTTTATAATCACAAATATTCTCAAAACCAATTTTATTAATCCAACAAGAAAGGAATAGTTAAAATAATTTTGGTGCCTCAATCCTCATGGAGACGATACTCTACTTACCCTTTTATTATTTGGGACGATCGGCGCACTTGCCGATTTTACGCAACAAGTTTTTGGCGCCGTTGCCGGGGATTGACTACGCCTAATTTATTTTTAACTTTTGAATTTTTTTATCGGATTTTGTTTGTTACTGACCTTTTTGCTGTAGTTTATGCGAGGTAAAGTTCATCGAGATTCTTTACAGTTTGATCAAGAAATCGAGAAAACTGCAAAGAAAAATCGGAAGCAAGCCAAGCAAAAAAAGCAAGAAGAATCTTCAGGTTCAAAGCCACACAAAGAATTAGTGATGGCTGCTAATAATCAACCTCCGCCTACTCCACCACCTGCAGCGGAGTTGATGGATTCAATTCTGGCTCCTATGTTCACAAGGCCAAACTCTAGTGTCGTCCGGCCACAGATAGAGGCCAACGATTTCGACATCAACCCGTATCTGATAAACCTGGTGGAGAAGAACCCTTTCGGTGGAGAGGATTACGAAGATCCTCACGACTTCATGGACAGATTTCTGAGAATCTGTGACACTACCAAGCATCATGGAGTGTCTGATGATGCCATCAGACTCAGGCTGTTTCCCTTTGCTTTGACCACGAAATCCCTCAGATGGCTAGACCGACAAGCCCCTAACAGTATCCGAACATGGGATGATCTAGCAGCTATATTCTTTGCTGAGCATTTTTCGCGAGAAAAGTACAACAAGTTGGTGAACGAGATCACCAACTTCATTCAGCAGCCGGTAGAGACACTTTGTGCAGCCTGGGCAGAGTCTTCTATAATGGGATGACACCCGACTCCAGGATGGTTGTCAACGGTGTAGCCGGTGGAACCATAGGAAGGAAGAAAGCAACTGAAACTCTGGAACTGATTGATTACATGGCACGGAACGATAATGCTTCGACGGAAGCTCATCCAGTTCAGCCCACTCAACCCAAGAGGGGAATTATACAACTGGGGAACAATGATGCGTCACTAGCTGAGCAAAAGATGATCTCACAACAGCTAGCCAGTCTAAACACCAAGCTAGATAGAATGCAGATCTCATCTAAAGTTAATGTATTCAACTGTGAGTACTGCAAAGAGCCACATGAGACTAATGAGTGCCCTACATTCAATGAAGCTGAACCATTCCAAGTCAATGGAGTGTGGTATGATCCAAGGCCACCACAGGATACCCAAAGTTACCAGAGAAATCAGAATGGAGGTCAAGGGAACAACTTTCAAAGGAGGAATCAAGGGAGCGGCTTGGATTATAAATCCAACAACTATCTGCAACCTCCTCCTCTGCCACAAAAACAGCCATCCGAATTGGAGAAAGCGATGATACAACTGGCCAAGATCACTAATGATCACATAATTGAGACAAGAGCCTACCACAAGATCCAGGATGCTTCCATCCGAAACTTGGAGAGTCAAATAGGCCAGTTGTCTAGGCAGTTGGCTGAAAGAGCTCAAGGACAGTTCCCAGGAGATACAATTATGAATCCAAAGGCAGACTACAAGTCCATTGTAACCAGGAGTAGGATTGTGATCACTCCTCAAGACAAGCCAAAATTGGTTCAGCATGAGAAAGTAGAAGAAGCACCTGCCAGTGAAAAAGAAGAACCTGCAAGGCAAGACAAAGAAGAAGCAAAGGAGAAAGCTGTTGAAGCTCCAAAGCAACCGATGGATTTTTCTCGTTTTGAGAAACCTCCTTATCCTATGAAGCTCAAGCAACAAGCACAGAAGCAACAATATGCCAGGTTTTTAGATATGTTTAAAAAATTGCATATTAATATTCCATTTGCTGAAGCTCTTGCTAATATACCTAACTATGCTAAATTTATGAAAGATTTATTGTCAAGAAAGCATAAGTTACAGGATTGTGAGACAGTAGCACTTACTGAAGAGTGCAGTGCCATCATACAAAAGAAGTTCCCACCAAAGCTTCAAGATCCTGGGAGTTTCAACATCCCAATTGCAGTAGGCAACACTAATGTTGGTCGGGCACTATGTGATCTCGGAGCAAGCATCAACTTGATGCTATTATCAATATACAAGTCATTGGGAATTACTGAGTTGAAGCCAACCATGGTCTCTCTACAGCTCGCTGACCGTTCTTTGAGGAGACCTAATGGAATCATAGAAGATGTTCTTGTTAAAGTTGACAAGTTCATCTTCCTTGCTGATTTCATCGTGTTAGACATGGAGGAAGAGAGTGAAATGCCCCTTCTGTTGGGTAGACCGTTCTTGGCCTCAGCTCGAGCTATGATTGATGTAGAACAAGGAAAGCTCGAGTTTAGGATGAATGATTAGAAAATCACTATCAATGTTTTCGATGCTATGAAGAATCCCTCTGATCATAGTGATTGTTTCAAACTTGAAGTGTTTGAAGAGGTGGTTATGGAAGAGAAAAGTGATTATCAAGAGCTTGAAGAAGAGTTGAAGGCTCTAGATGAAGCTGCTCCAGAAGAAGAACGAGCAACTGTCTTTGAGGTGCTAGAAAAGAAAGAAGATGACTCAGCTACATTGGTACCAAAGGTGGAATTAAAAGAGTTGCCTCAAACTCTTAAGTATGCTTTCTTGGGAGACGAAGAACAATATCCTGTTATCATCAATAAGGAAGTCCATTAGTAGTATAAAGAAAGCAAGCCAAAGGTTAAGATGGAAAAGCCCAAGAGTAAGGAAAAGCATGTGAAGACTAAGTTCAAAGTTCCTGAGAACCCTCATCCTCATCCACATGCATATGATCATGGAAGGAAACAATACTGGATCAAGAAGATTGGGTCATCAATGGTAGCATGTTTCCAACCACCATAAATCACAAGGGGTACGTCAGGCTCGTGACGTTAAACAAGCGCTAATTGGGAGGCAACCCAATAGTTGTTTTTCTGTTTTTATTTTATTTATTTTATTTTCTTAGGATACTTTAATTTTTAATAAGTCAAGTAAGTGGTGAATTAGTGACCATATGGAAAAATTTTAAATCTGGAAATTGGCGCTGTGAGCGCCAATTTGGCGCTAGTAGCGCCACAAGGCCAAAAGAGACAGTGAGTTCCACGCTCACAGCGTGGTAACCACGCCATCAGCGTGGAAACCTCAAGAAATACTCGCGTCAATAGCGTGAATTCCACGTTGTGAGCTCCATCAAGAAAAATGAGGCAGTAAGTGCCACGCTCACAGCGTGAAACCCACGCTGTGAGCGCCAGTTCACTGCACCATGACATTTACTTTGGCATTTTATTTTGCTGTTTTGAGTATTTTGTTGGATTAGTTGGTTGAATTATTTCTCTTTATGTAGTACACTCTGATGATTATTCTGTTTTACTGTTTAACAAGTGTGTTTGTGTGTTCCACCTGGCAGAATTAGCTTCTCGACCAGTATAGTTGTTGCTGAGGACAACAACGTTCTAAATCTGAGAATTGTCGCATGCTGTATGCGAGACTTGCTAAATACTGCGAAACTACACCACGGAAAAGACGTCTAAACAGAAATTTTCTGAAAAAGGGGAGATATTTTAACCTTCAATTTTTTTTATTTGCTGTTTTTAGTTAGATTCAATTTTTAAAGAAAAAGAGAAAAATTTTAGAGTATTCCTGAACAAGCAGTCCCAGAGTGTTTTAAGCTTACTCAGTAAGTAATTAGATTGAGTTAGAGGAAGCATGATATCTGTGAGCAATTAATTGTTTTTATCTAAGAATGATGACTGCTCGTTTTTATAACTGTTTTGGTTAAAATTTTCGGATAATGCTTGATGTGAAACTTTGAATTGAGATTCTAGTTTGAATTATAACTGTGAGGATTTGAGCCTAAACAATTTTTATTTTTTTTTAGAGAGGCCTCACTGTACTAGTTTCTAGAACTTGAACTGTTTCTCTGGCTTGCATGCATTACTGATATGATAAGGGCATTTTTATTCTTGCTAACTTAGAGCCAAACAGCCTACCTATAAGAATTCCCATTGTTAAGCCCTTTTGAGCCTTAAACCAGTTCATTCAAACCTGATGGAGATCAGAAAGGTGGGGATCAGAAAGGTGTTGACGTCCTTTACTGCAATAGCTTTTAAAGTATTTTCTCAAAAACCTTTTATTTTAAGTTTTCAATTTTCTCTTTGGATTGTTCACAAGTCTTGAATAATTCTCAATTTTTACAATCACAAATATTCTCAAAACCAATTTTATTAATCCAACAAGAAAGGAATAGTTAAAATAATTTTGGTGCCTCAATCCTCGTGGAGACGATACTCTACTTACCCTTTTATTACTTGGTACGATCAGTGCACTTGCCGATTTTACGCAACAATGCTTCTCATTATCATCACACACAACTTTAGGTAACCAGGCAGTCTGCATATCATATGTAGGCAAATAACACTTATTTGGCTTAGGTTAGCCTCCCAGCTAAGGATAAAGATTTTGCACTCCAAGCATTCAATCTACTATTAACCCTGTCCATGACATTCCCAAAGGTAGCTCTATTCTCTCTAGAATGATTCAACATCACACCCAAATATTTCCCCAAATTCTGAGTAGATCTTATGCCAAGGCAATCACTTATATCTTTAGCTCTTCTGAAGCTCACATTTTCTGAAAAGAAAACCCTCGTTTTCTCTTTACTGATTCTCTGACCAGAACACCCTGTAAAAACTCTAAGAACTTGATTGATAACATGAGTTTGATCAATGGAGGCTTCAGCACACAAGATGATATCATCAGCAAAAAATAAATGGGAAATGGGGGGACCCTTCTTTCCCAAGGAAATTGGTTTCCAAGCTTTTACCTCAGTGACTACTTGGATTAGCTGGGCTGGTCTTTCCACTCAAAGGACAAATAGATAAGGGGATAAGGGATCCCCTTATCTAATTCCACAAGAAGGTTTAAAGTATCTAGTGGGCTGTCCATTCCAAAGTAAGTTGAGATCACTGGTGCTGACACAATTATCAATCAAGGAAATTAAATCAATTGGCAGCCCCATGTCTTTGAGAGTCTCATGAATGAATTCCCAGCTAAGCCTAGCATAGGCTTTGTCCAAGTCAACTTTAATCATCATCCATCCTTTCTTTCCTTTTTTCCTTCTCATCGAATGAATAATCTCCTGAGCAACTAGAATGTTGTCAGCACTATGTCTACCTTTCACAAAGGCACATTGATTAGGAGTAACCCAATTAGGCATCCAGCTTCTCAACTTCTCAGCAATCATCTTAGTAACAATTTTGTAAGACACATTGCATAGGCTGATGGGCCTGAATTCTCTCATGCATTCAGGATTATCCTTCTTAGGAATCAAACATATATGAGTTTTGTTGACTAGCTGCACCCTCTTAGGCTCACCAAAAATGCTTCTGACCAGATCACACACAGACCTGCTAATTATATGCCATTGGGTTTGAAAAAAAACTGTATGCAACCCATCTGGGCCTGGAGCCTTAAACCTGCCCATCTTGAAAACAGTTTTCCTTATCTCTTCATCATCTGGAATTCTAGCCAGTTTATTCATCTCCAGATCCTCCATCTTAGGAAAGGCATCTCTAATAGGAAATTCCTCATAATCATCACCCTCTGCTCGGAACAACTTCTCAAAATAGCTTACAGCTGTATCCACCATCTCCTTTTCCACAATTAGCCATTTTCCTGAATCATCCTTGATGGCAGTCACCTTATTAAATCTCCTTCTGGCCACAGTAGTTGAATGAAAAAACTTCGAATTTTTATCACCAAATTTTAGCCACTTCACTCTTGATCTTTGGAACCAAGTTAACTCCTCCCTTAAGAAATTTTTTTCCAAATCTTTCTATAAATCTTCCTGAAGCCTCTCAAGATTTCTGTCATAACAAGGCTCCAGCTGGAGATCTAAACCTTGAATTCTAGCATAAATGCGATGCTTCTGTCTCATTTCCTCTCTATAAACATTCTGATGCCACTTGGTAGCCTCCCCCTCAAACTCCTTTCTAGCAGCCACCCAATCCACATCCTTATCCCAGCAATTTTTAACAATATTCCCAAAATCAGAGCTTGTTAGCCATCCAGCCAGGAATTTAAACTGCTTCACACTCTTTTTTCTTTGAGAATCATGACAGCAGCTAAGTAAAATTGGCCTTTGGTCAAAATTAAAGTAAGGCAGATGGCCTAGAACTCTGTTAGGCCAGGCTAAGTTCCTCTCTTCATTAGCAAAAGCTCTATCAATTATTTCTTGAAGTCTTTCCCTTTTCTAGGTAAAACTTGGACCTTTATAGCCAATGTCAGCTAAACCACATATCTCCATACACTCCTTCACATCCTGAATACTCTTCCAACTCACCTCCTTTCCCCAACCTTCTCATATGGGCTCAGAACAGAATTGACATCCCCAAGAATGATCCAAGAAGAATTGATCACCTCAGCCAACTCCTCCAAGTCCTCCCAAAGTCTACTTCTCTCAGTCCTCCTAGGACTTCCATAAACGAAAGTAACAAAGTCAAATTTTTTATCTTCCAAATATTGAATTTTAGTATGTACATATTGTTGATGAAACTGGATAATCTCCACCTCCACATCTCTATCATCCCATAAAATCCAAATTCTTCCAGAAAACCCCACAGCTTCTTGTTTAAATTTTTTTTGGAAAACCCAACTTCCTAATAATAGTCTCCCATCTGTCTCCCTGAATTTTAGTTTCTAACAGAGCCAAAACTTTAATATTAAATCTAAATTTCAAATCCCTAATCAGTGCATGAAATTCCTTCTTACACACCCCTCTACAGTTCCAAGAGCAAAGATTCACAAAAGTAATTGTACAAAAAAATAAAAGTACCTCAACCACAAAGGGTTGGCCCATCAGCTATTATTGAGGTTCCTAGCCCCACCCAGGGCTATATTCCCCTGATCCAGTTCCATACCATTCTGAACACACAAACTAGACTTCATCATATTCCAAGTCCCCTATCCCTTGCATTTTCCAGTAGGCTGGATAGGTATCTCATTCGCAGGTTGAAGAATTCCACTGTCAGGGCCTCTGCCCCTATTCCCCCCTTCTGAGATCCCACCATGACTGAACTAGGAGGTTGATTTTCTGAACCATAACCCTTATTCACAGTCCCTTTTGAATTCTTTTTTTTTTTCTGCAGCCTAGTAGGCCCTGCACATGTAGCTTTAGTCACATTAACCTTCCCTCCTCCTTTTTTTTGCTTGTCAAGCCCAGCATTATTAGTAATCAATGGAGATTCATTTGTCCTCCTCCTATTTCCACCTCCATAATTTATTTTATTCACCACATCTTCTTTTTTTCCCCACTGTTTTAATACCACCCTCAGGGACAACTTCTTCCATTGGACAATCTGAGTTCATTAAAACTCCAACACCCGAACTCTCAATCACAGAAGACCCTGGCTCTTCAGTAGGCTTAGAACTACCTTCCTTATTTACAACTTGTTTGACTGGAGTGACTCTCATATTTCACCCTCTTCCTGGTTTCTGGACCACCATCCAATTGCCAAATTCCTCCTTTCCTTCAGCTGCACCTCTCCTTTCTCCTTCTCAACCCCCTTCTGATTCTCCTTCCCAGCTCTCCCAACTTCAGGGATATGTTTTTGACCCTCTGAGCTAGGACAGGAATCCTTCCTATGGCCATACATGCCACACGCAAAGCAAATCATATGGAGTCCCTCGTACCTCACATGCAGCACTCTTCCTCCTATTTTAAATTTTGACAAGAAACTTTTCCTAAGGTCCACTTCAACACAGATTCGAGCAAACCTAGCTCTCTCAGTGATGTCCCCATCTCCTATCTCATTTCTCCTCAGATAAATTTTGTCTATCTTGAGAGTCCCCTCAAAAATACTACCAATCTTCCACAAATTATGGGTGGTATAAAATTCCAGAGGCAAACCTGGAATTCTAATCTAGATATCAAGTCTCTTCATATGCTCATCATAAGGATTAAAGAATGGCCTCCACCTCTACACTGTCAAATAGTGGTCAGCCACTATCCATGGCCCCTCATGAAGAACATGGTTGTAATCACCATCCTTCTGAAACCTAATCACCAAATATCCATTATCCATGTCGATGACCTCGTAGATCCCCATAAGATTCCACAACCTCACCAGCCTAGCCATCAGAAAACGGGCTCCCATTTTCTTCCCCAGTAGCTTAATAATGAGAGCTTTCCTCCACTGTCTACAGTCTTCTTTATGTTGACTCTTCGAAAACTTGTACGAAGGACAAAGAGGGTCCTCCAGACCATCATCAGCACCCTCCTCTAGCAAGCCCTCCTCCTCTTCTTCTCTTCTTTGTTTCTCCATCCAGTCCTCATCTTCACTGTCTGACATATCATCAACTCCATTAAGCCGTATCAACTTATCCTTATAGGATACAATCTTGCGTCTCTGACCGCTGTTCGTTCCTGAGGATCCACTAGAAGGTGGATCAGCTTCATCAGTCTCCTTACCAGGGGTCAATGGCTTGCTTGCCGAACCTACTTCTCCCCCCATTAGAGGTCCCGGAGAGCATGGATCTCCTCCATGCATGTGTTCATCCATCACATCATCTTGGATCTCCAGCCCTTTCGGCTTTTTTTATACTTCGATTCAAGTTATCTTCTTCTTCAGTCGAGGCTGATCGTGTTTCTCCCATGGCAGAAGGTTTTCTCAGAGAAAAGAAATTTGGCGCGTAAGATCTATGCGCGTTCAGTAAGAGGTTTGTAACTTTAATCTCCCACCGCTTACCTTGGTAATTTAAGTGTAAAAGAGAGGGATTTTAAGCCCATTCCTCAACAGCTCATGACCATTAAGGATCTTTTGACACGGCTAGTAAAGCAAAAGGATAAAAAGATGTGTAGAAAAAGAGCAAACCAAATAAAAGATAGAGATGCCCTTCGCTTTGATCAGAAAAGGAAAAGCATCTATCGATCATCTTAACAAAAGTAAACTTTTAAAAAAGGAGATTAACTTGATATCTGATCATAGATCCTAATGATTCATATAGCCTTTAATGGTATAACCTTGGATCTAGTAGTTGAATATACTTAAATTTCACCTAGAACTTTGTCAAGTAGTCCGTGTCTTCACAAGAATTAACAACGACATGTTGGCTTGTAGCCTCATGTCAGTATCTCATAAACCAACTCTATATATTGGTCCTTATTTCCTTATTTTATATACATGTCTTCTTATATGTGCTAACGACATAATGGAGACAATGCAAAACCGATTGGACATCCTACATCACAAGTATATCTTTTTGGCACTACCGTTGCACTGAGTAGTGATTAGTGAATATCACTCCTGTCCAAAATGAAATTACATAGTATATATTTCTAGGAATACAAAAAATT
The DNA here is from genome assembly GCF_033153095.1 of Gastrolobium bilobum. Lineage (NCBI taxonomy): Eukaryota > Viridiplantae > Streptophyta > Magnoliopsida > Fabales > Fabaceae > Gastrolobium > Gastrolobium bilobum. The sequence continues at coordinate 223,245 of NW_026897739.1, read as the reverse complement.
TAGTTTTTCTTTCTTTCTTTCTTTCTCTTTAGGAAATATGTCAGAAGTTGTGTTTTTATTGAACAGATGTAGGTAATACGATAATATATTTAAATTTTCGCTACATCTCAAGATGACACACTATGTATATAATTAGATACAAATCTATATAAGTGAGCTTAATTATTCCACATCAAGAATGCAAATAAATTAAACCTTCAGAAAATTAATCATGCGGTCACATACTCTCGATCTGTCATTGCTAAAGCACATGCACACAGCACATTATATGTGCTTCAATTCGAGCTTCTTTCTTTCTGGTTACTTCTGACACCCGCAATGGCTCCAGTTATTTGTGCTTGATATTTTACCAACATGCTCCTCTTTATTTAAACTTACTAATAATGAAATTAGAGATTTTGATTAAATCCAACGGTAATGATGATTCCGTTTGAAGGTGACTATTTATCACTTATCAACATCTTCATGCTTATAGCCTACTTTCGAAACAGGAGTTCACGTCTTAGAAATTATGTGGGTCTCTCTGTCCCTTCCCGGTCATGTCATAATGATATTGACTGTATATCTTAAATAATTTCATTTCGTAAACCAAACCATAAATTAACATATAGAATCATATGGGATTTCAGGCTCTAGGCCCCACTTTAAGTGACATCCACCGTTACAATCATTCCCATTAAATCTCTCATTCTAAATGATCTACTAAGAAAGCATTTGAATTGAAAGAAAAAACTTAAATAATAAAAAGAGGAAAAGATGAAAACTGATTCGTGCACACACAAACTTCCTGACACATAAGGTAGTAGTAATGTATAACTGGCATCATTTGTCTCTTTTCTTTTTCATCTCACCAGAAAATGCTGTGATTTAAAGTTATGATTCCCTTTATCAGACATTCTCTGTTGATGAAGAGAGGAGTGGTTGATTAAGTGATGCTTTGGCGTGGCTTGCGGGCCTTATGATGCTATGCTCTGCTGAAGATGTAAGCACAAGTTGTTCTTTTGCAACCTTCTTCTCTTCATTTTTACCCCACAATACACAGTACAGTCCCACCACAATCACCACTGCCCCAATGATCCTACAACATAAAAAATTCACATCCAGCCACAAAGGCAAGAACCAAATTAGAAAGAATATTATTTTAGAAAAAAGTAAAATAAAAGGGAGCAGCAGAAAGCATACGAGATAAAGAAACACACGAGACACGATCTTCCATTCAATAGATATAATAATTCTTCAAACTTTATTAACCCTATGAAATGTAGAATCATTGAAAGCTGAAGCCCTTCACAGTTCTCACCGAAAGGCAACAAACAGTACCTCAGCTCTAGCTCATTTGTCGTTTAGTGACTTTTGTCATTTTGTAAATCTTCATACAACCAAAAGTGCTCTTCATCATGTTTGCTTTAGGTCATTTCGACTCGGTATAAATATATAAAATATGTGGCCAAAGTCATCAAGCATTAAAAATTGAAATTATTATCTTGTGGGTGTTTCGATCTAGATCTCCTGCATTTTTAATTACATATGATACCCAGAGAATTATTTTATTTTTTTTAAGCAAACACAATTTATCTTGAACATTTAAATTAACAGTTGAATTGTCTAATTTTTTTTTTTCTTACCCATTAATTCATCAATTACTCAACCAGTCCGATTCGAATACGGTAGGATTAAATGAGCGGCAAAGTGCTCCTTACAAAATTTTAACATAATTGTGTTCTCATACACTTGAACTCAAAATCATTGGTTATACTGAAATAATTCTGTACCAGTTGAATTGTGTGATATATTATATGTATTAAGTTAGAACATAGAAATGCACTTAACTTTAACGTATGTCTTTACCTATGCAAATTATTGATTGGAATGTATACTTTATCTAAAAATTTCTCTAGCTTTTTTAGTTTTTTTTTTTTTTTTTATCTCTCATGTTAATTAGGTCATATTAAATCATCAATATCAAGAAAACTAGAAGGATAATTAGAGAGCTAAGGACTAACCCGCCCAAGTAGAACTCTTCTCCTAAAGCAATGGAAGCCATAATGGCAACAACAAATGTCTGAACAGGCTGATACACAGCAACGAACACAGGGCCACCTCTGTCAATGCACCATATCTGAACAGCGAAGGCAATTCCGGATGCTACCACTCCCTGCAATACATATTAAAAATTAAAATAAAAACAGCTCATTTCTCTACCAACGTATATATAAGTATAACATGTCACAACTCAATCCCATGCAATTTTTGAAAAAACTTTTGACACCAAACTTCAATTACAAACAAGAAAGTGACCAAGCATTTTAATTTTTTTAAATGTATCTAACCAATGATTATGTTCATTCATGATTAAAAGGTTATAAGTTCGAATCCAAAAAATAATTTCTTTGCAATTATACAAGAATAAAGCCGCGTACAAAAACTACATTTACCCCGCACTCACTAGTCGTATTTAGCTGGGAGTGATTTATTTTTATTTTTTTTAATCTAACCAATGATTTACGGAGACTACAATATACTGGTATAGTAGTTACTAACCGCGTATAAAATTGTGAAAGCTTCGCCACCAGAGTGGAAAACCCAAGCCTGTGAGTCTCTTTCAAGGATCAAAGCAATAACCAGAAATTGCAAGAGTCCAAAGAAACATGTGTAGGAAGTAACAGAGAGGCGAGCAGGGTACTTCTTGAGAACTGGTGCTTGAAACACGAGCCAAGCAGACCAGGATAAGCAATGCCCAATGAGGTAGAGACAACCAAGGGTCCAGTTTTTTCCCTTTGCATCTCCCAGTGAGAGTGATCCAAAATCAAACACTTGTGTTGTGTTGCTGCTATTTAGAGGAGGTATTGGGCTGTATATTGTTGGGCCTTTGTAAAGTGTAATCACGGTTGCTCCTGTAACACACAATACGGTTCCTGCCACCTTAGCCACCCCGTCTTTTCGGTTCAGTTGCACTTGCTCTATTCTGAAATTGCATATATATATATATATATATATATGCAATTGTTCTCATTAATATTTATGTGTCACATATATAGGGGTAAGGCATATACATAATAATAAATTGATTAATTAATTAAGGGCTTGCCTGAGTATGACTGCCATGAGAAATGTAATGGCTGGGACAGAGTTTTGTATTGCTGATGCGAAGGTTGGGGTTGTGTTCTCCAAGCCAAGCAAGTAGAAACCTTGGTTTGCTGTAATCCTGTTTAATGCAAGATTATTATTACCACAGGAACATTCTAAATTATATTATATTATTTTGGAAAAGAAAAACAAGAAATTATAAGGCCTTAATTTAAGTTTTTATATTCTTTTTTTATTGAACTTTCTAATTAATTTTGTATGGTTTAATTAATTAGACATACCCGACAAGTGCCAGAAAAAAGAACTGGCAGAGGAAGTTTAAAGTAATCGCTGGCCTTTCCTTCCTGAATAAGGAAAAGAAACAAAGGAAAACAAGTCGTAGGTTAGACAGATAGATATATAGACAAATAATTAGGGACTATAAATTGAAAAACTTATAATATTATTATATATTTATTTATTTGTTTGTTTGTTTATATATATATATATATATATATATATATATATATATATATATATATAAACATGGAAGATTATATTTACAAACTACACTATGTCTTACCGGTCATACACTAATCAAAAGTATATGACCGATCATATTTAATATAATTTGTAAAAAAAATTTATAAACGAATCATTTAATATAATTTGTAAAAAAAATTTATAAACGGATCATTTATATATATATATATAGACACACATATTAATTTGTTAGAGTAGTACTAACTTTTCTAAGAAGTAGGCAAAGGGAAGGAGCAAAAGCAAAGCAATGATGTTCCGATAGACTGGGAAAACAAGTTTGCTAACACCCATGTTAAGTGCAGCTCTTGAGACCACATGGAACCCAGCATAGCCAAACTGCAGGGCCAACATGGCTCCATGAAGCTGAAGTTTTTCGGGGATGGAGCACCACATTCTCTTGGAAGAGCCTGAGCCTGAATCAGCCATTGGAGAAGTGACTACAACAACTAGACCAAATAATTGAGACCTAGCTAGTCTTAGTTGGTCAAAGAGAAGGGTAGGAAGTGGTGAAGAGAAAGATGCGAGTAAAGGGATATAAATATAGTGAGGAGTGAGAGGGATTGGAAAAAGAAGTATGGAATAGAAGCAATATAGGTATGGCCCACAACACCCCAAAAAGACGTTACATCAACTGTTGGTACCCTTCAAATGTTTTTTGGTTGTCTCCCACATTCTCTGCTAATCCTCCCCATCGCACTTTGGGTTAAAATTGAAGAAAAAGAGCAATAGAGCCTACTGAGCCTAGAGCTAGGAGCGTGTTTGTGAGAGAGGAGAGAGTCCAAAGAGATTCACTGTGTTACCAAAACTGATCCTGCCCGTTCGAACGACCGGTTGACTCATAAATTGACATTTAGGTATTGGATCGATCATATATTTGATCCTTTTATGTAATTTTGATAATAAAATTCGAATTTAGGCCATGTGAATTATAATTTAATAACACTTATCACTAAACTAATTCTAATTATGGGCTAAAATATTTCTAGTTTTATATTTTATTATAGATTTTAATGTTTTTAAAGTGAATGTAGATAAGTTATCTACATTTGCTCCCAAAATGACGTTGTTTTGGGTTGAAAAATTAAAAAATTATAATGAAAAAGACTATTATAACCTTGAAATAAATTATAATTACAAAAATACCTTGATTTTCGTCTCAAAACGATGTCATTTTGGGCTCAATATAAATAAGTTAGAAAAAGCAAACGCTTTATTATATATATTTACTTCATGTGATTAAGTGATCCATTAATTGAACCGGAAATCCATTGACTGAATATCCTGCCGAATCGATGACGGATGTTATTATTGATTACAATTTAACAGGTTTTGCTTTGGCACTATGACACTAATGATGATAATTGAGCCATGGCCTAGCCGCCACCGATAGATAACACGCACGAGCGGGGTGGTGGATGGATACCCTATTCTATTCTCATCCCGTGAAAGCCTAAACCCAACTCATCCTACTTGTTATGGGTATCACACCCTAGTGGTCATTACCCTCTTTTTTCCTATTGAATAATACATTGTCATTTAAGTATAATATGTACTCATACACTACCAATGTGTACAATATACTTTATTTTTGGGCCATGCTTAATTCTTTTAGCAATTTTCTAATACAATATTAAACAATTCACGATGCCCGTACACATACCCCACGCAAATTTTTTCAATCTTAACCATTCAATGGATAATCATGACTAAAGTAATAATGGCCTCTAATATCATGTATATCAAAATGCGACTTTTTTTTTCAAATTTTTAGTTAGATAGACGACCCCGAAAATAAAGCAGAATTCATAATTTTATATATTTAAAGGTTAGCATTACGCAAGTTGCTTGAAAGCATAGTTATTAAAACCAGACCGATCCGGCCGGATCGATCCAGAAATCGATAAACTGGTCATATAATCGATTCGGTTGAAGCAATGGACCGGTCATGTATCAGAACCGGTGCGACCCGGTCGATTTTCATAAAAAAAAACCGGTGACCCGGCCCGGTCCCAAAAAAAAAATCCAAATTTTAGTTTTTTTCAAAAAAAATCATAATAGCCATATTTAAATATTTTTTTGCTTATTGACTTACATAAGTTATGTACCTACAACACTAATATTATCTCTATTATGTACTATACATAAAAATTTGAATTAATTTATAGTTAGAGATGTCATTTTATGAACCTAAAGTCCCGTATCACGATCATTATATTTTTGTTTGATTTTTTATTTGATAATAATATGTGATTTATTATTTTTTGTATTAAAATATTTGAAATTTTTATCATTTTTTTTTAGATATTTGAGTATGTTTATAATTTTTTAATATAAATTATAAAATTACATATAATTATCGGGTCATGCGATTGAACCAGTGACCCACTGGTTGAACCAGTGACCCGGTACCTCGACCGGGTCAATGATCGGGCCGATTTTAATAACATTGCTTGAAAGCATCAATGTCATATATATATATATATATATATATATATATATATATATATATATGTGTGTGTGTGGTAAAATCATTTCTACAGTTGCTTTACGTACAACAACGACAGATGTATAGTTATGATTCCCTACATTTAATGCTTTCATCTTTTGTATGATTATGATTTCCTGCATTTAATGCTTTCATGTATATATATGGCAAGTATTTGATTGTTGCTCGTGCAGTAGTTACAGAAATGTAAACATCTATATATATAATAATTATTTCTCCAGCCACTTGAGATAAGCTTGTCTTAAGTCACCCCTTATAACTATGTATTACGGGTAATACACAGTTATAATGTTAAAGTTGTTTTTTTTCTCTTTTCAGACACTTTTCAAAATTTGTCTACTAACGTGAAGAGAGAGAAAAAAGCATCTTTAACATTATAACTATGTACTACGTAGTACATAGTTATAAGTGTGTGACTTGAGATAAGTTTATTTCAAGTGGTTGGAGAAATATTTTTTCATATATATATATATATATATATATATATATATATATATATAGGTAGGATCCTTTGACACCGGTGTCAAATTTGAAGTTTGTCACCTCATCTGAGAGCCGTTAGATCAAAAAAGATCAATGGTATCACATGCTTACAAATCAGAGCCGTTGATTTTTTTTATCTAACGGCTCTCAGATGAAGTGTCAAACTTCAAATTTGACACCAGTGTTAAAGGATCTTACCTCTATATATATATATATATATATATATATATATACATATACATATATATATATATATATAAAATATGGGATAATCAAGTCTTATGTTGCTGCAGATGAAAACTTTGTGCAGATGACCCTTCAAAAATTGAGCTACTAATTTTTTATTTTTCTCTTCATGGTGGGCTCCACTTTCCTCGTCTATGTGGCATGAGAAGTGTCATCTGCAGTAACATGAGAGGTGATAAGCCATATAGGAACAATGTCTGATTTACCACTTTTTTAAAAATAAATTGCCCAACTGCCATGCGAACAGTAAAATTTCCTAAAGTGCCACGCGTACAAGTTTGCTACAGCAAGTAGCGAACTTCGTTTGCTGACGTGGCACATTTTTGATGGCCACATATTTTGTTACTATCGGTAGCAAACTACGTGGTCAAAATGTCAGTATGCTCTGAGCAAAAGCAGCATACGTGTCAGCCATAGAGAAGTTCGCTACGGGTCACAACAAACATGGTGTAACTGTCAGAAAAAAATAATCATTGGGCCACGTATTTGATTGTAACAAGTTTGCTTTTCAGCCTAGCGAACTTGGTGAAGTGTAGCTTCTTTTGTAGTAATGGGTCTGACACCAAGGAGAAGAATAAGACGACACATTTAGCGTAAACTAGACTCAACCTTCCTTTTACTTTCACGTTATATAAACTATGTGAATAAGAGAACATAGTGAAAGGGGGTGGAAATACATTTTGTTTGTTCCCCAAGCTAAGTAGATAAAGGTTAGAAATCAAAAATTATTTATGAGAATTAAACGAATATATCAATGAGATTTTTCCCACACGAACAACTAATTTATTTTCAATTTCAAATAAATAAAAAATAAATATTGTGAGCTTCTACATAATTCCAAGTTCCAACCTTTGCCGTAAAAGGTTGTTATAAATTATAATTCTTTGTCTTGTTTTTAGGTTTCAACCACTTGATTCATAGCTTGCAGTGTGAGAAAGAGAGAGAGCAATTCAGAGTTCAGCAAGAAAAGGCCTTCAGGATTTTCATCATTTTATAGATTCTTTTCCTTGGTGTCCATCTACACTTCACCCAAGTTTCCTAGAATGAGAAGTGAACTTGTTACAATCAGACACGTGGCCCAATGGCTATTTTTTTCTGACAGTTACACTTAGTTTGTTGTGTCCTGTAGCAAACTTCTTTCATGGCTGACGCATATCCTGCTTTTGCTTAGAGTAGACTGATATTTTGATCACGTAGTTTCCTACTAATAGTAGCGAACTAGGTGGCCACTAGAAACATGTCACGTCAGCAAATGAAGTTCGTTACCTGCTGTAGTGAACTTGTACGCGTGGTACTTTGAAAAATATTACTGTTAGCGTGGTAGTTAGGCAATTTTTTTTTAAAAAAGTGGCATATTGGTAACTGTTCCAGCCATATATATATATGGGTTTTCATTTTATCCTTTAACATAACACAACAAACTTTCCTACACTCACAACATTTTGTGGGGCCCACACTTTTTAAAACAAAAAAATAAATAAAAATTAAGGCACGCAAAACGAATCTCTATAACATTACACAATCACTTTTCCTACAACATAACTCTTATAAAACCCTATATATATATATATATATATATATATATATATATATATATATATATATATATATATATATATATATATATATATATATATATGGTCCCCAACTTCTCATTTGTAGGAGAAAAAATTTCTCCTGCAACCAATTACACTATGTACTACCGGTAGTATATATTTTTAATATTAAAGTTGGTTTTTCTCTCTCTGCCATATCAGCCGACAACCTTTGAGGATAGAGAAAAATAGCTTTTAAAATTATAATTATATACTACTCGTAGTACATAGTGTTAATTTGTTGCAGAAGAAGAAAACTTCACCTACAACATGAGAGCTATATTTCTCATATATATATATATATATGGGACTTACTGCAACTGCTGAACAAGTTCTCAAGACTTTCATTTCTCATCCTACAATCATACATGCTAAAATGTTAACATAAAGCTCAGATAAATAACAGATAATTTAGATCTATCCATATATTCCTACTTCCCCATCAGGCTCTGATACCAGTGGGTTGCGGAAGGGAAAGAGGGAAAATAAAGTAAAATATAGCAGAAAAGGAAAGCATGAAAGTAGACAGACTACTACATGAATATTAGCAGTAAATTAAAATGCAGAATTTAAAGGCATAAATAAATTTAAGGTGAACGCTAGGGTAATTCCACTAGCGTGAAAGGATGAGAAGAGAAGAATTAATTTTACATATGCAGTTATAGAAGCAGGTTTTATTCAAAACATAAAGATTACAGTTACAGATTCAAAGATTAAAGAGAAAACAAAGAAGAAGAGAAAACTCTTTCAAAATTATAAGGGAATTAAAAGACAACTAATTCAAGAAGAATTTTATAACTTTCTTAACAAAGTAGAGTTAAACATTCCTTTCTTTGATTGGTTTCAAGCTTATTCTGTCCAATAGGACATTGATTATCTATTCAAAACTCCACAATCTGCAAACGTCATCACTGTTTGGCGCCTGAAAGAAGAGAAATCATCAAGTCTGAATTTTCTCCCAAAACTTCTTTCCATCTCCCAAATGTTTGTGATAGCAAAAGTAGATCTGTTCTTGCTTCACCTTTTAAATCAAAAGATGAAAATGAACAAGTCTCCCCAATGGACTTTAAAAATCTTATTGAACAATCCAATTACACCAACAAATATCTTCAAATTTTGGGTGAAAAACTTAACAAAACTGCTGAACCTTCATCCTCAGCATCTTCTTCTAAGATCTTAGAAAAACCTTTATTCAAACCTTTCAAAATGACTGATCAGATTAAGAATGAGTTTGCAAAATTAAAACCTACTCAATCTCAGTCGCAGGATGAATTTCTTAAGAAAATTGATGAGAAATTAAGTACTTTAACCATTCCTGATACTCCTCAATATTCTGATCAGGAGACTCAACAGTCTCATAAAATGGCCACTCGGTCTGCAAAACATGTCAACACTTTAAGTCAATGTGATGAATCTCCTGAGTCGGAAAATAATTCTGAAATTGAAATTAATCCCATAACTGGTATTAATAACTAGAGAAACCCTTCCAAACTCTATTATCAGAAGGCAACTGCTCCTGATCTTCTACTTGAAGAAAAGAACACAAGCTTCAAACGTTTCAATGGTAACAACGTCTATGAATGGAACATAGATGGTCAATCAGAGTATAACATACTCAATACTCTGCACCATATGACTATGGTTGCAACTGCCTATCAAACTTCTCATAACTGTTCTGAAGAAATCATTGTCAATATTATTGTCTCTGGCTTCTCTGTCAACTCAAAGGTTAGTGGGATAATTATCTTTCTGAAGAAGAAAAAACTTTAGTTCTTAATGCTATTAAAGTTGATTTTGATGGCATTCCAATATATATATATATATATATATATATATATATATATATATATAGTTTGGTGATTTTACATTAACGATTTTATATTTCTCTGACATGCTCCCTCACATGAGAGACCACTAAGCTTGAAGGGTGGGTAATGCACAAGCCTACCTACATGTGCTAAGAAAACTCCACAATACTTAACTATTTATTAATTAAATGGGGGCAGTGAGGATCTCTGGGGGCCTGCTCCTAAGACTTACAGCATGGGGTATTCTTACTATATAACCTTTGTAGATGCTCATACACGATTCACATGGATTTTTCTTATTAAACAAAAATCTGAGGCACTTGATGTCTTCAAACAATTTTATTCACTAATTCAAACTCAATTCAAGACTTCTATCAAAGCTCTTCAAACTGATTGGGGAGGTGAATTTAGACCTTTCACTAGATATCTAAATTCTCTTGGTATTGTTCATATACTCATTTGTCCACATACACATCACCAAAATGGAGTTGTTGAAAGAAAACATAGACAAATTATTGATATGGGTTTGACTATGCTGTCTTATGCTTCCTTGCCTTTAAAATTTTAGGACCATGCTTTTATTTCAGCTGATTACCTTATTAATAGATTGCCTACTGCAGCCTTGAAATTTTGAAGTCTTTTTTACAAAGCACAACCTGGCTATTCTTTCCTTAAGGTCTTTGGGTGTGCTTGTTATCCTCATCTAAGACCCTACAACAAACACAAGCTACAATATAGGTCTCAGGTGTGTTTATTCCTTGGTTACTCACATAATCACAATGGATATAAGTATTTAGGTATTGATGGCAGATTGTATATCTTTAAGGATGTTCTTTTTCATGAAAATTATTTCCCTTATTCTGCCTTGTTTACCAAAGATAACACTGATCAAAGATCAGTACCTAAGTTCAATGTTTCTATTCCAATAACTTAACCACTTGCTGTAGAAACACCATCCAACAGCTCCTCATCTGGTGCTTCATCTTCAAGCACCTCTTCTCATTCATCTCATCTAAATTCCTTGCCTGCTGCCACTGATTCTTCACACGGTTCTTCTCCAAGATCACCTTGTTCCGTCTCTTCCCAGACATCTTCCTCACCATCAGAGTAATTACCTTCATATTCTCTTGGTACTCCATCTTCAACCAGGTCCATCATCACTCGATCAAAAAAAGCTATCCAACCTACTACTCTTCTCATTTCCTTGGAGCCTACATCTGTTAAACAAGCCTTTGCACATCCTAAGTGGCTTGTTGCTATGCAGGATGAAATTAATGCACTGAACACTAATGCCACTTGGTCTCTAGTTTCTCTTCTTCCTGGCAGAAAGACAATAAGCTGTAAATGGGTTTTTTGCATAAAAGAAAACCCAGATGGTTCAATTAACAAGTATAAAGCTCGTCTAGTAGCTAAGGGATTTCATCGACAGCCTAGTTTTGACTATAGTGAAACTTTTTCTCCTATTGTAAAGCCAATTACCATTCGAATAATACTAACATTGCTGTTTCTTTTGGCTGGAATCTTAGGCAGCTTGATGTAAGTAATGCCGTCCTCAATGGAGTTTTAGAGGAAGAGGTATACATGCAGCCGCCACCCGATTTTGAATCCCATAACAAGACTCTTGTTTGTAGACTGCACAAAGCTCTTTATGACCTGAAATAGGCACCAAATGCCTGGTTTGATAAGCTCAAGAATACTTTATTTTAGTTTGGATTTAAAGCTAGTCGTTGTGATCCATCCTTATTTATTCTTCACACTTCCAGTCACTATATTTACATCTTGGTCTATGTAGATGATGTAATTGTGACTGGCAATGGTGCTAATTTTATTCAGCAGCTCATTTTTCATGTTTATTCTCAGTTTGATCTTAAAGATCTTGGAGAGCTTGACTATTTCCTTGGTATTGAGGTCAAAAAGCTCACTTCAAGTGCTCTTCTTCTTTCTCAATCGAAATACATCAACGATCTTCTAATAAAGACTAACATGATGGATACAAAAGGTATTTCTACACCTTTGCCAAGAGGCTGCAAGCTCTCTCGTTACGCAGCTAATTATTTTTTAGATCCTTTTCAATATAGATCTGTTTTGGTTGCTTTACAATATGCAACTTTAACAAGACCAAAAATTAGCTTTGCTGTAAATAAAGCTTGTCAGTTCATGAGCCAGTCCCTTGAAGAACATTGGAAGTTTGTTAAAAGAATTCTCAGATATCTTAAAGGCACCATTTCCCTTGGTTTTGTTCTCCGTCTTACTGATCCAGCTACTATCATGCCTTTGACTGCATTTTGTGATGCAGAGTGGGGAAGTGATCTTGATGATCGAAGATCTACTTCAGGTGCTTATATCTGTCTTAGATCTAATTTAATTTCTTGGTGGTCAAAGAAGTAAAGTCTTGTGGCTCGTTCTAGCACTGAAGTGGAGTATAGGAGTCTAGCCTTGACTGGTGCTGAACTGATTTGGATTCAATCTTTGCTATGCGAACTCCAAATTAATTCACAAGTTCCTCTTATTTTCTGTGACAATCTCAATATTGTTGCTCTTTCCTATAATCCAATCTTACATGTTAGGACTAAACATATGGAGTTGGATATTTTCTTTTTCATGAAAAAGTCATTGCAAAGCAACTTCAAGTGTCTCATGTCCCAGCTTGTGATCAGATTGCAGATACATTTACAAAACCCTTGTCTGCAGCACGCTTCACTGATCTTAGAACCAAACTCATGGTTCTGGGTTCAACACTGTTTTCATCACACCCATGAGTTTAAGGGGATGTATTAAGGATATTATAGTCTTTTTTATTTTTATTACAGTTTTCCTGCTTGTTTTTTTACCTCACTTAATAGTTTCTAGAATAGCTGAGGTGTACTAATTCTAGAACTTACCTTTGTTGCTTTATTACCGAGCTTTCATGTGCAGCTCCACTATTTATCTTATTGAATTGTTCATCTTTTGTATTAATCAGAGAATATACAAAACATTTTTGTTTGAAGACATCAAGTGCCTCAGATTTTTGTTTAATAAGAAAAATCCATGTGAATCGTGTATGAGCATCTACAAAGGTTATATAATAAGAATACCCTATGCTGGAAGTCATAGGATCAGGCCCCCAAAGATCACTAAATATCAAGTCAAAAAGTTGAGAATACACTGTTATCAAAAAAAAAAAAGTTGAGAATACACAATATTTGAGGGAGAAGATGGCAATTTGTGAGATTTTCCCATACAACAAGCAAGACAAAATTCAAAAAAAATATATTACTAAACTAAAATTTTCAAGATTTCAAGACAATTTTTAAAGCCAGAGGATGACCTAATCTATTATGCCAGAGAGCATATATAGAAGAAGTGTCAACATCTTGAATATCAGTTGATGGTTCAGTAGAAGAACAAGAGGTATCACTTGAAAAAAAAAGTTGTTATTAGAAAGGTAGTAGTGAGACAAGAAAAAGCACAAGAAGAATATTGCTGAGGAGAGATGTCCTTGAACCAATACAAGTCATCACTGCCAAGAACACCTTCAAGAAGAATTTGATGAAAATCCTGTGATTTTACAAAACATCAGTGAGGATGAAACTCAAAATAGACAGAATTGTCCTTAGTAAACTTGCTAATATCGACCAAATTCTTTGTAATGGAACGAACTAATAGAAGATTATTAAGAAAAAGTGTAGTGTGTGGTTGAGTTGGTGAAGAAAATTGTGAAGAGCCTATAACTATTACTACCAAACCTTGACCATTCCCTAGAATGACTTGTTATGCTCCAGTTAATTGAGTGCTCTGAAGGAAGGTTTATGGATCTGGTGTCACATGATGGGATGCACCAGAATAGGGAAACCACTCCAGATTTTATGATGAAGTAGGAGTAGGAAGCAATCCTTGGTTATTAGGTGGAAAGTACTGAGTTATCAATAATGCTTGAGGCTAACTTTGATGTGGTTGATATTGTAAATAGTGATTGTTGAAGGAAAAGGAATTCTGGAGTTGATTAATATTATTCCTTGTTTGGGGAGTTGCAAAGAAAAATAGGTGTTGATGGGGCTGGGTATTTTGCTGAGGAGAAGTTAAAGGTTTTTGTGTAGTGAAGAATTGAGCATTAAAAGGAGATGGCTGAGTGGGAACAAAACTTTGATCAAATTGGTACCAACATGATTGTACCTCATGGCCAAATTTATAACAGAGTTGACATTGCAGATTACTTCTTCCTCCTCCCCTGCCTCTATTTCCTCTGCCTTTGAAATGACCACGACCTTTTCTAGAATCAAACAAGCCTCCAAAGTGCTGCTGCTGTATTCTCTGTCCAAGAGGCTAAAAAATACGGTTAAACAAATATTGGGTTGTACTAGTGTTAGTGGGCTTTGGAGAAGTTAGATTGATGTGTTATATTAATATATATTGAATCATTAATTAGAGATCCTTGATGTTTAATGAACCTGGACTCTTGAGCAAGGAGTTCAATCTCAAGGTCATCAACCGAGAAAGGAACATCACGTGCTTGTATTGTGGTAATGAATGAGTCATACTCCTATGGAAGTCCTTCAAAATGAGCTTCACTTGCTCTTCATCAGAAATTTGAGACCCAATAGCAATGAGTGCATCACTGAGAGATTTTACTCAAGCAAGGTATTCAAAAATGGTTCTTCCTCCCCTTTTGATACTCCTTAACTCAGCTCGCAGTTGGCGTGCCTTTAATTTTATGAGCCCATGAAAATATTTATGTATATTCTCCCTCACTTGCCAAGAGTGAACAAGACCAAGGACTTTGTTCAATATCAGGTCTGACAATGTGGTCATCAGCCATGAAAGAAGAGTTTGATCCTGGGTTTCCCACTCAATGTAAGCTGGGTTGACCTGATCTGTAACACGATCCTCTTCTAAAAGATACTAGTGTGGTATTTGTGGATTAACGAGATAATTTTGAAGCCTATTGATTTTATCATTGGTTTTACGAGCTGCTTCTAGATGAGGAAGTTGCTTTCGGTGAGTTTCACCGTCATATGGTGAGCAATAAGCCCAAATTTGGATTCAACGGAAGCCATTAAGTAGGGAAGATTTCTAGGTCAGGCCCTCAAATGGAGCTCTGATACCATCAAAGAAAAGAAGAGACAATAGAAAAGAGTCAAAACGTAAAAATGTTCTGTATATTCTCTGATTGATACAAAAGATGAACAGTGCAATAAGATAAATAGTGGAGCTGCACATGATAGCTCAGCAATACAACAACAAAGGTAAGTTCTAGAATTAGTACACCTCACCTATTCTAGAAATTATTAACTGAGGTAAAAAAACAAGCAGTAAAACTGTAACAAAAATACAAAAAAACTATAATATCCTTAATAGGACCGAACACGTAACACCGAGGCTTTGATACAATGTAAAGAACCAATTCAACCCAAAAGCTTAATCTGTTGGGTGAGGCTACATTAATGATTTTATATTTCTCTAATATATATATATATATATATATATATATATATGTGATAAAATCATTTCTCCGGCTACTGGACGTCTAACAATAGGTCTTACACCGTTGATTGGTTATGAAAGATTGGTTATGATTTCTCACATTTAATGCTTTCACCCACCTTTGTATCGTAAAGATTCCCTGAATTTATTTGTTGGACGTCAAGCGGTTTGACACACACACATATACCCAAATCACATAAATAAATAATGATGATTAAGATCAAAAGGGGAGAATCTTTTTATTCGCCGATCGTTTATTATGATCGATCATTACAAAATTTATAATAAATGATATGTAATATAATTTATGTCCAAAATTTATAAAAAAATGTATTTTATACGTAGAATAACGGTATACCGACCCTAATTATATTTTTAATACTTATCTTGAGTTGGGGTTTAGACATAGTTAAAGTTTCTCAGCCCTCCCCAAAGATGTATTTGATGAAATCAAACTCAGATTTTCTCTCCACTTATTCAGTCTATGTTGTTAACGAAGTTAGACTCATTAAGTGAGTTTAATTGCTTTTTAGTGTCAGATAAGTTGTTCTTAAACATTATTAAGAAATATTTAGTACCATTTATCAAATTATCTCAACTATTTGAAGAATGGCATAGTAATTTCGTTTATATATTTCTAGATATTAAATATTTCTTTTATATGGAATAAATTTTATTTTTATTATTTATTGTGCATGTTTAGAAGTAGCAAAGCGGGCAACCTGTCTACCTCGCCATCAACCCGACTAAAAACAAGTCAACCCGCCTCGTCCCGTTTTTGAAAGTGGGTTGAGAAACTCAACCCATCTCGCCCTACCTCTAACCTGCCCCGTCTTGCCAACCTGCCAAATAAGATATATTCGTTCAAGGAGTAGTAGGCGGGAAGAAAAGACCAATAATAGCTAAATTAATCATAATTTGTTTTATCAAAATAGATTGGATATTGATAAATCACCATTACAAGTATTCAACAAACACAAGTCAATATTAAGATAACAAATATTAAACTATGACCAAACACAAAGTTTAGATGTCAAGTAATTATGCATTAAAAAAAGGGGGGATGCGGTTATACTGGCCAACCCGTCTCGTGGCGGGGGTGGGTTAGACGGGTTATAAAACATAACCCACCCACCATATTTGGACGGGATGGGTCGGTCTACCGGGTTGCTCATTTTGTCACCTGTAGATACGGGTGCTAAACGAGCCAGGGACTTTACAGGAGCTTTTGGCTTGGCTCATGAAGGCCTGAGCTTTTATGTCTAAAATTGATTGTTGGACCAGGCTTGGACTTGTATAAAAGCTCGTTTAATAAAAAGGCCTCAGGCTCCAATTTAAAAGTTCGGCCTTAAAGTCTCTCAGGCTGGCCTAATATATTAATTTTTATTTTTATTTTATATTTTTTATACCACTAGTGATAGCCCCCCCCTCTCTCTCCTCAATCCATTTCATCTCATTTTATTAATTAAAGACTTTTTGAATGATTTTGTTTTATATTATGCTGTTTGGATATACATTAAATTTATGAATATTTATGGAATTACTAGTGTTGTTGACTGTATATTTTGTTTGGATAAATTTTTGTTGTCTTGTTTTGTTTTAAACCAGCTAACAAGCTAAACCAGACTTTTATTTTTTGTAAATAAGACAGGCCACAGGCTGAAATTATATTCATAACAGGTATGGCTTGGTCAGGCCGACACATTTAAACACAAGCTTAGTCTTTTAAGACCAAAGCTCGGTTCGGCCCGTTAACATCCTTACATGTAGAATATGTTAATTAAACTTTTATATATTTAAATTCAATCAATAAATTAGTTTAAGGGTTTTATTAATTTTATGTTAAAGGAGATAAGTTATCTCATATACAAACTTGTGAGCTCCATCACCTGAAAAAAAAAAAAATGATACTGATACAGTTATCGAAGAGTGCATAAGAAAAAAAACTTATTTCATGTAACATGAGAATAATTTTTCCCTTAGTTGAATATATAAATTGAACATAGATACCTCGTCTCCGTCTACATACTTTTCACCATGATTACGAAGTGAAACTCGGATTGTACTGCAATTCAGTATGAATAAAAAAACTACCCTGCTGCCAACACCGGGATTCCTTATGCCTTTTAAAATTTGCTTTATTCTTCTATTTTATATGTATGCCTCGTAACTAATAATTAATTAATTAAGCAGAAAAATTTGAAGTCACTTTCACCAGAAATAGATTGAAGCTAAAGAAGCGATTCCACTGAGGTTTCCACTCCCAAAGCACAATGTGCGGGTTGGTTCCTGAAACGAACCTCCTCACTTTAACAGACATGCTGCCCCCCCTCAAATGAGACCAACATCATTCTAAAATTCAAAGAAAAGAAGCATTCCCATTGATCTATCAGACCTTTTGCTCTTTTCGATCAAAATCAAAATAAAAAAACTAATGTCCTGCTATCTGATACCTATCACTATCAGAGCTTTACTAATTACATCATATTGCAGAAGCTGGTGGAGCAAATTAAGAGTTAGGAAAATGGAAGAGAAATAGGCAAAACTCTAGGAAGACAAACTTTACTTGTTTTATAACTTTTATTTATACATGTAGTATGTCTTTTTACATAAATTCAATTCAAGCTGTTTAACTAATTATCCATCTACTATACTAGTGACCTATTAATTTAGTATCTGGATCGAGTCTGAATTTATAACAAACTCTAACAGAAAATTAAAAAAAAAATATGCTCTATATTATTTAAACTGTATTATCTTAATTATGAATTTTTTTATTATATCTTATTTTTTGATTATATATATATATATATATATATATATATATATATATATATACATATTTAAACCACTAGGATTGATATAATGATGAGAGATTTTGGTAGTTGGTATTAAGTCATGTGTTGAATTTTCATCATTGTATAAAAAAAAATTGATATATATTCAATGAGATGAAACAAGAAAAATTTCTTGCAGTGTGTTTAATTTCCACTCATCATATGTTCTTTTACTCTCTTTTCTTTTGATATAATCTTACATAGACACCACATATTTTTAAGAAATAACTTTATTTCTTATAATATGAGAAACATCAAGCCTTTTAAGAATGAATATTAATGTTATCTCTTATATATATAAAAGTGTGTGAAATTCATAATTTTTTTTCTCTCTTCTTTCTACCTGACTCCACATGGGCCTAATATATTTTTATGTATGTATATGAGATAATTTTATTTCATATAAGAAACATCAATATATAAAAAGAAGGGTTGTGTTTATCTCATTTTATATGAGATAAACAACTTTCTTACGCACAAAAAAAAAAAATTAAGTTCCACCACTCTTTTATCTCTCTCCTCTTACTTGTAAATCTTACTTATAATTTTATTTCTACAACATGAGGTAACAATTTTCCTGTAATATAAGAAAAGTATTTCCCTAAAAAGAATTATCATCAAAGAATATCTTTATAGGAAAACCGGAGAGTAACAATGAACCAGTGAACCTGACCCGGCCTGCACGAACCGTTTAGACAGTACCCTGACCGAAGGCTGTTGTCAGTGTTGTGGTGTTAATTGCGTTTCCACGAGCTTTCAACCTTTTGGGTCACATAAGTACAGAGCTACAGCTAAACTATGTATTTTGCGCGCACGGGAGAATCTTCAAAAGATACAGAACAGCACTTGAGTCGAATCTTCCCCTACCATCTTCCTCTCTCTCTGGACTCTGGTCTGCTCCTTAAGGCATTTTGTTTTTTAGGAGCTCTGTCACTTTCACTGTGTCTGTGGATGACTACCGTTGATTTCCATTTCTTTAACAGAGTTTGAAAAGAAATGGGTCAAATATGCATTGAGTAAAGCAACTTCCTCCATAAACCAGTTTACAAGAATCTTTGTAATTATTTGAAAAGGAAAATGTTAAATAAAGTGTTTTGGACTGTTGGGATGAGTCGGATGACCAGGCCACCCAAGCATGTAAGAACACATGATTTTTCTCATACTTGATTATTCTCTCTCACTAGAGTCGAAGTATATAAATTATCGATCAACAGTTTAAATTTTTGGATTGAATTAATTTGTTATATGATATCAAAATTTTGTTATTATGGATTTGATTATCCTTCCACTTTCTCTTACAAAATTTAGTACAAATAAATGGGTCTGAGCATTATCTATTATTCATGTCCAATAAACTCTAGTGTGAGTGAGCATATTAGAAAAATATATAAATTATTGACGAGCTTTCAATTAGCAATTTAAATTTTTGTGTTGAATTAATTCTTTACTTAATCTTTGTACACTAAGAGGGCATTTGATAGAAGAGAAATTTTTATTTAATGGAAAATATATTTTACTAGAATGTTACTAAAAAGGTGTTTGGTATGGACAAATTTTTCTGGAATTTTATGGTTAAATTTGCTGAGTGTGTGTTTGGTTGATTGTTAAATATTAGTGAGAATATGAGGTTATTTTACGAAAATAACCCCACCTTTACCTTCTCTGCTGTGGTCACATATGGTACAATAACCAAGGTTAATTTTGTCCACAATAACCAAGGTTAATTTCCACTTGCTCTGGCAAGAAACATTTCCATATAATATATGGAATTTTTTAGCTGGAGATCGTACTCAATTTTTTGAAGAAAATCAAATTCTGGGAAAGATTTTGACCTTGGAATTTTTTTGTTTTTAGAAACTGATCGGACCAAATACGGTATGAGTGGCTCAATACGTATTAAGCCCAAATCGAACACGGTTGGACTCCTTCGGTAGTTTCAGGTCTGGTCCTGGTATTGCAGTTGGGGTGAGCCTAAGCTCTCTGTCCTTCGTCCTTCTCGTTGCACCAAATGGGGGGGTACCTGCGAAGACACTCTGATGCTTAAGTCAGTATTAGAGGCAAGTGTTTATGTTGTGAAAGTAAAGGATGATCGTACCTTGGTGGTATATCGTGTATTTATATAGTGACTGGGATGCCGCCTTAGTTAAGGCGGCTTGGCTTCTGAGTGGCCAGCTTTGGGCTGCAGGTTGTTTAGGGGACCTGTGTAGCCTTATCTTCTAGAGGGTCTAGTAGTAGATTTGAGGCAAGCTGGAGTGTTTGTTGTTTACTGGAGCTAAGGCGCGGTGGAGTTACCTTGAGCCGTACGTTTACTTCTCTTAGAAGATTTCATGGGCAATACGAGAATCGAGTCTTGTTGTGCCGCGATGAGACCATCGAGGCCTGTACGTCGCGATGGGGGACGTCGTGTCTGGAACGTCGCGATGGGGAACATCGCGTCTGGAACGCCGCGATGTGTTCATCGCGCCAATACTTGTTCCTTGTGCTTCAGAGGGGCTTGGGCTTTCCTTATGGGGCCATGATTGGGCCTATATTTTATCCGGATCAGAAACCAAAAGTAATTATTATACCATGGGATCAACCTTGGGATCAAAAACGTAATTATTACACCAAATTCTCATGCACAAAACTCAAGCTTTCATGGAGGAGGAAAGTGGCAGCCATGGGATCAAAAAAACTGACCTAAGGTTTAGTGCAAATGACTATTTATATTATTATACCCACTAATCAACAATATTAGTTCTAATAACTCTGTTAATTATTTTTCTACCAAACTTAAAATTCTGAACTAGACATTTTTCTAAGAATTATTGTAACACCCCGAGTATACCCGGTTTGTTAACATGTCATCGTATTAAGCCACGCTTAATTAAAAATGCGGAATATCTTTTTCTTTTCAATTATGACGTCATTATCAATTACCAAGTTGATTACTTAATTCTTTTTCAAAACATTGCCTGTAATGTAATTGCAATTCAACAACTAACTAAAATACCTCATAATAAAGATGTGTATCTACTTACGGATCTACAACACGTAGTCCGGAGAATATCCTGGTTCATTATACATAAAAAGTCAAAGTAAACAAAATATAATCAATGTGGCATGGACAATCTCCATGCTCACTAAATAAGGCAACATAGTCAAAAAAATCTCAGCTCAATAATCCACAAAATGAAGCTAATAACATAATAGCAAAAGACATAATCCAGCATCCAAGCATAATCAACATAAGCAGGTAAACATCAATCAACTAAGCTCTGGCCTCCTGCCGCCCGAGGTCTCAACCCCTGGGTTACTTGAACCTGAAATAAGCGTCCCAAACGTGGGGTGAGATCTCTAAACAGAAATCTCAGTAAGGCAAGGGGTCCTCAAGAATTTCTCCATCCCAAGCTCACTTACACGTGCAATATAAGTTCAAAAAGCAGCTTAACAATATAACTTCCAAATCAGTGCAATGCAGCAGATAATCATGTCATGTGAGTTAACTATTCTACTGGCCAGAGAAATGCAGGATTTACACACGTCTATTACCCACATAGTACACGTCCATGCCTTACCTGCCCATAGGATCATTATCCCGTCTAGGCGAAACATCACATACATATCATAAGGCATTTGTACTTAACAGCTAAAAGCATTTCAATAAAGTAATACATGAAAACACATCATTCATATAAACCATGCCCCCATGGAGTATGGTGGAACCAACAATGGCTAAACCGAGGACACGAAAGCTTGCCTCTAAGCAATCAATCCAATCCAAGGTCCACACCAGCTCAAAGTCCACACACAACACAATCACAATCTGTTTGGACCAATAATCATATCAATATTCATACTCTACAAGCATATGATATAAAGACAACGTCTTTCCTTTACGTTTCGTGTCTTTAGGCTTCTCACAAAGCCATAAGCCCTTAATCACTTAGGGCATGTTTGATGCATAGTATATGATAAGGCCTGATAGTATAAGACATGATTGTATAAGACCTGATTGAATTTTAATACTATCTAGCGTTTGGCACAGTATTGTATAAAATAATATATTGTATAAGAAAATATCATCTAGTATTTGGTAATGTACTGTATAATACTATATAGGATAAAAATAAATATTTTTAATAAAAATATCTTTTAATAAAGAATTTATATAATTCTTCAAAAAATGTCATATGATATTAATTTTTATAAAAATTTATTGTGTGTCCAAAACATAAATTAATTTTTATAAAAATAAAAGTATTCAATATTTTAAAAATAAATATATTGAAAAATTAATTTTTATTTTAATATATTAATATTAAAATAATATATTAATTTTTGAAAATTACACTACCTCTTATCAGGCCTTATCCCTCTCTTTTAGGCCGGATTAAGGTATACGTCGTTTTGATGTATTAAGGGATCTGTTGTATAAGCTTATACTATACGATGGTCACACCAAACAACTGAAAACGTCATAACATATAGTATAAGCTTATACTATCAGGCCTTAAACGTCACACCAAACAGGCCCTTAGATTCTGACTTAGGTTAATTATTACAGAAGTCCACAATAGTCCATCATGGGTCCACAAACCCAAAATAACATTCTGTATGAACAGTACAACTACTGTCTCAAAATTCCCAGAATATCTGGATATATGTCGGGGACATATCCGGATATGCATATCCGGATATCATATTCGGATATCCATATTCGGATATCACAAGACCCCATATCCGGATATTTCGCGACAGAATGCAGTTTTTTCATTTCGCGAGATATCACTCCAAAGGTTTGGTTTTTAACCCATTAAAATGTCCAAGCATGCATTTTTATAGGCTTTTAGGTTCATATTCATGTTGGTTACTTCCTTTTAGCATATTACATGCCAAGACTCAAGCTTTAACCATAAAACTCATGATCAAAAGTTCAAGAACATACCCAAGGCTTTACAACTCAGAAAAAGGGTGCTCTTGGAGCTCAATACCCAGCTCCAACGGTGTGCCAACAAAGGAGCACGAAAATAACAACAAGATGGATCCTTTCTCTTCAAAGGTCACTCATTGGAGCTCCCACAACCAAGGAAATGGTGGCTTCTTCACTCAACCAAAGAACCAGCACTCTCCCTTCCCAAAACAGTGGCACAAACTCATAATATATGCCTCTCACTCACCCAACACAAGCCACTAGGTGTTTACAAGGAAGAACCATGAGAAAATGTGATCATTTGGTGGTTTTCCATTGAGGAAATGGTGGTGGCAAGAGGAGAAGACACCAAGTCAGAATTGGGAGGCACAAGGGTCACGTAGAAAGGCTGAGTACCAGCTTAGGGTTATGTGCCCTTAGTATTTATAGGCGATTAATGATTAATCACACTGTATTAGCACTAATAGCTATGCTTAGAATTTAGATCCCAAACTTAGGATTCTAAACCTACTCATTTTTCTAAGATTTTTCATATTTTTATTTTATTTTTCGCTGTACTTTTTCGGTACGCGCTTTTACATAGCCAGTATCAGTTCTGATACTAGTTCTCAATATTTTGACCTGAAACTTGTTATGCTAGTCCTATATATTATTCTAGGCATATTTCCACATGTATTATAATTTTCTGGAATACTTCATCAGTACGCATTTATACCGTGAGCAGAATCGGTATCTGCACTTTTCGTCAGAAAAGCGACTTTCAGCATTATTATCACTTAACATAATTATTTAAGCCTTCTCATAATTATTAGGGTCAATTATGGAATTATCTCATTAATCACATAATTAATTAATTAATTTCCTAAATTAACGGTGCGGGTTCTTACAATTATCATATTTTTATTATAATTTTTTGAAACACTTTACTGGTACGCGTTTTATACATAGCTGGTATTAGTTCAGACATCTCCGCTCATTATCTTTACTCCAAACTTGATATCCTTGACTTAGATATTTTTCTAGGAATATTTTTATTTTTATTATAATTTTTTGGAATATTTCGCCGGTACGCGTTTATACCGTGAAGCAGACCGGTATTTGCACTTTTCATCAGAAAAGCGAATTTAAGCATTTTTGACCTTCTCGATAATTATTCTAATATTTTTATACTTATCCAATGTCAATTATGGAATTATTTTCTAAACTCATAATTAATTTATTTTGATTCCCTAATTTAACGGTACGAGTTCTTACAACTTCCCTATGAGGAACTCCTTGTGTTGTATTTCCTAGCAGAAAGCCCTATGTGGATTTTTGTACGGAAATATCAAAGAGAAACAACTGTTGTGAATTTCTCTTGAAAGTTCATTTGAGTTGAGACGAGATGAGATAAGATGAAATAAGATGAGATGAGATAAAATGAAATAAGACGAGATGAAATGAGATGAGATGATATATGATGTATTATGCTATGTTTACTTTACTGTTATGCACATGAAGTGAACTATAGGGTGGAGTAATCCTCCAAGGACCCTTAGTTTACTGAGATTTTTATCTCTCCCCGTGTTGGGGATATCATTTCAGGTACAACAATGATGGTGTTAGAGCGTCACATGGCAAGAGGCCAACATAGAGCATGATTGCATAGTGTATAGATTGTGATTCCTGTTTTGATTTATATGAAATAATATGTTAGCAGAATTCACATGATGATGTATTATGAGGCCTAGATTTGAGCTATATGTATTTTGACATAGTTTCGATGATGTATATTTGTTTAGAAAGCAATGTATATGGAGTATGTATTTGGACAATTCAAGTATGATAGGTTTATGTCCAAGAGAATATGAATATGTAAGTTTCAAGTTGAAAGATGCTTATGTAATAAAGATATGGAAGTACATAAATGAGTACTATGTTGATATATTACTTGAGATGAAAGTATGTATGTAGTAACCTATGCCAAGAAATGCTAGGTGAATTTTATGAGGCATAAATCATGAATGATGCACAATGTTCAAGTATGAATGTATCAAAGATAGTAATGAAGACATATTATGTTTAGATTTCATGAAAAGAATGGCTTTGAGTTTAAGATTTACGTATGTTATGAAAAACTTCAAGGAAATGTGATGTACCTATATGAATTGGTTAAAGAATTTCGAAACATGTCAATTAGGTACCATTAGTAGGATGGAAATGTCCCTAGATAGCTTGCAACCCAAAATGGACCATTTTTTATTCTGGGAAGCATGCTAAAGCACACTAGGTGGACTAGAAAGACCAATTTCCTCATTTCTAGAGCGCTAAAGTGCGTTACCAGAAAGAAAAATGGGCTCGAAGACCACGCTGCCCAGAATCAGCGGGAACATGCCATGGTAAAATGGGCATAACTTGAGCTACATGGCTCCAAAATGAGTGACGTTTGAACTTATTGAAGCTAACACATAGAGATATAATCCTACAAAATCTTATGATCATTGGTTTAGTAGATTAACCCTAGTTTTGAGTTGAAGTTGATGCCCTGTTTCTGAAAATCTGATTTGAAACAATTGACTTGCAACAAATATATATTGAGTTATTCAGATCCAATTTAGTCTTATACTGTGTCGTTGGAAAGATCAGGATGTCTGTTTAACATATAAAATATCAGAATTTATGGTGAAGATTCACATTTCCAATTTTAGAAAATGTGATGGTTGTTCAGTGTTGGTAACATTCTGATGTACGTTTTACACTATGTTAGCTTATGGGGTTACATGGTCGTTGATCTTAAGCCAATATAATATGTTTCCGCATAAAGTAAGGGTTGCAATCAAGTTTTGACTTATTTATGTATGGAACCAATGTTAAGAAAAGAAAAGAAAAATTATGCATAATTTTAATTCAACTATTGTGATTATAACTGAACTTAATTTCATAAGTAATGTTAACAAACCGGTTCTAGAACAGAGTGTTACAGATTGGAACTTTTTCATATTCTAAAGATATTTGGAAATAAGATCCAACCTATTTTTATTGTTTATTTTAATGACATTATTTGGCTAGTTTGTTTAGGTTTTATTACTATACTTTTCAACCATTTAATGTTCTTTTTACGTAGTAGTTTTAGTTTTAAATGAATTTTATAATAAACTTTTTCTTTTATAAATTTTTCCAATATTCTCTATATGTGACGTTTGCGATGTATCCTAGTTTAACTAAAATATATTCTGCCATGTCAAAAGTTGATTCATGAACTTAAAAAAGAGAAATGATATATACACTTGCGGTTTTTATCAGAAATCACACAAACCTTCAATCACTATCCTCCTCCTCTTCTTCTTCTTCTTTATTTTTCCTCACTCTTTCTTCCCTCCTCCCATCAACGGCCGCCCTCATAATGTTATGCTTTGGATGAACTCAAATTAAGTTGATTTATGAAGGCCATTTGATAATATATAAAATAATTTATTTAGACATACTTATATAAATATCCATTTATTTATATATTTTTATAATTTAATTATAACTTATTTCATTTTATTTTTTATTCATTTAAACTCTAATGCTGTCATTTATATCCTTGATATGAGGTAATATATACCCATAAAATATATAACGAGCATTATTATATTATTTATCATTATCATGATTAGAACTTTTAACTTTTGCTTTTTCGAAAAAAAACAAAACAAAACTTCTACTCAAATTTCACACATTCCATCTACTTACATTTACGTACCAAATTACTATCCCTGATTGAACTCTTATCACCCATGGAAAATTGATAATAAATATAAACATATATTTATTTATTGTTTTAATTAAA
The DNA here is from genome assembly GCF_033153095.1 of Gastrolobium bilobum. NCBI lineage: Eukaryota > Viridiplantae > Streptophyta > Magnoliopsida > Fabales > Fabaceae > Gastrolobium > Gastrolobium bilobum. The sequence continues at coordinate 195,975 of NW_026897739.1, read as the reverse complement.
AAAACTAAACCAAAAATACAAAATCACAACGATAGGGAGGGGATCGCATATGAAAAGAAAAATGAAAAGTACTACTTTCTATTTGTAACTTCTAAATTTTGTTGGCATGCAATAGACTAGATTTGATTTTCTTAAAAAATTAAGTGTGTAAACTTCAAAATAATTTTAATATCTTACATTTTTATGCTGAACTTAAAAATCTGATAAGTTAAGCTAAAATTCTTTTTCAAATTTAAGTTTCGTAGAATAAATATTAGATTTTATGTTTATGGATAAACGAAAAGAGAAGAGTATTACCATATCTATATAGAGGAAAGCGTGATGCTAATTATAATTGAGTACCACAGTCGTGAGTAGTTTAGTAATAACATTTAATTTAAAGAGAAATATTTTTAAGCTGTTCACCTAAAAAAAATATTTTTAAGCTGTTACAAGTTTTTTTATTAAATTTTACTAAATTGGAAACTCAATATATCTTTTTTTATTGAAGGAGCAATATGCTATTTGTTGAAAATTAAGAACGTTATTTACAAAAAAAAAAATAAAAAAAATTAAGAACGTTAAGTCATGACTTCCTAAGAAAATGAATTGGCACAAATCCAAAAATAATTAAAACTGAGGAATACCGGTTGATATAAAAAAAAAAGTTAAGCACTTTAGTTTACCAAAATTAGAGTTACTAGGAGGAGGTAGGATATTCATACAACTAAATTTTTCTATTACCACTCCACTAGGACCACTATCATTTTAATCATCATTGGATTCAAAAGTTGTTTTTCTTTTCTCTCTCTTCATTCAACTTTTTCTCTAATCCAATGGTGATCAGAGTAGTAATGAAGTGGTAGTAAAAAAATTTGATAGTATAAATATCTTATCTCTACTATACTTCCTAAAAAGTCAAAGTAGAATGACCTCGGAAAAAAAAAAAAAACCTAACAGCTGGCATCCATCATGGGTTTTTCGATTCCTACAATATATATCCCCTTTCTTTGTCTACAAGGCCTCTATTATTAAAAATTAATGATATTATTCAATTAGATTTTTTTTTTTTTTGACAAAATTCACTTAGAATGTGATGTTTTTGGATAAATAAGTGATGGGAATTATTCATTTATCTAAGAATCTATACAATATCAATTTATTTTAGTTGCAATTGTAAGAAAAGGTTTTGGTGATTTAGTATTTTCCATTATTTTATTATTTTGGTAAAGAGTATTTTCCATTTAAAAAGTAAGGAATTATTTTCTTTTTCTCCTTTTATTAACGATATTTTGTTAACATACATGTGCCCTTAAAACACTTGTTAAGATTAATTAAAAAATAATAATATTTGTACTTCTATTTACTAATTTTTTTATTTATTAATATAAGCTACACATCAACCAAACCTTTACTAATAAATAAATTATAATTATCCTACTTAATGAAGGTTAACTTCGTTTATAAATCAATGTTTCTTCCAAATGAAACGCAGCATGCAGTCAATTATTGCACATTACTAGTACGTAATAATAATGTTATATGAAGCCAATGATATCCAGAGACCCCAAATTGCACGCATATGTTGGTTGGTTAAAGAAATATGCATGACATAATGCTAAACAGCTATGATTAAAATGTTGAAAAAGAGGGGATCAGAAATAGAATCAAATCAATTACTAGTTGAATTTGTCCGAGAGACGCTATTCCTCCTCATGCCCCAACATGATGTTGAAAGGCTTTTGAGTTTTGACAAGAAAAGCCAACCTTATGTTCTTTAAACGGTTACATTTATTGCTTAGTTCCTACTAATCAGCATGCGCACTTTGTTTTCGGTCAAATTGGTCACTAACGTATAGTCATATTCAATATTGGGACTTCGTTCTTGTAGGGAACAAATCTTACTAACATTATAATTATGGTTAATTCGCATATGCTTATACACTTGAACGTTCTAATTAAGACTAGCTTTTGGACCCTGCATGCACAGTTGAACTGCTTGGACTAGTCTTGGATAACATACCTCACTACCCTCAAATCGGATTGACATGAGTCTATGAGAGAATGATTCCTCTCATTTAGGCATAAGTGGTGGGTCATGCTTGAATGAAAGTGTTAGAATGTGTGAGCTGCATCCATCACTCCACCTCCACTTACATCTTACGAATCTTTCACTGGATCAACATTGGGCTAGCTGGGTGGTTTTCAAAGAATATTCTCTTGCAAGAAAATTAAATGTTTGTATATATATAATTAGCGCATATAGTGCGAAATTTTTATTTTAAAGAAATTGCAATAATAAATCACTAGAATTGGTCTAGTAGTGAAATGTTTGAATAGGTTGTATTAGGTTATGTGTTCAATTTTTAAAATACTCAAATGATTTTCCTACACGACAGACTAGGGGGTGTAATGGAATAGGTATTTAAAAGACTTTTTTGAGATAAAAAATCTTATAGATTTTAAAAAACTATTTATAATTAGAGGGACTTTAAAGACTTTTCTAAAAGACTTTTTTTATAATCAATATTTCATAAGATTTGATTTTAAAGAATTTTAATAGAATTTATGAAATTTATAAAATTTGAAAGGGCAAAATGGATTTAAAAGATTTAAAAAAAAATCATATAAATTTTTAACAAATATTCAAAGTTACAAGAATCAATAAAAAAAACAAAGAAATGAAATGATATTAATAAAAAAAGTAAAACATAAAATGATTTTCTCAATCAATAAAACATAATATAATTTTAAACAAATATTCAAAATTACTAAGCAACATCTCTCCACATATCTAAAGCTATACTAGGCTACTATGCATTAGCATTTTCTCGTTCATGCTCTTGATTTTGACCAATGAGTTGAAAATTATCTTCTTCATTTGGTATTAGAGCTATGCATATATAATTATAAGATCTAATTATTTTATTTATTAAAATAATTCTAAATTTGCATATAGAACCTAAAGTTCATGATAAAATTTTGTTTGGATTTTTTTGCAATTAATCTTGGAAATCTTGGGGATTTTGTTCTACGAGATTAGAGTTTTCTAACCATATATTATATGCATGTTTTCATTGAATATTCCAAGAAAATTTTGATTCTGAATTTCTGGATTTTATTACATGAAAGTTTATAAAAAATTTCAAATTATTTTCAATCGATACATTGAAACCTTAAATTGCTTTGGGGCTTTTGAAAAACAAGTTTTTAGTTATTTATTGACCCAAAAATTATTTGAAATCGTTTTCTATAATGAAGGAAATTCGTTCATGAATGTATTATTACGAAATATAGGATTTATATTATGAAAGTCTCAATCTTTCATTAAATTGATCTTGTTTTATTGATATAAAACGAAAATTGGTTCGAGGGTTTTAGTTCTCCCGTTATTTTCCCATTGTTTTATGTTGCTTTTTAATACAAAAGTCATAACTTTGTGCCAAGAAAAATAGCGACTCATAGCTTGAAAAGTCATTTTTTTTAACTTCCAAGAACTTTTATTTCTTGGTTATTTTGTGACGAAAATTGCTAAAAAAATATGTTGTTTTTGAGTTTTGATGAAGCTCACATGGCGGAACTTTGTTTCGAGCAGGTCAACCCACCAAAGGAAGAAGAAGGCATTGCAATAGAGACATCTCAAAAAATCCTAAGAATTAGGGTGAGATTGTGAGAGAGACATCTTATTTATAATTCTCACTAAAAAGTCTGACGAAATCCACACCAATAAAAATCTATTAAAATCGTCATATTTTTTAATATTATAAGATTATTTTTCCTTTGTTTAAAATCCTGATTGAATACTGTAACTCCTCGTATGCATCTGGTTTGTTAACATGTCATCGTATTAAGCCACGCTTAATTTAAAAATGCAGAATATCTTTTTGTTTTCAATTATGACATCATTATTCTTAGCCAAGTTGATTACTTAATCAATTTTCATAAAACATCGCCTGTATGATATTGCAAGAGACAACTAACTGAAATACCTCATATATAAATAACAGTGAGTATCTAAAATCATGGAACTACAACACCTAGTCCGGACATAATCCTGATACATTATTACAACTCGAATCTAAAACAAGACATAGTCAAATCAATGTGGCATGAACAATCCCCATACTCACCAAATAAAGCAACAAAGCCAGCAACGTCTCAACAACACAACATAATCATAAAGCTAACAGCAGAAATAGCAACAAACATAATCCAGCATCCAACATAATCAGCATGTAAACAGCAATATCAATCAGCTAAGCTCCGGCCTCCTGCCGCTAGAGGTCTCAACCCCAGCATTATTAATCACTTACCATAATTATTAAAGCCTCATAATAATTATTAGGGTCAATTATGAAATTATTTCCTAATTTTTCTTAATTAATTAATTAACTTCCTTAATTAACGGTGCGGGTTCTTACATTCACCCCACCTTTTTAGGATTTTGTCCTCAAAATCAAAAACATACCTGTCTCGAAGCGCAGGATACTGCCAGAGAAGCTCTTCCTCTCGCTCCCAGAATTACCCTTCAGGAATTCTTCCTGTTCATTGTCTTTCGACCATCGAAATGATCATACTCCTCAGCTGCTTCTCGCAATGATCGAGAATTTTGAGTGGTACAACGGGTGATCTTCAGGTTCTCCCGAACCTCCACAATTTCCGGTTGCACCACGTGCGAAGAATCCACTACAAACTTGCGAAGTTGAGACACGTGAAATGCGTCTTGGGTGCTGGCCAAGTTCGGAGGCAAGGCAAACCGGGAGGCAACAGGTCCTACTCTACCACGTAACGGGTATGGCCCAATGAATCGTGGGCTCAGCTTCCTCACTCCGAGTGCCCGAACAACACCGGTGATAGTGAAAGTCTCACAAACATGTGCTTAGCCTCACTAAACTCCAATGGACAATGCTTAACATCAAAGTAGCTCTTCTGGCGATTATGCGCCTGCTTCAGCTTTTCTTGATCAACTTGATCTGCAGGGTGGTATCTTGGACAAAGTCCAAGCCAAACAACTCCAACATTAGACCAGCAGGTAGGAGTCCGAAACCTCCTACCATACAATGCCTCGTAGGGTGCCATGCCCAGGCTAGCATGAAAACTGTTGTTGTTCGAAAATTCAACCAAAGGAAGGTACCTATCCCATGCTGAACCCTGCTCCAAGGTGCAAGCCCTCAACATGTCCTCCAATGTCTGGATGGTCCGTTCAGTTTGTCCATCAGTCTGAGGGTGATAGGTGTACCTAATCTTAACTTGTACGATTTTTATTCCGAGAAGTGAACCCCCAAACAAAGAGGTCACCGTCAGATCTCGAAACTTCGCAATTGTACCGAAATCGTCATTCGATTCACTGGGGTCACCAGTCACTCTATCACTAGAGGTGACCTGACCCCTCATACACAAAACCATACAAAACTTAAGTGAGTTTGGTCCTATTCCATGAATCTAGCCTCGTCTCAACAGATAATTTCTATAGTTCCATTCTCAAAATTAAATCATATCATGTTCCTTTCAATCAATACATGTTAATTAACATTCTAATTCACATGGTAACGTACCTAGTTCACGTACACCTGCAAAAGTTTTCAATTATGATAACATAATAAATAAATACTCTATGCAACAATATACCTCAATCTCCATGGCCTCGGCAAAATCGAAAGTCAATAAAGGTGAAATAACATCGATACATTACCACGATTTATCATACTCATTTCATGTTTAGCACTATCCATGGTAACAACATGCCAACTACATATGGAACATATCAATAATAACATGTGAACCTAGAGTCATGGAGACCACTCAACTCACAAAACTACTTGTACATGCAAAAGTCTCGCATATACAAGATCGCGCGTGGCCTTGCCACAAAGTTCAAGTGTTACACAATAAGTTTTCCTTGAAGAGAATTTCACATTCTCAAACAAAGCACCATCATGATCGAGTAATGGCGTAAGGCATCTTACTTATTACAAAGGACCGGTGCTCCCCAAGGAGACACGCTCGGTCGAATGAAGTCTTTCGCCGAAAGACCTTCAACAAGCTTCTTCAGCTCGGCGAACTCTGGTGGCGACATCCGGTATGGAGCTAATGAAATAAGCCCTACACCAGGCAACAATTCAATGGAGAACTCTATCTCCCGCTGAGGCAGAAACTCAGGAATCTCCTCAGAAACACTTCGAGGAATTCCCTCACCACAGGAAGCCAGCAATATCCTCCTGTGTCCCACTCACCAAACCTCCCAACATGACATAACCAATGTCCCTGCTCACAAGGCTCTCCTAGCCCGCAGCAATGAAATAAGAGGCGAGGAACTGGCTGTGGAATCACACGGAGACATCACCACTCGCTAGGCACAACAATCAATCAATTAGTCAATCATCACACAACTATTGGACAACCCATCCATGCCAAGGATGATTTCCAAAATTAGCCATCGGTAATCTCATCCGATCTATCGAGAACTCACGGCCAACTCACTGAAACACGACATCTCGACGTACAGTGGTAGTAACACACTTTTCTCCGGTTCCGTTAGTCACCCGCAACGGTGGAGAAAACACAGACATGGGCACTCAAGCCCCACAACAATCGGGGTTGCAATAAAGAGTGCGTAGCCCCGGAATAAACAAGCATCAAAACAACACCATCAATGGTAACAGTACCTCAGACAAAGTTCGGAGCTCTATCCGACTGCTGCCAATAAAGGGTGTAAACACGTCCAGTGATCGGTGGCACTACATGTGCCTCAGCAGGTGGAGCATGAATCATCAAAAGAGGGGCCGCCTGAACTGCTGCAGCCTCAGCCACTGCAGTATAACAATCCTTGGCCATGTGGCCACTCTTTCCACACTTGAAGCATATCAGCTCCCCAGTAGCGCAACGTCCCATATGCTCATTTTCGCATCCCGTACATATAGGAGTGGAGGAAGGTCTAGCAAAACCTCCCTGCTGTGTAGAGGTCCTCTTAAACTGACTCGGCGCCTGACTAGCAGCCAATTGCTTCCCTTTTCCTTTACCCTGAATATCTTGTCCAAGGCCTGTAGCCATCTCGCAGCAGCTATGGGATCATAAGAACCATAAAAAGAAGGTGGCTTATGCTTGCGAAAAGCATTAAGCTAGCGGTCAATCACGTCTCTATCCTCAGCAGGCTCGAGGTATAGTTCCATCACCCCAGTAAGGTGACCAGTGCCTTCCACGTGACTCTGGCTATCGTCCAGCAGACTGGGTTGAGGCGGCGGCGGTGGTGGTGGTGGTGGAGGTGGTGGTGGAGGTGGTGGTGGAGGAAACTGACCCTTATTGCGGCCAGCCCTCATCTCCTCCAGCATGACCCTCATCATGGTCATGTTCGCCAGCCGGTTTGCCTCAAGGGCATCCTCTGTGGCCTTCTGGTTCGTCTCTCTAACGGCGTCCATCAATTCCACATTGGCCAATCTAGTGGCCTCCTGCATCTCAACCAATGCAGTCAGGATTGGGTCGGGTTGACCATTTGCAGTCTCGCGAGTTCTCCCGGGTATTACCATGACTCTGCACAAGTTACACAAATTATGAGTTGATCAGGCCCACACAATGTGATCACATGTGCATCATCATAATAACACTCAACGGAGCAAACACACAAGACAAGACAACATCCTAAGTTATTGCAATACTTACAGGCTTTACCCTAAAAAGTTCTCTGATACCATAAAATGTAACACCCTGTATGCATCCGGTTTGTTAATATGTCATCGTCTTAAGCCACGATTAATTTAAAAATGCGGAATATCTTTTTGTTTTCAATTATGACGTCATTATTCTTAGCCAAGTTGATTACTTAATCAATTTTCATAAAACATCGCCTGTATGATATTGCAAGAGACAACTAACTGAAATACCTCATATATAAATAACAGTGAGTATCTAAAATCACGGAACTACAACACGTAGTCCGGACATAATCCTGATACATTATTATAACTCGAATCTAAAACAAGACATAGTCAAATCAATGCGGCATGGACAATCCCCATACTCACCAAATAAGGCAACAAAGCCAGCAACGTCTCAACAGCACAACATAATCATAAAGCTACAGCAAAAATAGCAACAGACATAATCCAGCAACCAACATAATCAGCATGTAAACAGCAATATCAATCAGCTAAGCTCCGGCCTCCTGCCGCTAGAGGTCTCAACCCCAGCATTACCTGAACTTGAAATGTGTGCCCTAAACGTGGGGTGAGATCTCTAAACAGAAATCTCAGTAAGACAAGGGGTCCTCAAGGACTCTCCCGCCCCAAGCTCACTTACAAGTATAATATAAGTTTAAAACAGTAATTTTTCAATGCATGTTCATGTTAAGGCATTTATATCATGACAGTATAATCTCTTGCTCAACGAGCAAAATACTACAACTCATTACTCATGTGATGTATGTAAATGCGGTTCGACTGGCCAGGGAACAGGATAGGGATTATGCACGTCTACGACCCATCTAAACATAAGAGTCGCAGTCTTCTGCCTTACACACCAGAGTCGTTGTCTGATTGTGTAAGTAAACAACATCACTTCCATACACTACATGCCTTACATACCAGAGTCGCAGTCTGATTGTGTAAGTAATCAACAGACATATTCACATATCTCAGGCATATAACAATGCATATAACATTTTCAAAAAAGCATACCATGCATATAAACCACCCTCCCATGGAGGTCGGTGGAACAAACAACAGACTAATCCGAGGACACGAAAGCTTACCTTGCAAGCTAACTAGCTAAGTCAAGAGTCCAACCAGCTCGAAGTCCACAACAGCACAATCACAATCTGTTTTGGACCGATAAATATTTCAATATTCGAACACCACAAGCATACGATGTAAAGACAACGCCTTTCCTTTACGTTTCATGTCTTTAGGCTCTTCACAAATCCATAAGCCAATAATCACTTGATTCTGACTTATAGTAATTAATACAGAAGTCCACCCTAACTAATCATGGGTCCACAAACCCAAAATAGCATTCTGCATGAACAGTACCCTCACTGTCCTCGAAAATCCAGAATATTCGGATATTTGTCGGGGGCATATCCGGATATCAATATCCGGATATCTGTCTTGCAATATCCGGATATTTCCAACCCAATATCCGAATATTTCATAGCAGAACTCCGATTCTGCATTTCGCGAGATATCAATCCAAAGGTGGTTCATTTCACGATTTCATAAGCTTAAACATGCATCTCTATGTGTGTTTAACCTTACCCAACCTTAAGTTATGATCTTAGTTCATTACATGCATCAAGGTTCCATTTTCACTAAAGAAACCAAAGGCAAGGATGATGGTGCTTACCACCAAGGCTTAGAACAGAAACTATGGTGCTCTTGGAGCTCACCACAAAACCCTTACACCTCAGACTCGAAGGAACACGAAAATGATGACAAAACAAGGTCCCTCCTTCCCAAAGATTGCTTCTTGAAGCCACCCAAGCAAGAAACCAAGGTTCATTCCTCTCAAACAGAGAAGGCAACCCACACAACACTCCCAAACCACACCCTCAACTCAGCAACAACTGGAATTCATCCTCACAAGGCACTCACTCAAGTGTTTGCAAGGTAAAAGAGGAAGAAATCAAGAAAAGGTGACAACTTGGTCTTAAAATGGTGAAGAGGAGCAATGAAACAGTAAGAGGAGTTGCTGGTCAGCCACTCTTTCACGTAGAAATAACAAAATACCTAGGGTTTTGTGCAAATGTTATATTTATAGTGGTTTGAGTCATTAACACACAGTATTAGTGCTAATAGCTACTCTTAGCATTTTAATCCCAAACTTGGGATTCTTAACCTACTCATTTTTCTAAGAATTATCATATTTTTATTTTATTTTTCGCACCACCTTTCCGGTACGTGCTTTTCCATAGCCAGTATCAGTTCTGGCACCAGTTCTGATTATTTTAACCCGAAACTTGTTTTACTAGTCCTACATAATATTCTAGGAATATTCATGCACTTATTATAATTTTCTGGGATACTTCATCGGTACGCATTTATACCGAGTAGCAGAACCGTTATCTGCACTTTTCGTCAGAAAAGCGACTTTCAGCATTATTAATCACTTACCATAATTATTAAAGCCTCATAATAATTATTAGGGTCAATTATGGAATTATTTCCTAATTTCTCTTAATTAATTAATTAACTTCCTTAATTAACGGTGCGAGTTCTTACAAATACCGACGGATTTGGACGGTCTTTAAAATAATCTTTTAAAATTCTAATCGAATATCATGTGCATTTTGTTAAATTCTTTAAAACCCTAATTGATTATCAATAGATTTTTTTGTCTAAAAATAATCTATTAAATTCCTTTGAAATCTCAATCCAATACGCTCCCTACGGGTGCCAACAGCTTTATGAGCATGTTTGGATGAGTTTTTTAAAAAGGATTTTTTATGTTTCTTTTTTTTAGAATGAAATTTTTTAAAAAAATAAAGCTATTTTATGTTATAATGGAATACATAAAAAATAATTTAAATAAAATATTATTTAGATATTAAAATTAATGAGAAATTTTATCTATAAAATTACCAAAAAGAATATGTGGTGGTATAGTTGTAGTGGGGTGGAGTAAGCGCTGGGATAAAATTAAAGTTTTAAAAAATTATTTGAATTTTGATTTCGAACGTAATAAGGAATCCTAACTTGCAAAAAAAAAATAAAAATAGTATTTTAACTTTTTAATTTTTTTTTTCAAAAGTTACTATCCAAATGAATGAAATAGTTCAAAAGGACTTTTTATTTTAAAAAAAAGCAGTTTTTTTTAGAAAAAAAACAAAAACGCCCACTATGAGAAAAGATGACCACAAAGCAAGATAATTAAACTTGTGCTTTCTAAGGGTATGCATGATAATTAATTTTATTTTTTGGCTCTGTTTTTGAATATAATTTTTTTTTCTATTTACGTGTTTGAAAAAAAAAAGCCAAAAAAAAACATTTTTTTTCTCAATTTATATTCCTATGCAATAAAAAAATAAAGGATTTCTCCAGTCAATGAAGATAATTAAGTTATCTTCGGTGGGTCCAAAACGACGTCATTAATCAAAGTATTTTTATAATTCTAATATATTGCATGCTTATATTAGTCTTAATCTTTATAATTTTTTAATCTTATAACCCAAAACGACGTCGTTTTAAGAGATAATTTTATCTCCGGTGACTGAAGAAATACTTTTCCTATAAAAAAACGCCGACATGTAAAATCTGAATTTTATGAACCAAAAAACAAATCGATTTTATTAAATTAATCACGTTTTCTTAGAAAACAAATTTTTTATTTTCGAGAATATCATCAACTCATGATGCATGCTCTAAGAGTGCTAGATCTTAGCATACTTATGTGAAGCAAGCCAATGTGTCAAAATCTAACAATTAAGCGGCGTTTGTCATAGTCTAAAAAAAAAAAAGCCTTAATCGGTGTTTTTTTCGGCTAAATGTTTCCAACCGGATCTTTTCGACCACTGACCATACAATATTTCGTTATGATTACGGCTGGGGGAATTTAAGTCACCGTCTTAGATATCAATCTTGACAAAAATCTCTTTTCCTGAGTCTCCACCCTTCTCTGTCTCTCTTGCTTTAACTTTAATAATTCGAATCCCAGAATGCTACATATTATTGTTCCGACGTTGTATTACTTTACATCATTAACTATTTTAAATCATGCTGGACATTGATATTACTTTTGAAATAATCCTGGAATGAGAAACAGTGATAGCTAAATTCAAAGAGCCAATTACAAGTAATTTAACTTTCTTCATCTTTGATATGTCAATTAATTAAAATAAACTGATTTTATGGAAAATTTTGGATTATTTTTTAAGATGTGGTAGTTTCCATTACCATAAGCAGCTAAAAAGAAAAGATCCGGATTATTTTTTAAGATGTTGTAGTTTGCAATATCACTATGAGAATAGTGCAATTTACATAATTCAACCACCACAAGCACATGGTTCAACTGATAAAGAATTGTTACCGCTTAATTAATGATTTGGAGTTCGAGTCTCTGAAAATTTAACTGTGTTAAAATTTGGTTAGAAAAATGTTGCACCCTATGATTTTATCCAATTCGAATCGAACTAATTAAGTAATTGATAAATTGATGGGTACTATAAAAAAAAAAATTGATAACTCTGTCTCAGTTGATTTAACGAAAATAATTTAATCGGTTTACCCCCCCCCCCCCCCCCCCCCCAAAATATTTTTTGTATATATCCAACAATTTATTGAATTAATACAGTCTGAATACACTCAACCCATTATAAGAGGTAGTTCTCCTTAGACTATTTTCTTCATCATCAAAATTTTATTTTGAGATCTCTGTTCAAATTAGGAACAAGTTCCTTATTACCACTTGAACTAATGGCCGTTGATCTAACTCTTCCTCACTTAAACTAGTATTTGATTCAAGTTTTCTGTTCTTTTAATTTTATATTATTAGAAAATATTTTATCTCCTGATCGATCTGTACAACTTTATAATCAATACTATTCCTCTTTCAGTTCTTCCCTTTCTAGCAATAGTATTCACTCTAATCATGTACAAAATTAACAATCCTGTTTTGTAATAGATGAGGAACTAGCAAGTCTAAGAATTCAACCACATATAGTACACAAACAACAGTTGTAGAGAACTTTTTATATAGACTTATGTAAGAAGAAGAAGAAGCAGCTATTAAAACCAACGCATTAACTCTCATAAAAGTCATGGTTTGATGAATGATGATCCATGCTCTTATCTTCCAGTTATATATGCTCCATGCACGCAGATAATGCCCCACACAGGCAGGACCACTGTCATGCACTAATATACATCCTCCCCTATCGACCTTTTTCAATGTTTCTATGCATCTCTATCTTCGTTTATTAGGTTTACTACTTTTGCAATCCACGTTCATGGGAGTGACAAAGTTCTTCATTTGCATTCTCTTAGAAGTACGTCTTGTGGTGGAGGTCCCAAACATAGGACATCCACCAACACACACCATCTTCATACAAAGTCTAATTGAAGATGATCGTTTGCTCAATATCGAGAAGACGGTATTGGAATATTTGGGGTGAGTGGAAAAGATGATGCAAAAATCTTTCAAAGCCGACAAAGAAGATTCCAAGTTGATGATTATATCTGCATCTTCATTGCACTATAGAGGACCCATTGTGGTGTGAGTGTGACCATTCGTTCTTCACGAAGGCTATCGCTAACTCTAAAGTCTCGGCTCAATGTTCGCATTCAAAAATCCACTTGATGGATCCCGTCTTCTACAATTTTAGTAATATATATATGCATTTTGACAATTTATATATGAGATTTACATTTGTCATTTAACATGACATAACAAACTTTCATACACACAATATTATGTGGGACTCACATTTTTTGAAGAAAAAAAATATGGCACGCAAAACGAATATCTATAACATTACACAATCACTTTTCCTAAAACATAACTCTTGTAAAACCCTTTATATAATTTTGATGTACTAGCCTCAGGACTAGAATCAGAACTTCAATTTTGGGACAATGAGATTAAAGATTAGATATATAATTTTGAAAATTCAGTCAAAAAATGAAGAAACTAACTACCATGTAAAATAAGTTTAAAAATGAAATAAATTCAATTTATAATCAACGTGTTATGATTTCAAAATATTTATAGTAAATAAAATAAATGTAAAATAATTATAAATACAAATTAATATTATTTACTTTGTAAGTTATATTTCATGTTATTACATATGAAATAATGTTTATTTATTATCATATTTGTCATAAATTTATTGCTCATCTTTTGTTTTAAGTAAAATATAATAAAGCAATTTGTTTTACTAAAAAATCATATTAAAATTGTTATTTTTAAGGATAAAAACTAAATATATTAAATACAAGTTTAATGTTTTTCCGGTCACTAGAAATAAAATTATTTCTTGTGACTCCAAAAACAACGTTATTTTGGGTTTGGAAGAAAAAAATTATAATGATAACTATTAATATAATCTCATAATAAATTAGATTTACAAAAAATAATTTTCTTTCAATCTCAAAACAATGTCTTTTTATAATCATTTAAAATATTTTATCTCCTGTGACTGAAGAAACATTAATCACACTAAGGAAATACGACCAACGACAGAGCCATAAATATTTGTAAAGGAGAACTAAGATATGTGTAGTTGTTTTTATTTTAAAAGCTGGTTTGAATATAAATTTGTAAAATTGATCTTGAGAGCAGAAAAATAATAAAATATGTTCTAATACTGTTAGTTTAAAATTATAAAAAGTTACATTATTTACAACATTTTTATTAATGAGATTTGATAATTAATCACAATAAAATATTTAAAATTAAAAAAGTAAATCTATTTACAATATTATAATTATAAAATTATCCCCACAAAAACAAAAACAAAAAAAAAACAATTTTTGAGAACATCCCTAGGTTATTCTCCATTTTAAATTTTTAAAACAAAAAATTATTATTATTTTGGAAGTTATTTTATAAAACAACCCTTTTCAAACAATTTTTCTTTTTCTTTTTTACTTTTTTTTTTGTTTTAAAAACTAAACTAGTTTTAAGAATAAAACAGGCCCTTTGACTGACGCAACAAGGACAAAAAAAAAAATTAGCTTCTATATATTTTTGTACTGTATATAAAGGACTTCAAATTAAAGCGATTGAGAGATTTAATACTTACTCTTGCTTTCGGGCTTTATGAACTAATTCAGTATTGATGAAGTTTACGGGGAGCCATCATCGACCTGTAGCTCCTCGTTGGCTTCGCCATTAAGCACTACCCTCCCACGTCTCATGTCTCCTCCACTGACTAGCTAATAGTGTAGTAAATCCAAATGAACGCAACCAATCATATATCATATATTATAAACTCCATATAGCTTTATTTAATATAAGAGAGCTGTTATAAAAAATAATTTTTGGATGCCCATATATAACCTCCAAATACTTAACACCTAAATTGTAACTCCTAAAGAGGAGTATTCTAGTCATTCATTACTAACTAAATGGTGGTAGCTCAGTTGGTGCATGCGAGGTAAGCAGGTGGAGATGAGAACATGTGTTCGAATTTCTCCAGTACCACCTTTGGGAGAAGTTTAAAAGCCTTAATCCTGGACCCGTCCCGAATCGGATTAGTTGCGAAGCAATGAACCGATTGAAATATTTTCAAAAAATAAAAAATCATTACTTTATATTTCTCTCTTAATTCTACTTTAATTTTAGTTAACTTACCCAATATTTCTACTCTTACCTCTAATCTTTTAACTATTGTAATGGTTCCCTACAAGCAAAAGGAATTTGATTTAAGCCATTATATTTGGTCTAGTAGTGAGGAATTTGGGTAAATTATATTAGTTTATGTATTCAATTTTCATTTGTATAAAAAAAAAAAAAGAATTTGATTTGATGACATGTAACCTAATAAAACGTTGAGGTCGATCTTAGGTGGAATAATCGAGTTAATTTAGCCATCCTTTGTCCAAGGTAAAATGAAGAGGGAATTCCAAAAAAAATTCCTAAGGGCTTCATACTTACTTTGACTAAAGTACAATGGCCCATTACTTCTAATCATTCAACTACATACATGGGCTATTTGCTTGGACTAGGCCACAATAACGGGTTGGGCTATTGGGCTCAGGTTTGGAGGCTCCGACATAGCCCATGCCTTTGTTGAGCTTGACATACATGTGTGCATGATAGCAAGCAATTCATTTCATCAGAGGTTGGAGATTTACTACATCAATCAACTCCTTTTATCAAATAAATTTGAACCGTTACCTAGTAGCTGAGAACATGAGAAATTGTGTGTGTTATTTTGTTGGCGTAGCCTCTTAGTTTAATTTAGTCATTATTTTATTTTTTTGTCCTTTTCTCTTGACATAAAAAAAAAGGCATTTATAAATATGTGAAACGATTATTTGTTTAATTTAAACATCGATCATGATTTAATACGTCTTCGTGTTGAGAAAAAGAAAAAATAAACCCGCACTAACTTCCTACTGACTATGTATGGAATGCCTGAAGTCATCCAGGAACTTTAAATATAGATACACACATATACGGAAAAGAAATCAAGTTGCTCGCGTATGCTTCTTTTGAAAGATTCACTATATTATTTAAAAATTGAGTGATAGTGATATCGAAGTTGAAAGAAAAGGAAAGGAAAGAAGCTTGCAAACGAAACCTTGAATAACTTTTTAAATTTTTGGTATTGATGATTAAATTGTCAGACGTATGGAAAATGAAAGGAAATCATAAATTGCAAGAGAAGATGCAAAAATATCCAGTACACGAAAGTGGACCTTGATATATCTTAAGAGATAAAATTATCTCTTGTATATACATAAAAATATGTGAATTTTTTTTTTTCTCTCATCAAATAACCTCACATGTAGTCATGTACCCCCACGTACACACACATATAAAAGAAATAAAATTATCTTCAATAATAAATAAATTTGGGACAAAAATACCAATAAATGATAAATTGCACAGTGATGGTTAGAAATACCGTTAGTTTATTGAAAATATCTGTTATAAATAGAATATCAATTAAACAACTTTCTTATTTTCATTTCGTAAATTTTTAAAATAAAAAATGTACTAATATAAAGTGACATTATTATAATTATTAATAAAAATATCACATAAAAAATCACGAATAAAAAGAATTATACATTTCCTTTATGAAATGTATATGGTAAATCCAAACCTACTTTCAACGGACCCTAAAAGAAATGAGCAATAAAGTTTCAGCTCCATTATTTGGCTTGAAAGCTGTATAATTGATATTATATTTATAACTGCTTTTTCTATAAACTCATATCATATTTATGTTTGGGTACTGTTTCTACTCATTACTGTACAATTTATCACATATACTTCAAAGGAAAATTAAAAGTGGATATTTCCCACACCAAAAAAAAAAAAAAAAAAGGTGGATATTTCTGTCGCTTTTGTATCTCTTTCCAACAATCAGGAAAGAAAAAGGCCACGTAATTGTTATAAATATAATATCAAATATACATCTTACAAGTCAAATAATGGAGCTCACTCTTTATTTCTCATTATTTCTTTTTGGGTCAGTGGAAAAGAATTTTGGATTTAATGAATATATAAGACTATGGATTTTTTTTATATTAATAATTATAAAATAACTTTATTTTTATTTTTCGAAATTTATAAAAAAAATATTTTTATTTTTAACAACTTGAAAATAAAAGTGGGCCAGAGGTATTTGTTAGTTTAGCTGACGAGTGCACTGACATGTTGTAGAAAACGAACCTCATCAGGCGAGGGGCACGTGTCATCATCACACTAGCTGTATTCTTGTTAAATTTGTAGCAATTCCAAAATATCCAATCCATTACCCAATCCATGGATCGCTACTCACTCTTAGCTCTGCTCCTCTTCGCCGCCGTCGCAACCGCCGCGATTGCCGATCGAATCGATGCCGACGACGACGACGAGCTTCTGATCCGTCAAGTGGTGGCGGACGGCGAATCCGAGGAGGATCACTTGCTGAACGCGGAGCACCACTTCTCCACCTTCAAGTCAAAGTTCAGCAAAACCTACGCTACAAATGAGGAGCACGACTATCGCTTCGGCGTCTTCAAGACCAACTTGCGCAGAGCCAAGCTGCACGAGAAACTCGATCCCTCCGCCGTCCACGGCGTCACCAAGTTCTCCGATCTCACTCCGTCGGAGTTCCGCCACCAGTTCCTCGGCCTCAAGCCTCTCCGTCTTCCCGCCGATGCTCAGAAGGCTCCGATCCTCCCTACGAAGGATCTCCCTAAGGATTTCGATTGGCGGGAAAAAGGAGCCGTCACTCCCATCAAGGACCAGGTATGTATAATATAATAATTATTAATCGATCATTAATATAATCTTGTGTTTGAGATAAACTTTGAGATTAGCGCGATTAACTGTTTAGGGGTGATTGATGATTAGGGATCTTGTGGTTCGTGTTGGGCGTTCAGCACCACAGGTGCGTTGGAAGGAGCTCATTTTCTGGAAACTGGAAACCTAGTGAGCCTTAGCGAGCAACAGCTTGTGGATTGCGATCATGTGGTACGTTTCTCTCTCTTGTTTCGATCGTGGTTATGATAAGTTATTGGGTTTTATTACTCTCTTTTAATTATCGAGTAAACACCCTTTTTAGTCCCTGTCAATATCTACGAAGTCCTTTTTAGTCCCTAGCAATAAAAAGGACTAAATTGGTTCCTGAAATTACAAAAAAAGGGGCCATGTTAGTCCTTATGTCAACTCTCAAATATGTAGAGTGGCCCTCCTCTTGTACTTTCAGGGACCAATTTGGTCTTTTTTTATTGCCAGAGCCTGAAAAGGACTTCGTAGATATTGCAGGGTCTAAAAAGGGTGTTTACTCTTAATTATCATCTTATCTCATGTTGAGAGTAAATGGGTATGTTGTAGAGAGTAGAGAGTAAATGAGTGGATCTCACTATTGCATAAAATAAGAAAAAGATGACGTGTCAAAATTGAAATGAGATAATACGAGAAAGAAATTATCTTATGTGAAAGGAGGAATAATATTTCCCTAAGTTATTATATAGTTTATGTTTAGCAAATTTTTAAGAAATAATTTTGGTGACAGATATTTACCACCAATTAAGTTTATCATTTTTTATCAGATATTAATTAAGTTTTTTATTATTTCTGTCAACGTGATAGTTATAATTTGTTGGAAATTAATACTTAATTAATAAATGTCATCTAATAAATTATAACTGTCTAATTAATGAAAATCAGTAGTTAAGATTTGGTGATAAGAAGTTATAAATTTAATTGGTGATATTTCCCCATAATTTTGATTATAAACTCTTTTGAGAACAGAATAATTAATGATTGGCGGTACCATAAAATTAACCACCATGATATTATAGTGAGGAATTAACGGCTATAAATCTGGCAGTGTGATCCAGAACAATATGGAGCTTGTGACTCAGGGTGTAATGGTGGGTTGATGAACAACGCATTCGAGTACATACTTCAAGCTGGGGGAGTACAGCGAGAAGAGGACTATCCTTACAGTGGAAGAGATGGCTCTTGCAAATTTGACAAAACCAAAATTGCAGCTTCCGTATCTAATTTCAGTGTTGTTTCCCTTGACGAAAAACAAATTGCTGCAAATCTAGTGAAGAATGGCCCTCTTGCAGGTAGCTAATTAACATGTTTGATTATCTCTTTTATTGAAGAAGAATACATAGGTTGAATGACAAATTAGAGAAAAAACTGACTTTTGCTTTGCTTGGTACAGTTGGTATCAATGCAGTTTTTATGCAGACATATATTGGTGGCGTCTCATGCCCATACATCTGTGGAAAGCATAATTTGGATCATGGTGTTCTTCTAGTGGGTTATGGCGCTCGTGGATATGCTCCCATTCGGCTCAAGAAAAAGGCTTACTGGATCATAAAGAATTCCTGGGGGGAAAGTTGGGGAGAGAATGGATATTACAAAATCTGCAAAGGGCGAAATGTTTGTGGAGTGGATTCCATGGTCTCAACTGTAGCTGCTATACATACACCAACACATTAAATTTAAGGATGCCCTGTTGTGATTGTGTGGCGCTAGACTAGTGCAGCTTGTGTAAATATTAAATTGTGAAATGTATCGTTTAGTACTGGGAATAGCATCTCCTTATAGGATCAGGAAACTGCTACGATCATGTTGTTTATGTTGTAAGTCCTGTGTGCTACAGGACACTAGACTAGTATAACTCTGTATGCTTGTTAGCCCAGTGTCCAATATCCGTTGTTATGGCAACTTGGCAAGCAAGTAAATGAATTGGAAGATCTTCAGTGTAAAATATTATTACCTTCTCATAATTTGTAGGGCATATTGTGAAATATCAGTATTACTTGACTTGGAAAACTTGCTGAAGAGATTAGGTAATAATCAGGTGATGAAATGATTTCTCACGCGAGAGGGATGACAAATGGTATTAACTAATTGTGACGATGATTATCATCTGTTAGGGCAATATGTGAAACTACTTGCAGTTAAAGGAATTAGTTATGATGTATGAAACTTGGAAACTAACCGAAGGACTAATTATGATCGAGTGGAAGATGAAGTTCCGAGTACCCTAAGGAGAGAGATTAACTGAAGAGTGATGAGGTACTAGATACACTGCTGTGTGAAATCAAAGGAAATGTATAGCCCTCCAAATGGTGCAAAATGAGAACATATTTTTAGTGGAATGGTGAGGAAAGAGGAAAGCAACTCTTTAGAAGGGTGGCAGGGTGGGGGTGCTCGAAACTGCAACAATTCATGCATAATTCCAACAAAATTTACTTGCCACCCTCTTTGTTAGTTTTCCACAAACGGGTAGAGCCACACTAATGAAAAAAATGCACTGGAATGGTTCCCTTCTTTGTGTACCGTTAGATTTACACACACACGAAGGGCCAATTAAGATATCAGATAACCTTCCTGGTAGTTCACCACTCACATGACACAATATAGAGAACTTACCCTGAGGCCAGAAGCAGAAACTTTGTCATAGAAAACAGTTGATAACACTTAATGAGCTAAACTTAAAAAGACCAAAAGCTGTAGAAGAAATTAAAATGTAAGAACATGGTGCGTTTAGAGATGATGCGTTTCTTGAAGGGAAGATGTAACTTCAAGGCCCATCCATAAAAGTCAGAAGTTAAACGTATTATGAAACAAGTAGCACTTTGTCAAAGAAAACACTTGAAACTATGAATGAGCTAGACTTAAAAGACCAAAAACTGAAGAAGAAAATAAGAAGCAAGGATATGACGCATTTAGTGATTCATTTCTAATAGGAAAGAGATAACTTCAAGACCTGTCCATAAAAGTCAGAAGTTAAATATATTATAGAACTAGTAGCTGCAACTAATGCATGGGTGACTATAGACCATTTCATTTCTTGTGTCACTTATCTACCCTGACTGAGATTTCCAAAAAACAAATCTTTGAAAATATAAAAAGAAAATAAAAAGGCAGAAGCTTGAAACGTGCTGAGTTCTAGGCGGACAATTATACGACTAGACCATTTCATTTCTTGTGTCACTTATCTACCCTGACTGAGATTTCCAAACAATAAATCTTTGAAAAAATATAATAAAATAAAAAGGCAGAAGCATGAAACTTACTGAGTTCTACGCAGACAATTATTCAAAGGGAAAACTATTTGCAAGCTGTGTACTTTTAGTTTTTTTACTTTATGTACTTCCGTCTATTCTCAGTCACATGTGGAAAGTGAAAAAAAAAAAGTAATTTTTCATGTTATAATTATGTACTACCAGGAGTACATAGAGTAAAAAACTAAAATGACACAACTTACCTCCTTTAAAAGGACACACACTAAACTCTTATTCAAATATTAACAATTGATTATTTCTGTACCAAAAAAAAAAAACAATTGATTATTTGAGCTCTAGGCAGATAATCAATATATCAAGCAACTTAGAACCTTGTTGTTAATAGAAGTATAGAACAAATCCAAAAATACAAGTTATACACAATGACCATAAGATTATGGAGATGCAGAGACTGCAAGAAAAATATTCTGTCCTTCCCCTGTAAGGATACAAATAACTTTAAAACGGCTCAATTATCTGACGTTTATGACAAGATAAATACAATCTAACATTGTCAATAATATTAGATATGATTGGATTGAACTAAAAACTAGCATATATCAATCTCAGTTCTGTTAGGATTTCAAGCAAACCAGCACCTTATTATTCAAACAAAGCAGGAAAGTTTTAGTAGTTCCAATTCTCTGTTACTACCAGTCAAAATATACTACTTTTTGTTTTCTTAGTAGACTCAAGCTGGTGCTGATTACAACATTTGATTAGAAATTCAACAGACACCAACATCACTTAGCGCGAGACCAACGTTATTGGAGATTCAGCACGCAATGGCAATCCCCACATTGCATAACAAGTACAAAGAAAAGTATGGGAACAATTAATGAGAAAAAAATTCAATAACATTGTCAAAAGAGGGGGGGGGGGGGGGGGGAAGTTACATTTTATAAAAGTTAGAGAAAACATGTCCAATAGTATTTAGAGTTCTAAATGTTATTTGAATCAAATAATATGAAATCAATATAATTAAAGATGATCATAAAATGAAATCGAATATTGCTACTTGCTACGCAACATAGAAAGTTTTAACATTATTCCACTTTCTATTGTATATCCTTTTTATATTTTATACCTAATGCAATACAAGCTGCTTTCGTTATCTCTAGTTATTCTCAGCTGCAGTATATTCCATCTTAACATGCAAAAGTTAGAAGTTCAACTGAGATATATAACAGAGATATATTGTTGTGACCCAGCCCACCAGGACACAACCCAAACGCACGCGGATCAGCCCAAAACACTTGGATGACTACCTCACATGATCCAAGCCCAGCATTGCAAATTGTTCTGGTTTAAATTCCAATAAACATGCAGCTTAACTGTAATTAGGAGATTAGTTATTTCTATCCCTATTTTTAGGATTTGTTATTTCCCTTCGTAATTTTAGGATTGGTTGTTTCAACAACTTTCGTTATTTGAATTCTAGATTAGGATGTGCACTTTCTTTAAATATTGCAAATCAAACCTCAATAAAGATATAGAGTTGTTTGACAATTTTCTTATCTCCCTCTCTTCCCAATCCTCCCGATTCGTTCTTTCTCCTACTACCCCTTCATCCTCCTACATTTTGGTGCTTTCATTCCTGAACTTACCTCCATGGCTGAAAAGACTACCCGCATGGCTCAGATGCAAGACAGATCACCGTTGTTGAGGAACGGCTAACTACGTTCATAACATCCGCAAATGAGGATCGGCAAACCTTCATGATGCAGATGCAACGCTCCAACCAGGAGCAACTAGACCACAGGTTCGATCAGTTCCAGCGCGAAATAACCGCTATCTTCGAAGCCCAGCGCAACAACCAACCTTCAGGTAGCGTTCTTGGACCAGGTCCAACACGTCCAGATCCGAACCGGCCAAAACCGGTCCGCCTTGTATTCCCTCGGTTTGCCCAGGGAGACCCTACAGACTGGTTATTCGCAGTGGACCAGTATTTTGAATATTATTCAATCACAGAACCGGAGAAGCTCCGTCTGGCCGCCTTACACCTAGATCCACCAGCCTTAAGCTGGTACCGCAATCTGTCCCGCGAGGGACTAATTGCAACCTGGAGAGACTTTCGGACAGCCATAATCAGCAGGTATGGCCCAACAGTTTATGAGGATCCAGCAGGAGCATTATGCCGGCTGACCCAAACAGGATTGGTCCGTGAATACCAAGCAACATTCGAAACTATGTCAAGTAAAGTACACGGCATAACGGACGGCCTTCGAAAAAGCATGTTTATCTCGGGGCTAAAACCAAAGGTGCGTAGTGATGTTCAAGCACATTTACCCGAGACTTTCCTTGCCGCTTGGGGCCTTGCATGCAATTTTGCAGAAGCGGAGGATCGCACACTACGGTGGGGACAGCGTAACCAATCTAACACCATCACTCAACCCGGCAAACCACCAACACCCCAGTCAACTTCCATACCAATACGGCGGCTCACCCAAACAGAGATGATGGCACGAAGAGAAAAGGGTCTATGTTACAACTGTGACGAACGGTATGTTTTTGGCCATAAATGCAAACAAGGTTCTACCTTTATGTGCATATTAGTAGATGACGATGAAGAGATTGCGCATGCAGAGGAAACAGAGGAAGAATCTATTCCGGACATCCCTGCGTATCCAGAAATCAGTTTCAATGCCCTCTTTGGTCACCACTCCACCAAGGTATTTCGACTAACGGGCACTGTTAAAGGCACAGCTGTCCAGATACTGATAGACAATGGCAGCACCCATAACTTTATTACAGAACGCGCTGCAAATCACTTGCACTTACCCATCCAGTCCATCAACCCATTCAAGGTCCAAGTGGGAAACAGGGACAACCTATACTGCAAAGGGATGTGTACTAAGGTTCGTATTACTCTCCCGAATCAACACGTTTTTGACATAGTCCTTTTTGTGCTAGAACTTCAGGGCGCCGATATTGTCCTAGGCATACAATGGCTATCAACCTTAGGACCAGTCCTAACAGACTACCAAACACTGACCATGACCTTTACCCACCACTCCAAACCCATGATTCTTCAAGGGAATACCAGTCTAACACCTTCCGCAATTACCAACTCCCAATTACACAAACTCATAGCCCAGGAACCAATACAGGCCTATCTCATGTGCATGACGGCATCAACTCCCCACCCACATACAGACCCAACCCCTACAATCCCACACACCATCTCACCCATCCTAACCAATTTCCAGGACGTATTCCTCAAACCCACTAAACTCCCACCACATAGACCAACAAACCACCATATCCACCTTCTCCCCAACACAAACCCAATACAGGTACGGCCTTACCAGTATCCACATTACCAAAAAAATGAGACTGAGAAGCTGGTCACAGAGATGATGAAAGAAGGAATAATACGCCCAAGTAATTCCGCCTATAGCTCACCGGTCATACTAGTAAAAAAGAAAGATGGAACGTGGCGCTTTTGCGTTGATTATAGAGCCTTAAATGCAATCACGGTGCAGGACAAGTTCCCAATTCCTACCATAGACGAATTATTAGACGAACTACATGGAGCATCAATTTTTTCCAAACTGGATCTACGGTCAGGCTACCACCAAATACTCATGGATGCATCTGACGTTCACAAGACAGCCTTTCGCACACACCATGGCCACTACGAATTCCTCGTGATGCCTTTTGGGCTATCCAATGCACCATCTACCTTCCAAGCTACTGTGAATGAGGTTTTCTCAGCATTTTTAAGGAAATTTGTGGTAATTTTCTTTGATGATATCTTAATATACAGCGCAACACTGAATGCACACAAGGAACACCTACTGACGGTCTTATCCACTCTACGGAAACACTCATTTTTTGCTAAACAGTCTAAATGTTTGTTTGCCAAAGAGAAAATCCAGTTTTTAGGCCACATTATATCTGGGAAAGGTTTGTCACCAGACCCGGAAAAAATTAGTTCAATCACAAATTGGACACAACCTAAGAACGTGACTCAGGTACGGGCTTTCCTAGGCTTGGCTGGATATTACAGGCGATTTATAAAACATTTTGCCACCATAGCTGCTCCTCTATCAGACTTAACCTCTAAAACAGAATTCAAATGGGGAGACAAGGAGTCTGCGGCTTTTGACAAGTTGAAGCTATTACTCACCACAACACCTATTCTGATTCTTCCCGATTTCTCAATTCCATTTATCTTAGAGACAGATGCATCAGGTGTTGGAATCGGAGCAGTATTAATGCAGCATGACAGACCTATTGCGTTTTACAGCAGGAAACTATCCCCGGCAATGCAGAAGAAATCAACCTACATAAGCGAAATGTTTGCTATTACTAGTGGCATTGCCAAATGGAGACAATATTTATTAGGAGCTACCTTCATCATTCGAACTGACCATAAGAGCTTGTTCCACCTGATGAACCAAGTCGTTCAAACCCCAGAACAACAACAGTTCCTGTCACAACTTCTGGGTTTCTCATACACCATTGTCTACAAACCGGGAAAAGCCAATGCAGCTGCAGATGCTTTGTCTCGATTTCCAGAAGGAGGCACTGAGTTACCTCACCCCCAGTTTGCCACAATCACAGGGCCAACATGCAACATCACACACATTCTGCAGCAGGAATTAAAGCAAGACACCTACGCTATTACAGTCATCCAGGGCCTTATTACAGAACCAACTAAATGGGAAGCATGGAAAATAAAAAATGATCTGTTTTTTCACAAGTCCAGAATTTATATTCCGGAACAATCCACTCTGAAGGAGAAGCTGCTCCACGAGTTCCATAGCTCCTTGCAAGGGGGACATTCAGGGGTCCAGAACACGTTCCTACGCATCAACACAGTTTTCACCTGAAAGGGATTGAAGAGAGATGTTAAGAATTTTGTCACACATTGTGAGATCTGCCAGAAAGTGAAACCACAAAACCATTCCCAATACGGGCTACTGCAACCCATAACACCACCCAACACTATCTGGACCGACCTCAGCATGGACTTTATCACCCATTTGCCTAACTCTAATGGTTTTAGTGTCATTTTTGTTACTGTGGACAGGTTATCGAATGAAGGACACTTTGTACCCTTACCAGCCAACTTCACAGCAGTACGGGTTGCAAAAGCATTCTGGGAATCTACCGGGAAGCTCCATGGGTTTCCAAAAACCATCATCTCGGATCGGGACCCGGTCTTTCTCAGCAACTTTTGGCGAGCACTGTTTGAACTTCAAGGCACAAACCCGCGTTACAGTTCAGCATATCACCCGCAAACCGACGGTCAAACTGAACGCGTAAACAGGTGTCTAGAGCAGTACCTTAGAGCCTTCGTACACGAGAACCCGAACCACTGGTCACGAATCTTGAGCTTTGCCGAGTTTCATTTCAACACCTCCTTCAACAGATCGACGGGTTATACACCATTCGAAGTCACATTTGGTGTTCCCCCTCTGAACTTGTTAACGTACTGTCTCGGATCAAGCACCTTAGAAGCCATAGACACAGATCTGTCACACAGAAACAAAATAATGGAAAACTTGAAGCAAAATCTAAATCAGGCTCAAATAGCAATGAAGGCTTACAGCGACAAAAAACGAAAGCAATGGGAGTTCAAGGAAGGAGATCTAGTTCTACTTAAACCACAACCTTACCGACAGCTCACCGTACAGAAACGAACCTCTCAGAAGCTCGCACTCCGGTACTATGGTCCATTTGAGGTGCTACAGCGAATCGGTTCCGTAGCCTACAAACTTCAATTACCAGAGTCTTCAAGGATACACCCGGTGTTTCACGTTTCCCTACTCCGACCGTTTGCTTCGCCAACCTCGTTCAAAGTCCACCCACTTCCACCACACACGAAGGATAACAAACCACTTCACCGTGCGGTAGCTATACTCGGCGAAAGAAAGGTTTGGAAAAAGGGAAAGCTAGTTAAGGAGGTCCTAGTCCAGTGGACCGACGGTGCACCAGAAGATTCGTCGTGGGAAGAAGAAATGGCACAAGATAGCGACGAAGACGAAAAGACGAGACAGAGAACGGCTGAGAAACAAGGCAAAATGACGATGAGTCTTCTTCGTCCAAACCTTTAACGCACGCCTCGGACACAGCAACCACGGCAATTATGACAAAGCAAGGTCATCATGTTACTACACCTGGAGACGCAGCCCAACGGGCAGAAGATAAGCTTGGCTTCCCCACGCGGCACGCTCCTAGTGGACGACAATCCAATGCAATTCCCATCCATGCGGACATGGATAATTCAAAAGGGGAAGGTGATGTTGTGACCCAGCCCACCAGGACACAACCCAAACGCACGCGGATCAGCCCAAAACACTTGGATGACTACCTCACATGATCCAAGCCCAGCATTGCAAATTGTTCTGGTTTAAATTCCAATAAACATGCAGCTTAACTGTAATTAGGAGATTAGTTATTTCTATCCCTATTTTTAGGATTTGTTATTTCCCTTCGTAATTTTAGGATTGGTTGTTTCAACAACTTTCGTTATTTGAATTCTAGATTAGGATGTGCACTTTCTTTAAATATTGCAAATCAAACCTCAATAAAGATATAGAGTTGTTTGACAATTTTCTTATCTCCCTCTCTTCCCAATCCTCCCGATTCGTTCTTTATCCTACTACCCCTTCATCCTCCTACATATATACATGCATATCACATCAGATTAAATATTCGGGCATGATCATTGGCAAACCTGTATTTGTGCAACTGTCTATAAGTGTAGACACAAATTTTTTTTGGGGGGGGGGGGAGGTAGAGTATATTTTGGGTCCTCAACAAAAATCATGGAGTCCAATTTAATCCTTTAGAAGAAAAAAAAAGTCGACTCCTATGAATTCCAAAATAAACACAATTAGTCGAAATCGTGGTCTCTCTGAATTTTAAAATAGAACGATATGGGTTTATTTTGGAATTCATAGAGACTACGAGTCGACTTTTTTTTTTAAAGAGATTAAATAGGATCCTGTAATTTTTGTTGAGCACCCAAAAGGAATTTTAATACATTTAAAACTTTCTTTAAAAAAAATTCCCCAAGCCCTACCCCTAAGTGAGTAGACATCAATAAAATTTTCTGGATGTCACTGCCGCATGATAATGGTTAAGCGCAGTGGCGGATCCAAGAAATTAATGAAGGGTGGGCAATCAATAAGTTCAAGTACAAATAGATTTAGATTTGGTCTGAAACGCGACTTGCGATCAACTGTCGGCTGGCTGGGTCTAGTTGAGATCTAGATCTGGACGGATTGCGACTCAACTAGACCCATGATGGACGAAGAAGCAAATGTTCCAACTTCCAATAACAAAGATTGAGGTTTGAGAGGAGATGAATCAGTGTTCAGATGCAATCCATGGGTCTGGAATAGAGCTTTCTGCTGTTAGGTTTGGATAATGAAGATGGAGGATAAAAAAAACAAAAACAAAATAGAAGGAGGAAAATTAAAGGGGTAAGATATCGTAATAACCAACTAGGGTTACTACCATTCAATTTCACTGTTAGATCGATTATGTTGATCCAACGGTTATATTTATTTCTATCTTTGTATGGTTATGATCCCCATATTCAGTGGCGGACCCAAAAAATTCTATTTATGTCTGCATAATTAGTGGTGGGATTCAAGGGCAGCGTCCCCAAATTTTTTTGTTAAAGATACTATGAATAGTTTTGCATATTGTAACTTTTTTTTAATAACAATAAAGTAAGCTACTTTTAGTGGGGATTTTTTTTGGGTGCTCAAGGCCCAATGTGGTCCTTCTATTTAAGGAGTGCCACTTGGACAAAAAATTATTTTTATTTCTCTTCTCTTCTCTCTCCTTAATAGTTGTCTGATTTTTATTCGTCCTTCCAGATTTCTAATTATAGTTTTGTATCTTCTTTAGAATGTTAAATTTTTAACTGGTGATTTATGGAAGTGATATTTAGCCAAACCGAGATGATGAATATGTAAGAATTGAGGCAGCCGGAGAAAAGGTGATACAATGGAATGACCATCGAGTATTTGTTCTTACTAACTCCTTTACTTTTTCTTGAAAAGTTAGTGTGTGCACTTGCACACACTTGCATCAATGTAGGTCCGCTAATGCCCATATTTAATGTGAAATCATTAAATATGGAAAATCATAACCATACAAAGGTGAAAATAAATATAAAGTATTAAATATGGGGAATCATAACCATACAAAGATGAAAATAAATATAACTGTTGGATCAACATAATCGATCTAGCAGTGAAATTGATTGGTAGTAACCCTGATTAGTTGTTACAATATTCTACCCAAAATTAAATTAGAAAAACTTGAATTTTAAGAGAACGGTATTTTTGCATCATATTTCAAGGGTGGGCACTTGCCCCCCTTCTCCTGAACCTAGATCCGCCTCTGGTTAAGAGAGTAGGTTTGATCAAAATGACCAACTTTAGAGGAAAAATAAAAATGAATTTTAAGATGAACATGCTGATTTCAAAGTAACTCACCCATATGCATCTACAATTTCTTGAAAAGAATATGTAAACATGTTTGCGTAGAAATAGATAGGATGTGTTTCCTTTGTTAAACCAAAATATTGCCCCAACTCATGAGCTAGCTGCCATGGTTGTCTCTAAATTAAAAAAATTATGAGAAGAGAGACTGCAAAGAAGCAATTCAATCCAAAACCTTAACCTGTTAGGTGAGGGTCTTTTTAATTGTTTATATTATTCTCTAACACACCCTTTTTTGCAAGAGCCCTTTGGGCTTGAACCATGGATATTGCATAAGTCAAATTTTTGGTTTATCTTATGTTTATTTAATTCCACTAAAAAGGGGACGTAGTGAGAATCGAACTCGTGACTTTATGGTCAAAAAAGCTTTGATACCATATGTAAAGAACTAATTCAATCCAAAACCTTAACGTTTTTTATAAGGGCTTTTTTAATGATTTATATTATTCTCTAACAACGAAGAATTCAAAATTTACACTAAATTAGGTATGGCAACACAGTAATGAATGGATAACAAATCATATTTGAAAAAATCTACAAGATTTTTTCATACATGAGGAAAATTAAGGATGAAGGGACGTGATCGCCTCTCCTGACTCCACCACTGGTTGCCCGCTGCAATACTTGAAAATGTGCCAAGAATTGAAATAAAACTAATTAGATAATCCAGCCAATAAAAAATTGCAACAAGTATAGGTTTAGATGCACATTATATCTGAAATCAAATTCACAATTCATTAACAAACCTGACTATACTTGTAAGACTTTGGGGTTGGGCTTAGATGCCCCATCAATTTGTATAACAACATTTGTAAGCTAAGAAGAAGCCTAAAAGAAAATTTCAAAGGTTAGTGGGTGATAAAATTTTCATAGCACATAACTACCTCCAAATAGTCCAGATCTACATCACTGTCTCCTGTTGACGGAGCTGAGGGTGATAAACCAGTTGTCGACATTTTTTCCTTAAAAAATCGAAGGTTAATTGTTATTCCCCCACATATAATGCAATACATCATTTCATCCATTTCAATTCTACGATTTACATCAACAATTTCTACACCCTTTTGTAAAGTTGATCTCATGGGTTAGATGCGTGGGATACACACGACCGATAATCTTTCTCTCTGTTAGGGCAAAAGAGATGAGTTCATCAAATGAAGTTCACCGAGAAACAATAAAAGCAGCAACTGATTCACAGGAAATCATGAGGAAAACCATCAAGAGATTCAAAAATAGGGAGGAATTCTCCCCAGATTTGTGAAATAGAGGAGCTAGTCTGGGAAATATCCTGGAGCGAATACCTTCTGGGAAACCTAAGTTGTTCGCGGAAGCCCTCAAATCGGAAGGTAACTCGATGGGAGAAAATGATTCTTGGCAAGAAGACCTCATGTAGGAACCGAGTGAGCCTCTTGATCCCAAGCTAGGAGTCATAAATGACTTGGGGTTTCAGACTATCTTTGGAGAAGATGGCTCTGTCAGAATTCGGTGCACAAAGGAAGCCAAGTAGAGGTTGAGAATCCCCTGGAGGAATGCAATCATCGTGAAGCTCTTGGGAAAGAAAGTGGGTGTCATGTATATGAAGATAAAGCTTGAAAGTTTATGGTCGAAGCTAGGATCCATTGTGGTAGTAAACCTGGGGAACGATTTTTTCTCAGTCAAGTTCTCGAGTATGGAGGACCTGAATCTGGCTTTAACAGGAGGCCCATGGGTCTTAATGGGTCACTACCTGGCTATAAGGAAATGGTAGCCATTTTTCAACCCTCACAAAGCAAACATCCATAAAGTTGCTGCGTGGATTCGACTACCAAGTATTCCTCAAGAATTTTGTGTGCTATATGTTTTGAAACTGATAGGAAATACTGTAGGAAAAGTTTTAAAGGTAGATAAAACTACCTCAACGGGTGATAGAGGAAAGTTTGCTAGGATTTGTGTTGAACTTGACTTATCCAAGCCTTTGAGGGGAGAATATATCCTGGAGGAAGAAGTCTTCAAGGTGGAATATGAAGGACTGTATTTGATTTGCCTCCAATGTGGCAAATACGACCATAATACAGAAAAATGTCCAGAAATGATGAAATCGGTTGAGGTTAATAATAAGCAGGAATCCTTGCCAGAAGTAGCCAAGCCTTCATGTAGTCAAGGAGTGCGCCCCTGGATGGTGGTGCAGAAGAAAAAATTTATAAAGTATCAACCTCCAAAGAAGTATAAAGGATTAGAGGGGAGAACATTTGGAGATGATATCTCCAATAAGAAGAATATCAGTCAGCAAAATAAAGCTACAGTGAATAATATGGGTCCAGCTACTTCAAAAAGTCAGCCATTCAAAAGCCATGTAGGACAGGGGTCAGGGGAGCATAAAGAGAACAAAGAAGGAATTCCCTCATAGCCTAATCATCCAGTAGCTGTTAAAAATTCTGTTTCGGGTACAAAAAAATCTCCTGGTAAGCTCATTTGCAAACCTAAGTTGCAAGAGAAGAAAAAAGTGTTTGTTTTTTCCTCTGAATCCTCGCTAGCAGGAAAAAGCTCTACTTCAACAGAGCTCCCTTCGTCTAGTACAATCATCAGACAGGTAGAGCAGAAACAGGACCCTATTCTCCCAACTGAACTGGTTTGTTGCTCTGGTAATGAGACCTCTTCTAATGAGGTGGAAAAGGAACTTTGTTCTAAAATCTCCACAACCAAGACCAGTGGAAATTCTGTTCCATCCTCTAAGTGTGATTTATGTGTAGTGGAAGAAGAGACCTCAGACATGGAAATTGGTAAGTCCAGCAGTGAAGAGAAACTTAAAGGTGTTGAACCTCCTGACTGATCAATTCTTGAAGGTATGGACATGGAGAATAATTTTTGTAACGATGCTTCGGATCATATGCTAGAGAGTGACCAGGTTTTCTGTAATCTTGGATCAGATATAGTTATCCAATGAACTGCCTAGTATGGAATTGTAGGGGTGCTGCCAAGAAACCTTTCAATTCATCCCTTAGTAATTTCATCAAGAAATATAAGATTAGCTTGGTTTCCATTTTGGAACCAAGGATTAGTGGTGCAATTGCATAAAAGAAAATAAAGCAGCTTGGCTTCAAACAGTTTGATATTGAAGATGCAGTTGGCTTCTCAGGGCATATCTGGATCTTGTGGAAGGAAGAATCCTGCAAAGTTTCCATCATTGAAAAAGCTAGCCAATTCATTCATATGTCCTGCTCTATCAATTCAGGGAGTTCGTTTTTGCTTACTGTAGTCTGTGCAAATCCCAGGGAGGAAATTTGTGAGGCTGTCTGGACAGATCTCAAGAGAATAAGTGATAATGTGGTGGGGCCTTGGGTCATGATGGGAGATTTTAATGAAATAGCATATGTGAAAGAGAGAATAGGGGGTTCCCCTGTCAATGTTATTAAATGCCAGAAATTCTCAAAACTTCTAAATGATTGCAACACAATGGACCTGGGTTGTAGAGGTTCTGATTTCACCTGGAAGGGTCCCAAGTGGCTTCATCTTGATAGGGTCTATAAGAGGCTTGATCGCATTTGTGCTAATGCACAGTGGAGAACAGCTTTTGGAGAAGCTGTTGTTAAATCCCTGCCTCGCCTAAACTCATATCATAATCCTCTTCTCCTAACTTTGTTTCCCAAAGAGTCTTCCTGGAAAGAGAGGCCTTTTAGATTTCTGGTGTCCCGGCAAGATCACATAACCTTCTCCCTCCTTCTCAAGTTTATTTGGAACTCTTACCGCAAGATAAACCTTAGCCTGATGGAGCTGATTGAACCTCTAAAGTCTTGGAATAAAAGAGTATTTGGGTGTATCCAATTTAGAAAAGAGTATCTCCTCAAGAAGCTTCAAGAGACTCAATTGAACATCTCTTGTCAATTGGATCAATCTCCATCTGACCTGGACAAGGCTCTCCAGGATGAGCTCAACCGAGTGTTGGAGCAAGAAGAAGCTTTTTGGTTTCAAAAGGCGAGATGTAAACGTATAGCAGATGGAGACCGTAATACAAGATTCTACCACACCACCACTATTATCAGGAGAGCTAGGAAAAAAATTCTTGAGTTAAGGAATGATGATGGTCATCTAGTGAGAGAAGAAGACAATCTGATTGAGCTTATTCACTCTTTCTTTAACAACTTATTCTTAGAGGAAGACTACAACAGACCCTAGGCTGTTACCACGTCCACTTGGCCTGCTCTTGATGATCCTGAGTTGAATATCCTGCTTGAACCCATTACGGACATTAGGATAAATGAGGCTTATTTCTCTATAAATGGTCTCAAGGCTCCTAGTCCTGATGGATTCCCACCTATATTTTCCAAAAAAACTGGGATTTATTGAAGAATCAAGTGATTGATTATGAAAGACAGATTTGGTGCAATCCAGCTGCAGTGAGGGACTTAAATAAAACTTTCCTAGTTTTAATTCCAAAGCTGGCTAAGCCTGATAAGATTACTCAGTTTCGTCCCATTGCTCTGTGCTCAGTGCTCTACAAAGGTATAAGCAAGATTATTGTGGGGAAGCTCAAACCCATCCTGAATAAACTCATCTCTCTCAACAAGTCAGGTTTGTCCCTAACAGACAAATTCGGGACAATATTGTTATTGCTCAAGAGATGGTTCATTCCATGAATAGGATGAAAGGAAAGAGAGGGTTTTTCACAATTAAGATAGATCTCAAAAAAGCCTATGATCGAATGTCATTGAGTTTTATTCATAAAGTTCTATCTGAGATCAATCTCCCTGAGTCTCTGGTCAATCTAATTATGCAGTGCATCTCCTCAACTGAGCTAGAGATTCTCTGGAATGGCACTAAGGCTGGTAGAGTCAATCTTAGCAGAGGCCTGAGACAAGGGGGTCCCATTTCTCCCTATATCTTTGTCCTTTGTATGGAGAAGCTCTCTCATATCATAGCTGACTCTATTGATGGAAATGAATGGAAGCCAATGACAACTGGTAAGGGTGGACCCAAAAATTTTCATCTCCCTTTTGCGGATGATTTGTTACTATTTGGGAAAACTAGGACGGATCAGATAAGGATTATTATGAGCTGCCTTGATACATTTGGTAACATGTCTGGTCAAAAGGTTAGTTACTCCAAATCCAATATATTCTTCTCTAAGAATGTTCCTATTGAGGTTGCTAACTCTATTGTAGAGATTAGTGGTTTTGCACACACACAAAATATTGGCAGATATCTAGGTTATAGGATGAGGCATGGCAGAATCAGCAAGCTACACTAAGGAGATATTATGGACGGGGTCAATAATCGACTACAAGTCTGGAAAAAGCAGTGTTTATCAATGGCTGGGAAAGTCACTCTGGCTAAATCTGTCTTATCAGCCATGCCCATGTTCCATATGCAGAACAGCCTTCTCCCTAAAGGTATTTGTGATAACATTGAAAAACTTCAAAGGAGCTTCATTTAGGGAGACTCAGAAACTCATAAAAGAATTCATGTTGTTAACTAGGACCAGCTCAAGCTTCCTAAGAACCAGGGTGGATTGGGAATTATCAATCTCAAGAAACAAAATGAAGCTTTTCTCCAAAAGTGTGCTTGGTCCATCATACAGTCTCCATCTCATCTCTGGGAAAAGGTTCTAATTTCTAAGTATGATAGGAACAAAGACTTTTCGAAGGAAGCCATTTGCAAACCATATGACTCACACTTATGGAAGAGTTTATGCAGGATATGGCCTGCCATGTTAAGTAACTTCATTTGGCATATTGGAAATGGGAGGAAAATAACATTCTGGAAGGATAATTGGACTGGTCTTAGCTCCAACCTTCTATCTCTTTCAATAGCTTCCCCAAAAACTGAAGAAATAGATCTGAAGATTAATCATAGTATCTTTGTTGCTGGGGAGGGCTGGAATGTTCAGTATCTATTGCATCATTTTGACCTTAGTCTGGTGAATCGCATTCTGGAAATACCTCATCCTGAAGATGAAGAAGGAGAGGATTTTTTGATGTGGAAAAACTGGAAACCAGGCCAGTCAATAGTTAAAATTGTGTGTAGTAACTGGATGATTGCTAATTCAACAGCTCCCAGTAGTTGCCAAGACCGAATCTGGAGCTAGAAAGGTAAAGAAATGGTGAAGTTCCTCATGTTGAAATTGCTTCATGAAAGAATGCCAACAAAGAAGAATATAGCTAAGTGGAGTGGATCTTTGAATAGCTGTCCTTCGTGCCCAGATAAGGTGGAGACCTGTCTTCACGCATTCAGAGACTGTCAGAAAGCTTCTAAGTTTTGGTCTCTTCCTATATTCCAACATCTACCACCTGACTTCTTTAGCTCTTGCTCTTTTAATGAATGGATGACCCTTAACTTGAACCTAAGTAACAAAAAAGTGAGGGACTGGAAGGATTATTTTTTTACTACCTGCAATTCCTTGTGGATATGGAGAAATATAGAGCTTCATGAAGAGAATTTTAAGAGACCGAATAACCCTTCACTTATTCTTGCTGAACTAATAGAGGAAAATAGGTACTGTATTACAAAAAGAATTCATGCTTTCACTGGTATGCCTCCTACTCTTCTCCACTCTGTTTGGACTACGCCTACACAAGGGTTTCTAAAGCTAAATGTTGATGGTGCTGCTCTTGGCAGTGGAGCTGCTTGTGGTGGATTATTGAGAGATTGGAAGGGTTCTTGGATTAGTGATTTTTCTGCTTTCCTAGGTTCCTGCTCCCCCTTGCAATCAGAGCTTTGGGCTATTCTTAAGGGGGCGTTTGGTTCAGAATTTTTTTTTGGAATAGTAGGGAAATGAGATAGATAGAGAAATGATTGGAATGATAGATAAAGTGAGATAGATAGAAAAATGTAAAAAAAAGTTGTTTGGTGGGGAAAAATTTTACTGGGAAAATTAGGTAACTTTATGAAATCAACAGTGCATTAAAAGCTAGATAACCAGTTTTCCGAAAAATCCCACCTTCAAATTGAGTTTCTAAACAGTGCGGATATCTATGTTTCTCATAAATCCAGACAAATTGGATATATGGATTTTTGGTGAAAAACGTTGAAACAAACATGGTATTTCTAAAAGCCATACTTGAGAAAGATAGATATCCGCTAAAAAGCTCCCAACCAAACACCACCTAAAGGATTAGTCTTTGTCTGGAACTATAGTTGGAAGAACATTATGTTGGAATCAGATTCATGATAAGCTATTAGCCTTCTTACCAATGTTGGTAACGATACTCGAAAGCTCCCTTTGGTAGCTAAGATTCGAGTTTTGCTTAATAAAGATTGGAGTGTGTTGTTGAAGCATATTCCGAGGAAGTGTAACAGTTGTGCTGATTGGATTGCAAAAAAAGCAATGGATGACCCCCTGGTCTCATTATAATCTCCTCCCCTCATAGTGAGCTCATCAACATGCTTGTTGCTGACCTGCTAGACCCAGGCTTGGAGGCATTTGCTGTTTTCTGAAGGCGCTGTCTCCAGTACCCTTGTGCTGTGCAGGGTCTTTTTTTCTATTTGTTGTTTTCCTTATGTTCTTGCTTTGTTTGGTTCTTTGTTTGTTTTCTTTGGGGCTTTGCCTCTTATGTTATCATAATAAAAAAAAAAAAGTTGATCTCAAATATTTGAAAGCATCTTGTTAAAGCAAATTCACATCTTGCTAAAGCATCTTATGATATTTAGTCATGCTCCAACTTAGCTTAAATTCTTTAGACTCCAACAAACTTTTCCATAATTTAAGTTTTCTATAAATTTAATAGATATTAGATATTAATCAGTTAGTTTCTATCAATGTAGTTAAAATCGAGATTTTACATAAAATCGGAAGAGGAATAAAAAATCATAAAACGTAAAATCATAACATAAAAAAATTCGAAAAATCATTAGAAATATTGATAAAATCGTTTTGATGAAGAAAAAATCATAAAAACATAAAATCATAATGATAAATCAAGATTTTAACTACCATGGTTCCCGTCACATACTTTTCTGATTTTGTTGTCAATATTTTTTCAAAGATAACCTCCCCTCCCCCTCTTTGTCTGTTTTCCCCTCTATGTGTTTGCGCCTCCTTTGAATTGCTTTTGTTAATTCTCCCTCTAATTATATTCCTAAACACCTACAATATCATGCACCAGGCTGTGTGCAGGTATGCGAGAGAAGAAAGATTACTTTAAAAACAAAACAAAAAACAAAAACAAAAAAACAAAAGGCCTAAGCCAAAAAGAAAGATTACTTAAGATTACATACTGCCTCATGTGGTTTCCTTACTTCGTTATTTGCAAATAAATATTCCACTATTCCCTATTCTTTTGGGTCAATGATTAATTTCATTACATTCACCACTGTAATAATATTTATTAATTACTAGAAAAGATATGGAGTACAAACCCACAATCTATAAGGAGACATGTGTATGCTTGATTGATTTAATTTTTTTTTCCTTAACGCCTGACTATAGCTTGCCTTTTTTTTACGTCATATAAAATATCATTGTAAGAAATCAAAATTTCCTCTTACGTTCACTGGCACGTAGACGTCAAAGAGCTAAAACATAGCTCTCTGAAATTGAAACAAAAAATATATCCAGATATGGTTAATAATTATTTCAATTTAGACACCATAACACGGAATGGGCATCATTCCTGAGATAATGCATTACGAAAAAATCATTTAATAATGCTAAAATATATTCTTATGTTATGTTGTAGAAAAGTATTTTTCTCTCCTATACATACATTGATTTTCGTGTCATTTTCTTTTTCTTTTTTATAAGTGGGTGGGTCTCATACATGATCTTTATAATATAAGAGAGCTTCTCCCTTGTTACATGAGATTAATAAATCGCTTTAATAATATAGACCAAAAGCAAAGTCCATCCGCAAAGTCAATTCATTAAACCGAGACCACTGAAACCAGAAACCTAAGCGATGTTTATATTGGAAGAGGCGAGGATCGCCAAGATAGGAAATACCGAGATGGCTAAGTTGATTCCACTGAAATAATCAATTAACCCTAATTTTATAATAACTCGGTATAATATTAATCCCTTAATAAATTATGAAGAGGGAGTATCTTTAACTTCATTAAGAAATATAACTCAATATTCCTAACTCAATAAATTGTTGATATGAAAAATAAGCTTTCTTAATTTTACACCGGAGTCAAAAAAATCTTCCTTTTAACTCCCGTGTAAAATAAAAATATCTTACTCCTTATTTCAGTCGTTGAACTTTACAAAAATAATAATAATAATTTTGTACATTTGACAGTTGTAATTTATTTGAAATTTAAAATTAATAAATAAGTGTAACCCAATAAATTATAATTATAGTTTATTTAATGAGTTTCTTAATTTTTATATAACAAGTTTAAAAATATGAAAAATGTAAAAAAATTAATAGAAATTAAAAAATTGTATTTCTTTCTTTTTAAGAATATAAAAATTTGGTATTAAAAAAAGATAAAGTGAAGTAACACGGTATTTCAATTTTCTTTCTCTTTTCTGTCCTTTCCTTCATTTTCCCAGCATGAAAAGTAATTCAGTTTTCTTTCACTGTTAATTATGAGAATAATTGTTATAAAAAAAAATAAAAAAATTATGAGAATAATTTAGAGATAATTATGAGTGTAAAATCGGCCCAACTCAATTCTTTCGGGCTACATGTGGCAAGGACAAATGTAGGTTGGCTCAAAGTTCACCAAATATAATTTGGGTTGGTAAGTTATGGGCCAAGTCCGGCCCTATGTGCCCTCAGTTGGTTCATATTTTCTTATTTTATTATTTATAGAATTTCCATTTTAAATTTTATTCAATTATATTATATTAAAAATGTAAAATTAAAATATTTAAAATTAACTATTATTAGTTATAATAGCAGAATACATGTTTGTTTTAAAATATTATTTACATGAATTTTAAATAGAAAAATTAATAAGTATAGTAATTAATTATATGCTAATTCTGATCTTGCAGGCCGGCCCATCCCATTTTGTCAGATTATTCAAACAAATTTGATTCATTTTAAATCTTCTAACTATATAACGATAAGACATCATAGATTAGTATGGTAATCTGAAAATTGAAAGCAACACACTACTGCTAAACCTTTATTTAAAGATTTAATGCAACCAAAAGTTATTATTATTTCAATTAATTTTTTTGTTAAATTCCTCTATATGTTTTTATAGTTTCATTAAACTTTTAAATAAGTCTCATATATATTTCTAAAACTTTTTGAATAGATCCTTAGTAGCTAGTGTTGTTTCGACTCTTAATGAATGTTTAAAGTTATTTGCAGGTCATTCAGTGTTGTTGTTATAGAAACTTAATTAATTATAAAATTTCATGATTATTTAGCAAGTGACAAGGGATTATTCCAGCTTAATCAGTGGTTTTGAGTTCAAATCCCTAGTAATATAGCTATATTGAAACTTGGTAGCACTGTTGTCAAACCCGGCCCGACCCGGCCGGGTTGACCCGGAACCCGGTGAACCGGTCATCAGACCGGTTCGGGTTAAGCATAGGACCGGTC
This sequence comes from Gastrolobium bilobum, assembly GCF_033153095.1. NCBI lineage: Eukaryota > Viridiplantae > Streptophyta > Magnoliopsida > Fabales > Fabaceae > Gastrolobium > Gastrolobium bilobum. The sequence continues at coordinate 155,871 of NW_026897739.1, read as the reverse complement.
ATGCATCGACCCGGTCAAACTCGGTCAAAATCCGGACAAACCCGGCCAAACCCGGTGACTCGTTGACCCGGTGACCCGGTCGGGTCATGCATTTAAAAAAAAAAATTAAAATTGTTTCATCTTATAAAAAAAATGTAAAACTCATTTTAACAACTTTTTATAATTTTATTTGCTAGTATACTTTTCTACAATGACCTCTTAATTTTCAATACTAAAGCAATTTGTGGAATAATAAATTAGAGAATGTAACATATGTCATTTTAATGTAGTTGAATTTGAAAAATATGAGTTCAATGTCATTGAGAGGTATGTTTATGGGAATTCTGAGTTGCCATTTAAATTAACATAGTAATAGCATGCACTTTTATTTATTTATGCTTCATTTTTTTAACTTATTTAGTGAACCTTGTTTAATTTATTTTAGATATGGAAGATATAATTGAATTTATATGTTCATATTTATATATATATTTATATATCTATATATATCTGGGTCAACCGGTCCGACCAGTGACCCACCGGTCTGACCAGTGACCCAGTACCCCGACCGGGTCGATGCCCGGGTCGGGTTTAACAACACTGCTTGGTAGGGATAGTTTTTCCACCCATATGGTCCTATCAAACTTAAATCTGACTAATCGAGTAATTGATGAATCAATGGATAATATCATACAAAAATTAACTTAACATAAAATTAGTATAGGTAGTATTATAATTTGTCCGGAGCAAATTCATCTATACTTCAATCTCTCGGCTTTTTGACCACTATAACCCTTAATTAATAATTAATTATCAAATTGATCTTCATTTTAAACTATTTCAAAAATTTAACCTCCCTAAAAAATATAACATCAATCTGCCCCTGTTTGACCGTTGACCACCAAGCCTACCCGGGTATTTTTTGAAATTTTTTACCTACCCGGGTAGGGAGGGAGATACCCGAATATATTTCTTGAATCTGGGAAAATACTTGAATTATTTACCCGGGTAGGGAGGGGGGTACCCGGGTAAATGTCGGCCAGAAACCCCAATATCAATGAGTTTCGGCCATTGTTGCGAAGTATAGGTTTTTTTCCCTAAATCACTATTCCGAAACATCACACATATATTTCATCTCATCATCTCAAAAAGCTTAATCTTGGTAGGACATTGGCATTACACCTCCACATTCCCATTTTGTGCTCAAAAATCCGAACCAAGATCCAAACCCAAAACCTAGATCTAATTTTCGTGTGAAAGATGAGTTCAAGTCCAAACATGGTTCTTATAGTTATTTACTACAATATATGGGAGGCATTTTGAAGCTCCGAACGGTGTCTGATTTGAAGGAAAAAATAAAACGATGAAAATCAAAGTGGGCACTACATGCAATGAACTGAAGGAGAGAATTCTTCAAAAAATGGGGTTAGAAGGCATACAATCCATCCACCGCATGATAGCCAGGTTAAAGACTGTAGTAGATATGGATACAATATACTACATTTGTAACGATATCAATGATGAAGAAGTGGAGTTCGTAACAAATGCGTTTGTTCGATGGAAAGTATTAAAATTGATTGAGATATATGTTAAAGTTGATGCTGGTTAGTCTTCGTCTTTACCGGTGCATACAACCACTGCATACGGTACTGGTCAAGAAGATACAGTTGTACGATCATCTGCACCTACTCAGGTAGCATTGGATGAGGATGAAAAGGGTGAAGATGAGGAGTATGTGGACAGCAAGGAAGAAGAGTATATGTTGAGTCTCAACCCTCGAGCAGTCAGTGAAAGTAAAATGACCTTGAAGGTCGAGGCATGTGAGAGGGAAAAACAAAAATTTTCGAGCGGAATAACACATACCATATCAAGAATCATGCTTTAGGGCATGGATGTTACCTTGTTTGCTTTCCAAAAATTGAGGATGATCAAGATGAGGCTTGAAGATGCAAGCCCTCTAATGTTGATCCACACCACCCTTTGTCAAGACGGAAGAACTCTTCTTCAAGGCCACCAACGAAAACACCAATGGAGGCAAGCTATGCGCCCAATGTGTGAAGGAGAAGGCTAGGTCAAGGTGTTTAGAAGAGTGAATATTCAGCAAGAATAGACACAAAAGTGGCGCATGGATTTACTTTGAAAAAGGCTAGGTTATTTCAAAACTCTCTTAAGAAAAACCTGATAAAAGGAACCCACAAGGAGATGAGAGAACGAGTTAATTAAAATCAGATTTTCTTCACTCAAATAAGGCCCTATATATTGTGCACACTAGGGGGGATGAGTGGAGTTGTTGCAAGATTCAAATCTTGTCAACAACCTCCTCTCACATCCTCATGATATCAAGTGAATATCTCAACAAGAATCTGACTCAACAACCATCATATGGCCAGCCATATGGTGCGCCCCACTTGGCCTCATAACAGTCCAGATACATTGAGCAGTTGCATTCAAACTTGAACCAACTGTCTCACTTATTCTCTCAACAAACCAAATCTGACTGGAGCTCATTTGGTTGATCCTATGACCATCATCAGATACCTAAATCAGCGCCCCATATCCTCACTATAAGATTCTCAAAGATCTCCTCTTGATGTTTGGGATTTGTTCCAACAAGATCTTATCTTATCCTTTTGTTATGAAACAACTTTTCATAGCCAATTCAAATTCGAATTCAAACATTTGAATTCAAACGTTCAAATATTTAAATTTTAAATTCAAATTCAAATTCCAAATTCAAATTCAAATTCAAATTTCAAATTCAAAATTCAAAATTTCAAATTTCAAATTTCAAAATTTCAAATTTCAAATTTCAAATTTCAAATTCAAAATTCAAAATTCAAAATTCAAAATTCAAAATTCAAAATTCAAAATTCAAAATTCAAAATTCAAATTCAAAATTAAAAATTTAAACATTTGATAATTAATTTAACTAAATAAATTAATTAGTAATGTCTTAGACCATCCAATCACATTAACTAACCATGCGCCTTTTTTCCCTTTTGGTGGGCTTCCAAACTTCTTCTTGGGCTAACAACCATTATTAGCCCCAATACCTTTAATGCTATATTTTCATGACAATAAGGTGTTAGTGTGTGACCCATTAGGCCCAACATAGCCACTGACATAAATGGGCTTGGGCCCAATAAGCCCACAACCCATCTAATGACAACACAGAGCACTAGCAATGCTTTATTGCCCCAGAGCTAGTTAGGTTAATGACATAATCATCCTATTGCACATATTTGGTTGCCGTATGTGTTTCCTTTCGTCTCGGTTACCTTCCCATAAAACCTAGGGTAAGGAAACGTATCAACCCTTGCGGTTTAGGGTAAGCTTTATTCGAAATACACTACAAGAAAAATTGTATATTGCGACGGAATATCTGAGGCGGTCTTGGGAGAACTGCCTCCAAATTATTTTCAGAGGCGATCCCGCAGGCGTTTTAGTAAACCGACTGAAAATAAAAATATTACTCAGGCGGTTCCTCTGTAACCGCCTGCATTCGTTCAATACAGAGGCGGTTTGGCAGGCGTTTATTTTTTATTGCATCTCCTTTATCCACAGGCTGTTATTCAAACCGCCTCAATATATGAAGAATCGAAAAAAACAAACAAAAAAATTTGTGTAACAGGAATCGAACCTGCACCATCCTCGTTGAGAGACTTCATGAAACCACTGATCCAACTAGAAATCGTAAGCAAGTAGTGCAAAATTTACGTCTTATTTAAAAAGTTTTTCTTTTTTCATTTTCATTAGGCGGGCTTGACTCCCTCCTTGTGAAAAATGAGAGTAACTTTTTCTATCTTTCCTTTCAGTTTCATTAGGGTTTAGGTCCTTTTTTTTTACCTTTTGTGTCTAACTTTCTCTTGAAATTGAGAGCTCCCTTTTTACCGTTTGTAAATTCTCTCTATGGTCACCGGTGGTGAAGGACGTCAAGGTCACCGGTGGTGTTCCCAAAACTCAAAGGTCAAGGTCACCGGTGGTGAAGGGCTTGGTACTCAGGCACAGTTTTCCCAAAACTCAGGTGCCTTCATAATACTCTTACCTGGCAATGGGTAGAGACTAGAGAATGATTCGTTTTCATTTAATTGCTTTTTTAATCTTTGAATGTGCCTTTTACATGTTCAGACACCGGAACTTGCTCGAAGAGTTGCTCGGCTGTGGACAGTAATCAGTTGAATTACTCAGGTGCCCTTTTGCATTCGAAGTCTTCTGCATTTTCTTTCTCTTTTTTTGCTTTTTCTCATGGACTCTACAGTCATAAACTTCTTTTGCATGTTCGATTTTATCCCATCCAGACCTTCCATAAGCCCTTTTGTCTTCACATTTAGGGGAAACAACAGAAAAAAAAAACATAATTTTTCATGTTGTTTTGCTTTCATATTGCTATTTCCCTGTGTTGTTTTGTTTGAGTACCCTTTTTCTTATTTTTCTTATTTGTTTTCGGGTTTGAGGTTCGAGCCATGGTTTTATTTGTTAAAATGGCTAACATTTGCATTTTATACAGTAATCACTATTGATTTCTCTATTGATTTTACTGTACATTATGTAACTAATATTGGTTTCATTGTTCTGATGCAAATACATTTTGATGGTCCTGCTCTATCATTTCTTATTTATAACTGATAATGTACAGTATTCCATCACATATCAAAATATGTGGAGGGTGCAACCAGGAGATACTATACGGAAATTGTTTGGGATTTGAGAATAGTTATTTTCATCCAGACTGCTTTAGGTGCCACTCTTGTCATCACCCCATTACTGAGCATCAGGTAGATTGATCCTCTTTGAGATTTAGAGAATGTTGATATCATCTATTTTCCTTTTTAAGTTTTGACACACATTTACACAGGCATAGCATGCAGAATAGCAGAAACCCCTGTATGCACTTAGAAGCTCTTCATTGGTTACACTTTCTTTTTAAAAAAGAACAATATAAGGACAACTAGAAACCCTCACAAAAAGTACACACACATTCTCTAATCTGAAACATTGTTGAAAACAATGAGCTTCAAAAATCCTAGCCAGGCAACTCTATACATAATTTTATAAAAGTAATGAATAGTTGCACACACTTTGCTCGCATGTTCATCAAATATTGCCCTCCATGTCATTAAATAAGACCACTGCAACTTGTTCTGAATGATCTAGATTTTACACATATTCACGTAATATGTGTAACTCATTTTCCAATTGATAAAATCTAACAAGTCATCTTCTGCTAAAAATTCGAAGACTACAGATTTTTTGCATATATATTTGTTTTATATTTATGTTCTGCAGTGCTGATTGGTATTGTTGATGATATAGTAGTATAAAATGCTATTGTTTAAATTCTGCCTTTTGTTCAGAATTTACCTAGCAACTCTTTTCTCCACATTTCCTAGCAAACTCTGGTCGTGGGTGCTTTTATTGTGTAGTTAACAAATCATATTTTTCTATGGTTAACTTGTTTGATGTCATGCTTGGGCTGCATATGATGCCTTTAAATTAATGTAGTATTTTATAATCAAAATATAAGACACTCCCACGTAGGCATTTTAGACCTCATATACACTTCTCAATCACATGAATAAATTTGTATTTGCCATGACACAGTGTTCGTTAATAATGTGTAAAAATTATCTCATGACAGATATTAAAGCAAAAGGAATTCGGATTTAGACCTTATAAAAATCATGGAATCCATATTGCAAATTATAGTAACTTCTTTATTGTGAACACGTTAGATGTAGACATGTCACGTGTATGTAGATGACTGCAATGCTTATTTATATAAGTAGATGACTGCAATGCTTATTTATATAAGTAGATATATAATGCCTCTAGATGTAGACATGTCACGTGCACTACTAGAAAAAATTTCTATAGCGACGGAATTGCTATGAAAGTTCTGTCGCTAATTTCATCCTCTATACTACTTTCCGTCACAAATTTCCTCGCAAAATCGTTTGCGATGGAATTTGTGACGAAAAGTAGTAGCGAGGATGAAATTAGCGACGGAATTTTCATAGCAATTCCGTCGCTATAGAGATTTTTATTGGACAAATTAAAATGGCACAAGGGAGGGTGTACCCACTGTGCATGCACACTCTCCTCCATATGCATGATATGTGCAAGCCAAGAAAATTAGTTATAGTGATAGTTACTTTGTTAAATTCATTGACACATATATCAGGTTTATCATGGATAGTTATAGTGATTTTCCCCCCCAATGTATCAGGTAGCAGATTTGGGTTCTCCCGGGGTTAGAAGATCTTCTCATGCAAGTTATGACCCAAATTGTGAAGAACCAGATTCATCCCATCAAATTCCACCTCCACCACCACCACCTTAAAGTTGAATAGTTGATGTAGTCATTGATGTTGGATCAATATGATTTTGCTTTCTTTGTCATTATCATGTTGGAGTATTTTGAACTCTTTTACATAACAGTTGAGACATTTTTGGTTTTTAATCATTTTGTTTTATGATTTTGGTTAATGTATACAATTATGGGCTTTTAACCTTGTGATGAATTTATATATATAATACTTTTAATTCAAGGATGTTAAAATTGTATGCTCAAATGCAACAATTAAAAAAAAAAACAGATTAAATGCACTAGCTTTTGGAGGGTTATAAGTAAACGTTCATTAACAAAATTAGATAATTATATAAAAAAAATATTATATAAATTCACAGGCGGTTCAAAAACTGCCTATATATGCCGAATGCTTTAAATATTAATTCAACCATTGCATGGAGGCAGTTTAAAAACTGCCTTAGAAATAGGAACAGAGGTCCAACAGCCCAGAATTATATGCACATGGTTTTATAAACCGCCTAAGTAATCTATAAATGAGACGGTTACATAATGGCCTCCACATGTTATACAGAGGCGGTTTCATAAACCGCCCAAAAAAGGCCTCCATTTGTTATACACAGGCGGTTAATAAATCGCCCTTGATTGCACACCAAATTCTTGTTCTGCTAACTGAGGCAGTAATAGCCGCCGGTTGTTACGCCTCTATTTAATCGTAAGCGGTTCCACCAGCGCTTGATTTTAACCGCCCTAGATAGCCTTTCGACAGTAGTAACTGAGGCAGTTATTGAACCGCCTGTCGAATCAATCAAAGGCGGTTAGAACCGCCTCAAAATAGCAAGTTTGTTGTAGTGATAGGGAATCTTCAATTTACTGACTCTAAAGGCAGATCATCTCATGATCTCTTTTACTATGCATAGATTCTCGAGTCCCTGTAAATGTCATCCTGATTTCTCTAGTTTACAGATAACCTAATCTCTCACAGAGATTTGACGAATTCCTTCAGCTTATCACCCTAGCCCTGTGCTCTTTTAGGACAAGCCCAACAGTATACCTATGAGTCTCCATGTTTCAGGCAGACGAGGTATACAGTCAAAGCATGCCTTCTAGAACAAGTCTAGGTAATAACTTCTGGTCTAAGGAAAGACATACCCAAATATAAAGAGACTACTCTAATGATACTCTCTGTGAGATTTCCTCATAGAGTCTCTTTGTGGGTCTGTTCAGTGCGAGCTATACCCTTATAGGTCCACCCACGACTTTAGCTAAGACATCTCCATATCTGTAGCACATGAGGTCTTTACCTTGTATCCGTATACAAGTAGATAAGTCCTGCTAGTCTTATCTGAGATCACTGATCCCCATTCTCAGTGTCTCTAGACTAGGAACATAAAATTAGGAATAAACGTGCGATATCCTTGAATCCTTATGGTTGTGATCTCATCACAATACTCAAGAGATACTTGTTCTATTCCAAGGGGTTTATCTAGTTACTTATAATATTAACAGTAATATCGAGACATAATATGAAACAGGATAAAGAGTGATTATTATTTATTTGGGACAATAAAGGTCTACATTTAATGTCCTTATTTAATCAAAAGATTGTCTCTAGGACACCCATATACTAACAGTCAGAGCAGATTTAAGCATTGCAAGCAAGTTGGACATAACATTCGTACATGTCCATTGAGGCTAAGACAAGCATGATTATGTATTATTAAATGTTGTACTTTGTTTTGTAATGACATAGGGTTTATGTATTGTGTTGCATTTGTGGACTTGTATTGTTGTGTATAGGTTATGGTACCCTAAACCCTAACTTTGATCATTTATGTATTGTGTTGCATAAGATACATTGTAGACAGCCACTGAATTTACGTCAAATGTGTCTCCTCAAGAAGCGGCACAATGTCGAAACGCTCCAGGTTGAAGAAGGCCGAATCTTGTGATTTTGGCTCGCAAATCTTTCGGCTCATAAATGACTTCACAAACCTCTCATGTGCAACTATGTCATCCTCAAACAAATATTCGAACGGCAAGTCCGGAGCCTGATGTATAGCAGCCTGGGGCTGAGAGGATGACGACCCATCGTGTCGACACTTGGTCCTCCTCTCGGTATCCTCCTCCGGCATCTTTGAAACGCGTCTAGAAGCCATTGCGTCACACTATTAAACTGAAAAAAAGGCCAAAATCAGAAATCAGAAACATAAAGGTTAGGGTTACGGTTACAGTTACGATTATTAGGGATACAGTTAGTAATTTTAAAAATTAATAGATCATAATCAAATGTTTAACCATGCAAACTACAAAAACACAATAATTTTTGGATAACAACTGACAAACATATCAAAATCAGAACCCAATTGATAAAAAGGAAAAACAATGAACCTTGAATGGATTTTAATCGGTAAAAGGAAGCAATGTAACGTGCGCGAACTGATGATCACAAAAACGAAGAACTTCAGCAAGATTTGGTGTGAGAATCGCGCTATTACACACCTCCAGCAGCTCTACCCGGGTACCCCTTTGTGGGTTTCCAAAATGGGGGCTGCTGGGTTATATAAAAATCCTACCCGCGACATTTACCCGGGTACCCCCTCCCTACCCGGGTAAATAATTCAAGCATTTTCTCAGATTCAAGAAATATATCCGAGTATTGCCCCTCCTTATTTGGGTAGGTAAAAAATTTCAAAAATTACCCGGGTAAGTTTGGTGGTCAACGGTCAAATAGGGGCAAATTGGTGTTATATTTTTTAGAGAGGTTAAATTTTCGAAATAGTTTAAAATGAAGGTTAATTTAGTAATTAATTATTAATTAAGGATGATAGGGTCAAAAAGCCTCAATCTCTCATGCATGCGTGCTGTAATAGCAAGTCCTGTGATTGGCTTGTTTCTTTGGACCACTGTATAGCTAAGTAGGTAACAAGTAGAGGAAAAAACAGCTTGCTGGCAAACCCCGCTACGGCCTACATCCCGTTCTATTCATTGCACAAACACTAGGCTGTGACCATTATATCAAACCCTAGTTGAGACTTCTCTTGCTGAAAGAATCTAGAAAAATTTAAATGCACAGAATTTATCTAAGAACAACAAACACATTGCATAAAAAGAAGCGCAAACCTTCTTCCAACATTGTTCGGAGACCAAGTCGACATGAAGTATGCTGTGATCGAGTACCCATACATAGTTCTATTGAAGAATTTAAATGTGATTGAATGAAGTCTCATATAAGTTAAAAATGGATTGAATGAGCATTATGTAAATGGAATGACATATAATATTAAGGTTTAGAATAAAATTGTAGTGTTTAAGCATATTTAATTTGTCATTTAGTCTATTGATGATGGTCTTTCCCTGGCATTGGTGTAAGTAATTAATGATATGTTGCAGTTAAATCTACAACCTTTGAGCTTTTTCTTTGCTGGGGTTAGATCTAAAAACCTTAATTGAAGTGATTAGTGAGTAATTAATCACGTTAATTTGTTTATCATTATACGCTATAGCTAGCGCAATCTTAAGACCTATAAATAATAATATTTCATGTCATTAGCGAATTATTAACCGTCCGATATCAATATTCACGAGTGCATTTAATTTGCCATGTCGGAAGTCAATTTCAAGTTTACAATGGTAAGACATGTGCTATCAAATAATTGTTGAACCCAACTCGAAGACAGCAAAGCAGAAATCCAATCAATTTATCACCCTAAAATCACATTATATGGTTTAAAACGTGCATGTTTCTCTCCATTGGCACGTAGAATTGCCATTCAAATCAATGTTACATGATGAGGCCTTTCTAGTCCGTCCTTCTTGTTTATTGTTGTTTACCTACTTCAACTTAAACTCCATTGTGAAAAAAAGAAAAGAAAACTGTCTTACGATTAATGTTTGATTTTTTAATTATTGCTATTTTAAATATAAAATAAAATAATATGAGCACATATTTTCAACAATCCCACAATATATCATCGCTCTTCTTCACCTAACTAGTGAGTATCATGATTAGTAAATAAATCTGCCCGTGCGATATTGAAACGGAATGTTAGACCGAAAATAGTACTTCGTCTGTATTAAAATAATAAAATTTGATAAAAATATAAAAAAATGATTATTACAAATTTATTTTAAAAAAGTATAATTTTATTTGGTTAAATTATTCTTCAACTTTTATTTCATTTAGTAAAAATACTTACAAATAATGAAAAATCAAAATACAATTATTATTTTAAGAAAAAAATATTTGTTTTTTTTAAATGACAGTTATTTTAGTTAAAATTAATATTTACTTTAAACAAATATTTGATTTTCTTTCACCATAATTTTTATTATGTAACTGTTTCTCTCATTATAAAATACAGTATTTTTGATTAAAATAACATAATTATATATCTTTTTAAAAGAGGAAATATTAATCCCTTATTTTAATTTTCAAAATGATAAATCATTTGAAATAAATTAAAAATTTTAAAATGGTGTTTACTTTTTTTTTTTTTGGGTACATAACTGGTGTTTACTTTGAAAAGGAACGAGAGAGAGAGAGAGTATTATGATGACCAGACATGATCCATGCATACACCACCGCCCTAAAATGAAGTCTCGAATTGTGCGCATCCATTAATCAGGGAATAAAACGTCGCTGGCATGGAACTATATTTTCGGAACACAGGATCTCAGCACCCGATAAAGAAAGGAATATAGAATTCTAAGACTGGGCATTTGATTAGACATGCTATATCGTCTACTCTAGCCATAAGAAGGCTCCTGTTCACCAGCACAAACATATCGTCGCCCTTACATGTTATAAGTCCCACGGTTGAAGGAGCAATTAACGTGCGATTTATAATTGAATATTTTTATATTTTAAGTTAATTTTTGAGGTGATGATTTCAAAGTTCATAACAAGTTATGCTTTCATTAAGCGTTGAGATCAAGAAAAAACCTACTATAAATTGAATTAAGGATATCATACCTCTCAAACGGTTATTATACCAAATACTAGTAGATGAGTGGTAGGCATATCATACCTATAATTATTTCGTTGATAATAATTATAAAGAAAATTTCCTAACAATAAGTAAGCATTCTATATGTATTATTTGCCAATCAATTAACACCTGAAATGATGATCTTGTGAAGCTTCAAAAACAACTACACTTTTAAAACAAACCCCACCATTTAATGGCCCACGTGGTTTTAACTCAAGTTGTAAGGGTGCAGTAAAATTTGAGTAGACATGGGTTTAATCTCTTGTAAATTAAAAAAAAAAAAAAAAAAACTCACCATATGAAATACAAGTAAAACTTAAATAACGGATGTTATCAAAAAAAAAAAAAAAAACTTAAATAACGGACACTTTTAGCATCCTTGTCTCCCACATATGTTTTTTAACATCTAATTATTGTCATAAGTATGTTCAAGTAAAACTTCTTATACTGCACTAATTAAATATATCCTTAACAAATTACACTAAAAATCTTATAACCACTTCTTAGTTCTTACTAGCTAGATCATATCATATACAATGGAGTGAGTTTGTGTAGAGATTCAAAAATCTTAAGTCATAACAACTACGATCTCATCTCAACATGTATACAGATAATAATAACACAACAATTTGAGTCAGAAGTTGAAAACGCATGACCACCATTCTTGTTACATCTTTATCTTTCTCAACGATAAGAATTAATACTGATCATACAATAAATGTAGAGCCTAATTATAGTTATAATGTTCTTCTAAATTTCAGTCAACAGCTAGCTTAAAGTTAATTGTATTTTGGACATAATATATATTGCTTTCACTTTTCATGAATAATGATTTTTTAATCAATGCAACCACTTATGAAGATTACTGGGGAAGTTTGGTAGAAGAAATATTTGTTTTTATCGAAAAAAATTTCAAGAATGTTGAATTAATTCTACTGATACTATGAGAAAATAAAAATACCACGTATCATATAGTATTTTTGTCTGGAAATATGATGTGTAAAATAGAATGATAAGAAAAAAAAATTCATGAGATTATTTTCAATTTTCTCATGCCAAATGTTGGAAACAAATTTGTCCCACCCCACTTTAGAGAACATTTCTAGGAAAATTCCCTTACCAAACAACCCTCAAAGGAAAATAATCGCATTACCCTTTTCAGGTTTGATCCTGCCTAAGAGGTTCAACTCTCGAGAATGAAATCTATTACCTTTAGGCAGGTGAGATTTTAGGCAATCCTTTTCAACACAATTGAAATTGAACAATGGTTATCTCTCTTCTTTGGGTGTGTCCGGCAGAAGTAAAGCTTAACCCTTAATTTTTTTTCCTTGTCTCGATGTGTCTTCCAAGAACCATAAAATTGAGTAAACTTTAATCACAATCTTAATATAATCAAGAAGATTGTTCATGAGTCTTCACAGAAAATTTTTTATTTCATTTCCCAGATATGAAAGAAGGGAAAACAACATAGGGAACGATGCAACTTTCTGTTAATGCTACATGAACACGATCAACACTTTGTAAAAGGAATCAAGAAGAGATTAGAGTGGGGGGATAAGAGAACGAAAGGAAAAGGAAGAGGTTATAAATACAAAAGAACAAAAGAATAGATGAAGGAGAAAGAGACCGCTATGTCTCAATCATGGTGAAGGTTGTGTAGCACATGTAATGGGTCAGTTATTACAAAACAAGGGAAATTTTCGTAAAGTTTCTGAATCTTCCTTATGAACTAAAACCAGCAGTCTATGAAAGGATCATTAACCCTATCATATCATATGTACCTTGACCTATATCACTGGTGGCAGTAGCCACTTGTATGCAATAGAACATACCTCACATGCACATACTTTGAGAAGCATTAAACATTATGAGCCAAAGAAGAATGCTTTCCCAACTCTAGGCTACATGGAATAGACATCCATGAGTGGGAAATTTTATTGTGTTTCAGAGAAGTAGTTGGGGTAAATGCTAGTTGTAATTCACCATTTATGCGTAATATATAATTATGCTATACGCAGATATATCGATCGATCCGGTGAAGAAAAAGGTATAGAAAGTAACTGGTTGGTCTCTGCGCGCAATGCATGGGAGACAAAGAAAAGACGGTGCCTGTTCCTCTCCAGAAATCGTGCAAAGAGTTAAAACAATGCTTTTTAAAATTCTATGTTTAAACAATCACGAAACCTATTTCGTTCCATTTTGATCCGGCAAGTAAACGGATAAACGGGAAAAAAGTGGCTTCGAGTTTTGCACCAACCAGAAAGATCACTGCCTCACTCAAAATTAACCCGGAAAAAGAAAAATACTATAAAGAAATCAAATCACCCCTTCCCTCTTAACATAACATAACAAATGCACACATCCAAATGCTGCTTCCGCCAAAGAAAACGCACCACAGCAAAATAATCAAAATGTATATGATCTTCCAGAATTGAAAAGTAAGTATTTCGATAAGAACAAAATAACACGAAAATCTGAACTGAGATTCGGACAAAAACAAAACAAAAACAATCCTTTAATTGCGTGCACCCTGAATCATCGTCGTAATCATTTGTGAACTCTTAACTAGTCTAGCTAGCAGCTACTTCAGCTGATGTTAGGATGGACATATAATAACCAAACACTAATCCTTATAACAGTCGATGGAAAACTAATACATGGTTTCAATCATTATTTATCCAAGAGATAGATAGATAGATAAATAGAGAGAGAGAGAGAGATGACACGTCTTTAGGATCTTGGGGGTGGGAAGAATTGCGTACCAGCCATGAAAGCATTCAACGAAGGCTGGTAGATTGAAGAGTCAAACGGGTTGCCGCTTGTTGTGGCGGTGGTTGCGAGACTAAGTGGCTGAGCTTCACCACCACCACCACCACCACCACCGGAGGAACCCTCACCATGTGCACTAGTGTAAGGACTATCAAGGCCTTGATCGTAGAGAATTCCCTTGAAAACATGCCCTCCTATGTTCACAGCTGTTTGATAACCATACCTCTCATCATTTGCATCCATTGCACTAACTTTCACACACCGAAACACAGCCGGAGAGTTAAGTTCCGGTGGAAATTGCCCCACTTCCAACCCTAATATGTAAATAACAATTAATCAACAAATTGAATCATCAAACTTTTCATGTAAATCATAAAAAAAAGAAAAGAACCAGTTTCAAGTCTAGCTAATTAACGGATCACATTCGTCAGTTTAACTTATTAACAGCGATGTAGTATGAGAAAAGGAGAAAGAGAAAAAGAGTGTGTGTGTGTGTGAGAGAGAGAGAGAGAGAGAGAGAGAGAGAAAGAGAGAGAGAGCGAGGTGATGGGTGACTATATGGAATGGAATTTCATTTTCAATGTGAAATGATATGGACCAGTTAGGTATGAGTCGTCATAGAAGACTATAATTCCAAAAGATCTCAGTGCATCTTAATTTCTCTAGCAATATTATAGACTTCACAAGCTATGTAGTTGAAAAATTCGTCCTGACCTATATGCTGAGACCATTTTTCTGTTTTTTTTTTTTATTATCCTACAAACTTTACCTGTGGTAGTAATAGGTACTGGAGCGCAAGCAAGAGAACTGGCACCAGCACCAGCACCTTGATGTCGTTTAGAATGATCTCCCCGAAATTGTTGCTGATTTTGTGGCTGCAACGACGCAAGTTGTTGTTGCTGTCGTTCACGGCGTCTGGCTGCAGGAACCCAAGTGCTCCTAACATGAGTTTGGCAATCAAACCCTCGGCTCTTACAACAAGTTCTGCATCTGAGATGTGAACAGTCTTTCTTAGCTTGGTTTCCACAGTCCTGACAGTTCATGCCACCACCTCCTCCTCCTAGACCTCCAGACCTCATGACTGTGAACCCAAACCTCGTAGAGTCATCAGAGAAAGAGACAGAGACGTCGTCGTTTACGTTGGAGGAGTTGTTGTTGCTGTTCCTGCGACTAGGACCCACCTCGAACGAGTAGTAGTTGTTCAAGTTTTGGTGTGGGTGATAGGACTGCTGCGGCCATATCTCGAATCCCTTGTTGTAGATCTCCTCGTTCCTCAACAGGAATTGGTTGGTATTACTGTTATTACCTTCTCTTTCTTCTTCGTCTTCTTTGTTTTGTTGTTGATGACCTCCCCTTCCACCTAGAGAGAAGAACCCAGCCATCTCTTGCACTCAAAAGCTATAACAATATCCAATTCAGAGATAACATCCATAGCAGAATAAGCTTCCCGAATCTTAAATTTATTTTTCACACTACAACTGTAATATTTTTTATTTATTTTATTTTTTTCAATTTTCTTTTTTTGGGCTTTCTAGTGCTAAGTGTGTGTTTGCTGACAGTAATACTAATTGCTAGGTTTGCTAATTAATTTCCACCCACTCGATCTTTCTTTCTTTTTTTATTTATTTATTTAATTTTTTTTTTGTCTTGTTGACTCTCACTCTGTCACTGTGGCAAGGCCGTGTGGGGGCGTGAGGGCGTCTCAACTCTCAAGTATGATCTTCTGGTCTGGTTGGGTTTTTTTTTTTTTTTTTTTTTTTGCAGCTTTTGAGGAAAACCGTTTCTTAAAGAAAAAATAATGAAAAAAAAGAAGAAGGAAAAATAGAGTGTTCAGTTGATGTTGCTTAATTCTCTTCAATTCGTTGTTCCCTCAACGCAATTATAGGACGGAATTAGAGCCTCTGCTACGCCGCCATGATCCTGCACCCATCCACTCTACTGTAGAAATCTCATTTATGAATTACGGTCACAATTCACAAACTCTCTCTCTCTTGGAAGAATACAGACTGGCTTTGTAGGTGTAGTGGGTTGTTTGTTGTTGTGGCTCAGACTCAGACTCGAACTGAGAGTGTTATTAGTGTGTGTGAGAATGTGTGCGTGGGTGAACATGAAAATCTATCACTCGTCACTTCTCACACACTGTTCTCTTTCAGTTTCAATAGATCTCGGCCTCGTTCTTTTACCATCCAACGGACACTATTATTCCACGTGTCATGTCATTAGCTTTTGCTTATTCGTCCTTGCACCGGAAAACCCGCTAGTACTTTCTCTGACCATCTCCATAATTGAGATTGTTTTATTTTCCGATTTTTGTGTTAAGCAATCTACCCAGGAATGGAAATGCTAATATGCTCCATCACTCACATGCACCTGGGTCTCTCATTCTATCTATCATGTCTCCATCACCGCTCAAATATTTCACTTCATCATCAAACCCAAATCATACGGCTCTCAGAGATCACATCCGCATATACATAATGTAAAAGATATTGAATAAAATTATAAGGGAAAAGTATTTGTCCACACAATTTGTGTCATTTCATTCTCATGAAAAAATGAAATTCATTTCTTTATTTTTTTCTTCATTTTTTCTCCCATGATGTATCTCTTTCTCTTACTTAAATGACACACACTTTTTCTCAAATTATAATTAATTAAAGGGTTCACTTTTTCTGCCGTTACTGCATATAAGTTATCTGCATTAAATCTAATACGACGTCGTTTTGAGGCAGAAATCATGATATTTTTATAATTTTAATTTATTTCAGGGTTATTATAGTCTTTATAATTATAATTTTTTGTTATTTTAATTTCAAAATGACGTCGTTTTGAGAATAAATGCAGATAACTTATCTGCAACTGCAGAAATATTTTTCTGTAAATCTTTAATTAATATAAGGTAGAGTAGTGTAAGGCTAAGTCAATGTTAAAATTGAATCATAATTAAATAAGTTGTTGGTTTATGATTATTATTTATCTTCGTTTTGAAACCAAAATTTAGAAGGAATAAACAAATATTTTGGATATTAAAATAAAGTTGGTTGCATGTATGCAAGAAACCCGGTTGGGTTTTTGCATATTCTTTGGAGGGTATTTATTAGTTTGTGTAGAAAAAAAAAACTATAGAAAGTTGATAAGTTATGTTACTTATTAATTACTTCTGCACAAGTAGCCTTTTTCTTTGAACAAATAACAAATGGTTTATTTCTGAGAAATAAATACGTGATAAGTGATAAGTTATCTTACTTACGTTTTTACGTGAGTGGTGCGTGTTAAAACATAAGTAAAAACTGTCCTTAGTAAAAACTGATAAAAATAACACGTAAAAATTGTAAAAACTTACGTTTTTACCGTTTTTACTTAAAACTACATTTTTTTTAAAATAAAGATTTACAAAAAAAAAAATTAAAAAAACCCTATATTTCATTTTTCCCAAATCATATGCACAATATCTTAATATCTTTTTGTTTGAATATATGTCTTTCATAATTATGTCTTATAAAGCTACAAAAAAAGAATGATATCCTGATGAGCGATGATCCAAAATCTGCAGAGTATATGAAGCAGTTAGAGGATGTTGGTTATCCATTACTTGTTAGTTATTATTGTTTATAATCTTGATACTTGGTTATCAATTTTTTTCTTCTTAGATAAATATGTGGTTCAACACACATGTTTATTATGAGATTTTTTTTACATGCATATATATAGATAGATATATATATATATATATATATATATATATATATATATATATATAATTTTGTATCTTGACCTCAAATAGTAGAAAGTAAAAACTTTACATTTCGTGTCGTTTTTACATTTTATGTTTTTATAACCCATTTTCATTTCTACGTAGAAACTAGAGTCTGAGAACATTGGTCTCGGTTGTAGTGTAATTTTACCTGCCTGGTGCCTGTATTTTCAGTTTTCTTAGGTATGTTTGGATTAATTTTTTTTATTTTTTCTTTAAAAATTACTTTTTTTCAGAAGAAAAAAAAGCATATTTTAGAAAAAGTCTATTTTGGATACTTATTTTAAAAAAAAAAGAGAAGTTATAAAAAAAGTCAAAAATTTATTTTTTTTAGAAAATAAAAAATTTAACTTTTAAAAAATAAAAAAAATCAAAAGTTAAATATTTTTTTAAAAAAATTAAATATTTTTAAAAAAATTTCTAAAATAAATAAAGCATAAAAAATACTTCTTTCGAAGTCGATCGAAACGGGTTCTTAATCTATTCCAACCTCGTCCCACGCCTCGTATTCCACTCAAAATTCTAGGCGTAATCATTATATGATTGACTCGCAATTTGAAATAATGTATTGTTAATTGCTGGATAATTGATTTTTGGAATATTAGAATTTGGAAATGCGACCTACGTGCTACTCGACAGAGGCAGCACTGGCAAGTGGATACGGGAAGCGTGTTGATTACAGTTTTTAATGATTGGTTAACCTGAGAGCTTAAAGCATAAAATATTATTAATTATTTAAAAATTAAATACTTATATATTTTTCATTTAATATTTTTTTATTTCTTAATATGTGATTAAAGAACAGAGAGTAACAAAGTCTTTAATTTTAAGCTAAAACTAATCCATTTCATTGTATAATTTAAGGAAAAATATACTTTTATGTTGTAAGAGAGAGTTTTTCTCTCCTATAAATACATCGATTTTCGTATTACTTTTTATTTCTTTTTTTCTATAATAGGTAAATCTCACACATGATTATCTCTATTACATGAGAGAGTTCTCTCCTATTGCATGAGATTAATAAAGCCATAATTTAAACTCACCTGCTTTAATTTTAGACCTTCCATCGTGAACATGGATCACACAAAGACCTCGACTAATGTGATTATTGTTTCACGTTTCATGATTACCATATTTAACGGTTGATAAATTTTTCATTGTTGCTTCCATGACTTCCATGACTCCGCTAACTTCAGGGTTTTTCGATCTTGTTTCCATTTGTCTTTTAAGAGTACCACCGATTCATCATTATGAGAGTGATACTGATGGATAGGACTATAGGAGAGTCTGACCTTAATTACGCGTAACTCACATGTTACCTGACGCGGTATGCGAAGACATACCTACATTTGAAAGAAATAAAAAATAATAAAATGTTATGGCTTTTCAATGATATGACATATTTTCATCACAAAGAATGTGTTCAAATAATTAAAATTCGTTGTGGGTTGACGCACATATTATATGTAGTGACTATAGAAACAATCTTAAATTAAATAGTGGTAACTCAAGTTACTAGTAAGGAAGTTCACTAGAAAAAAAAATAAAGTCTTGCGGTTCGATTCCTATATATCATATTTCGGAAAGGTTTAAATATTTCCTTACCTGACTGCTCCGTACTTCAGATTAATTTTATAGCCGATTTAAAGAGTGGATATGGAGATACCAAAGAAGTCAACTCGCCTGAAAGAGATAATTATGGTTGGGTGTTAACTCGAAAAAAAAAATTGCTAATCAACGTTAACTCCTTACTATCCAAAAATTGAGAGGATGTGAAAATCCAATGTAACAAACCATAAGTTCTTACTGCCTTCCAAACGAGAATATATTTCTTGTCCAAAGAAAAAACAAAAGCAAATTGAATATTATACGTTCTTCAAGTATGGGCTATAAAACAAATTTTGCATTGTTATTAATTAAGTCATTTCATGTGAGAAAACTGTTCCGGTTGACCTGTGCTGAGCCTCATTAATTGTTTGTTTCAAAATTTCAAATAATAGTCCAAGAGATTAGATTCCAGAATATTGTTTCATGTGCTAACTTGTTCGTTGAAAAATACCGCGTTAATTTGTAATTTCATGGACCGTGACTCCATGGTCATATCATATTTCCTAGTTCCTACAGTATGCATAGCTGGTTATATATAGTTGTTTGCTCTTGTTCACCGAATTTCTAGAAGTAAATGTTGCAATAGCAATGCAAGTCCTGAGAGAGAGAGAGAGAGAGAGAGAGAGAGAGATGGAGACGAAAGAAAATTTGGAATTGGTCAATTTGTAAGGATGCATGAAGCAAGCAGCCTCATGCTCAACTAGCTTAGCTAGCTAGCTGTCATTTGTAGAAAGCGAGAGGCACACACAAATACAAACTCGTTCAAAATCCAAATTAAAAGGGAAGCATATTAGACAATGGAGCTAACAGGGCAAGTACCCTTAATTAAGTAGAAGCAAATAGTAAATGAACGCTGTCCA
The DNA here is from genome assembly GCF_033153095.1 of Gastrolobium bilobum. Lineage (NCBI taxonomy): Eukaryota > Viridiplantae > Streptophyta > Magnoliopsida > Fabales > Fabaceae > Gastrolobium > Gastrolobium bilobum. Next base: position 135,603 of record NW_026897739.1, on the reverse strand, counting down.
CGGGACTCAAAATCAAATGAAAAACTCACTATCAATGATTCAATAGCACGTGAACCGCCCCAAATGTAATTAATTTAAGACCACTAATAATTGATTCCAATAATATAACTAGACCTGGTAAAACTGCCCATTTTAATGGGTTAATTGGTATCCGGTTGTTTCCCCGTAAATATAGCTATGTAAAAACTTTATAAAAAAAAAAATTGGCTGCTCATGTGTTAATTTAAATCGGACTAATCAAATAATTCATAAATTGATGAATAATATAAAGAAAAAATGACACTGCCCGTACGCGCTCTCCTTACAAATCACAATCTATTCTAATCTGCCTCGGTATGCTTAAAATTTTTCACTCACCCAATGGCCAATACAAATACTACAATTGCTATTATATCATTCCCAAAGCCAAACTTTGTATTGTAAATTCAATTGTTATTAGGGGCCCGAGGAAACAAAATCATCTTTTCCGTCACCAACTGTTACTACTATTATTTGGCCGCCTATGTCACATTCTCGCACTCTCAAGTAACTTTGTATTTCTTTCAACCATGATTGATTTTTCTTTATTTGTTCTTTTTGGTAACTTTTGGCTGTTTTGCTTTTGTTTGTTCCCTGCGGCATTAAAGATGCAGTCCAAAGACTTGAATTAATATAATTATGATTAGGCCAATTAGTGTCCCAAATGAAAATGATGTAAACGATGCTTTCAATCTTTGGTGGTGCATTTCGCAACATGAAGTTTGAAGCTGGTCAACTATACCTTTCTGGAAAGACAACATAGAATTATGAAATGTGCCCTGCTAACAAACTGGTTTATCTAATGACCTAAGCACAAGTGATTAGACTTAATTAATCTGAATCAATGATAATAAAGTGGATGATAAGACTTGTAGGCTTGTAGCTGTTTGTTAAATGGAGTTGAGGGTTACAATAAGAACTCGAGTAAGATATTGTCATAGCATAATTAAAGAATTTTTTTTCCTTTTTTGTTTGGGGGGTTCAAAATTGAGAATTCAGAAAACGTGACCTTGACCTTTCTATATTGGTCTTTAGAGTCTGGTTTATATCATGATTGAATTGTAGACCATTTTCCAAGGTCGGTTTGGGCTGTGGCCCAAACAAGATAACTTATTTTAGAAGCTGTCCATTCTTCTTTTCCTTTTTATGCGTAGAATCTTAAATTAAATTATTGGTGAGTCGGTGACGATAGTTCAAGTTTTCTATTTAAAACTTGGGAAAGATGTGTATCATTTTCAAGGATATAAAGTTATGTTATTTTAAATTAGAAAAAGAGATAAATCATGGGAGAGAAAGTGAGGGGAAAAAGTTTTAAAGATGTGGATCTTATCTCTTTGTGAGAATGAAAGAACATAAGGTGTGTCATTTAAAATGACACACCTTTTTCCCTTAAAATTTTGGATTTTGCGGTATTTGTAGGCATAATTTGATCGTGAAATTGTTTAGACTGTAGCGGTTGGGGATATAACAGATCATTATCTTTTAAATTTACCTCTAAATGCGTGGCAAAAAAATTAAAATATTGCAATTTAAATAAATAATTACGAATATATAACTGTTTTTATACTATTTACGGATATATTGCAGGATGTCACGCTCTGATTAACTCAGGCGTGAGTTCTATAGGCTTCACGCCGCGTTTTGACGTGACCACTCACTCCCAAGCCAGGCGTGAGCTGGTTAGCTTATATATACCCCTATTTTTCATTTTTTACCATTTTACTCATTCTCTCTAACTTCTCTCTAGGTGCTCTGGCTCTCTCTTCTTTAGGAAATTGTGTAGCGAAACTATGTCTGTAAAGTGAGTTTTAATATCTGCTTTCTATATATTTCGATTACAGCAATATATATGTTATACTAGTGACTTAGGAATTTTGTAGAGAATTAGGAATATCTTAGTGACTTAGGAAACTGTTAGTGACCTGGAAATTTATTAGTGACTTAGGAATTAATTTGGTAGTTGCCTAATAATTTTTGTGACTTAGGAAATTGACAGTGACTTAGGTTATGATTAGTGACCTAGAACAATTATTTGGAATTATTATATATGCATACGTTAGTAAAAATATTATTTGTAATTTAATTAATTTAAAATCTTATACTAGGCATGTACATTATTTATATTTTAATGTATTTTAAATGTTGTATTAGACATGTAAATTATTTATAATTGAATTTATTTTAAATCTTGTATTATATATGTATAAAATTTGAAAATAAATTAATTACAACCATCAATTTGTTATTTTTATAGCATAGTAGTATGGCTGATTCGTCATCATCGGAGTCTCCTCGGTCATCTGATAATGAGGTCGAGCCTACCGGTCTCAACATGTATGTCATACCTGGACCGTATATGTGGGAGGTGCTCCAAAGGAGGACGCAGAGCACGCACGTTTTACAGCGCGTGTGGAATGATGAGCATGCTCATTCGCTTAAGACCCTACGTGGTAAAATGTAAGGGGGCCAACTCCCAATGATATTCTATGACCCTGTGAAATTTGGTCATTCAAATAACTGTGGAGTCGATTCCATCTAGTAACCTTTCAATTTTCACTGAACACTGATTTTATTTCCCTAACCCTCCATGGGCAACCCTACTCATGTGCGAAATATTTTGTGTTGAACTTTGTAGGCATGCTCTCAATCTCAATCACTTCTTGATACTCTCTCATGAGATTTCGCTTGATTTTCATTTGCACCTCTTTTTTTGTTGTAATTTTTTGCTTCTCAAACAACTTATCACTTAATTACCACAGACCCAGTACTTATCCCGATTCCGAAACTGAACCCTCAGTACGTATTCTTGTACGCTCCGATGACTCCAATCAATGTATTTGGGATGTGGAATTCCATCCCAAAATGGAGTAAAAGCAATATCACCTGCGTCTACGAATTAATTACATCCACTGGCCAGTGTCTTTAATATCTACGTATCGAAACATATCAAAGGGACTTATCCTACAAATTCCATGTTGTTTATCTCATAAATACCAATAATCAAATAATCTCACTCCCAATATACCGAGTTATGGGCCATCAAAAGATCGAACCTCTCTCTTTGGTAAATCAAAGAATGAAAATTATTTAATTACCTATTTAAAATAAACTCAGGATTAAGAGAAATTACATAATTATAGTTAACTGGAGATTTGATATCTTATGACAGAAAAATGACCTTAATCAAATCTCTCCTTGATCCTTTAAATGTGAATATTAATTCACACCAATATTTTACAATGATTCAAACAAAACCATTTCATAAAATATTACAGTCTAAATAAAGCGTCCAACTTTATTTAACAGTTGAGAACCAGTTCATCAATCGTGAGAACCTATGATCATGTCCTCCATGAAAGTATCCAATGATCATATACTCCACAATTAATTCGAAGCTTAATGTATGTAAATTTGTGTGCACAAAACAATGAATAATACCTCATTTGTAAAATTCAAAAAATGGTTACATTGTTTGATTGTCTTACTCCAAGAGCACAATGAACACAATATCTCCCACTAGCTTAATGCAAGTCTGAGATCCTCCTAAGACCAAAAGAAGTAACATACCTCTCGAACTCACGTTCAGAAAAACTCTTAGCAACTGGGTCTGAAAGATCCACCTCTGATGTTATCTTAGTTTAATGTAAACTTCATAACTCGAGGTCAATTTTCTTGAGTCAATATCCACTTAAAAACTAAATATGTAAAAGCTCAGCTTTTCAAGACTCCCACTAGAATATACTAGCATATAATCTCACGTTCTCCGAAGCTACTCGAGTACATGTTTAACAACAATCTAGTGTTCCTCTAGGATCAGAATGGTACTATCTTACTACTTCCACTTTGAGGTAGATGTCTAGTTTAATTCCCAACATGGTATGAATGAGACTTCCTTTTGCCAAAGCATAAGGTATTCTACTTATGCATTCTTCCTTCTCATAAGTCTTTAGAGGTTTACTCTTTAGGAAGATGAATTTCATGTTTGAGAGTTATTGTTTCCCTCTTAGAATTTCCCATGTTTAATTTTGGTGAGATTTTTGTCGATGTAAGTAGCCTAAGGCAATTCCAATAACTTATTCTTCCAGTCTCATAAGAGTTTTATACTAAGAATATAATTGGCTTCATCAGGACTTTTATATCAAAAGGACTTTCATATCAAAACGCTTACTTAGCCAACTCTTTATGCTCTACATTACCTCCACGTTATTTCCAATAAGGAGCATATCATCTACATAAAGTACCAGAAAAGTTGTTGCCTCCCCTTGGATCCTATTACACCCAAACACACATGATTCTTTAAGGTTTTCTCAAAATCAAAATTTTGATAACTTGATCAAAAGTAATGTTCCATGTCCTAGATGCTTGCTTAACTCCATAAATTGGACTTTCACAACTTGCATACTGTGTGTTCCTGCCATTGGTTATAAACCCTTTATTTTTTGTTGTTGCATGTGGATATCATCTTCTAAATTTTCATTCAGAAAGGTTATTCTAACATCCAACCCCCAAAACTCAATAAAATCTCATAATTAAGACTTATAGCAGAAACAAAGAGAATCTGGATAGACTTAAGCAAGGCGTATAACAAAAGATTTTCTTATAGTCCATAGCATGTATTAAGTGTGATATTTTGCCTCCAAACTAGCTTTGAAGGTTTTCACCTTCCTGTCTATCCTCTCTTTACATTATAGGTCCACAAACACCTAATGGGTCTTGCACTTCTTGGTGCTTTTACTAGGGACCAACATAGTTGAAATACAAGTATTCCACCTCACGATTCATAGCTATGAGCAACACTTAGTCAACAACATCTTCTAGTGCATAATCGTAACTAATGCGATCAATGTCACTCATCAAAAGATAACTTGAGGGTTAACAAGGTTCTCTCCCACTACGAATGTAATGCACTAAACCATGTGCGTCTATAGGTAGATCCAAGTTTGGGTTAGAGGGTGGATCTTCAATTTCTTGATGCTCCACATGTTACGTGTTTAACAAATCCTTAATATTGCTCTTCTACATGTGGTACTAATACTCTACTAGTTCCACTTGTATATTATCATGTTGAATTTCTAATTAGAGTTCCCGTGTTTGTTCACCTAGAGGTATATCTTTACCATATTTGAACAATCAAGGGAATAGATGATGGAGCTTTTAAAGATTCTAGAAATTCTTGATCTGAGATAAGTCCCATCAAGAATAACCTTACTCATGGGCTTATAGCTTTCCATATAGTCCTCTTCTAAGAAAGTCACATGAGTACTCACTAAGACCATCTTATCCTTTAGACTAAATAAGATACAACCCAGGTTCTCCAAAGGTAACCAAAAGATATGCACACTTCACTACAAGATTCAATGTTATTTTACTGTTGTTGTAATACATATGTCGGAGCATCCTAAATCTAAATATGATTTGAACTAGGCTTGTACCCTTTCCATAATTCTATAGGTGTCTTTACAACAAACTTTGATGAAACCAAGTTAAGAAGGTGCATTATGTTCTCCTAGGCATCTCCCCAGAACGCTATTGGCAATGATGAATAACTGAACATGGACTTCACCAAGTTTAGAAATCTTTGATTTCTGCATATTGTAACTTTATTCAACTAACGCGTTCTTAGAGTTGATAGTTGTGAAAACTATCTCCTCTTAAATCAGGTAAGACTTGAAGTTATCAGACAGGTATCCAACATTTTGGTCAGATCAAGGTGTTTTGATTTGAACACCTACATACTTTTCTGCCTCAGACTTAAACCTCTTGGAATTTTTCAAAAACTTTAGACTTATAGCTCACTAAGTTCAGCTATCTAAATCTAGAATAACCATTCACATAATAAAGTACTCATAACCTTTTCTGGCTTGAACGCTAATTGGTCCACGTACATTAGTATGTACCAATTCTAGTAGAATAGTTGCACAAATCCTTTTGACCTTGTGAGATTTCTTGGCTATTTTACCTTTCGAATAGGACTTACATGTAGCTTTTAGTTCAAAGACTATGGAACTTTCAGTCCCTCTTTTAACTAAACTATGTTTCCTATTTAAGGTAATCTGACTCAATCACAAAAGTCAAAGATATGTTTCATTTGAAACTTCTATTTCTTTGGTAAATGTTCTTATTCATCATCCTTATAATTCAACATAATAAATTCAATAGGGTATAGGACAGGTAGTAAAGACTATTTAAACAATGTACCCGAACAAACAATAAGATGAACTTCTTATTGAAATTGAGGAATTACATTGTACTGTCAAATTATGTTTTAACCAATCAATTAAATTCCTCTTGAAATCCGGAACAAATAAACAGTCACCCAAAACTAAAGTCTTTTAAATAACTTGTCATACTAATAATGCAGACACAAGTTTCCCATTTTCAAACTTAAAATTTCTTTGTCCACCACTGACAGGCATGTCATGTTTGAACTATTCCAAAGAGTAGCTAACATAATCAATGGTTCCTAAATCATTGATTCATCCATTAACCAAGCTTTAACTTACCTATATCTGGTTCTTTTTATCACCTTTAGGCAAATTTTATTTCAGTGTCCCTTCAGTCCTCACTTGAAGCATTTGCCTTTTGGCTTCTTCGTAGTAACTGGTTTGACAACTGATAACCAGACCATTCTTTTCTTGTTACCACCCTTAGGTTGCCCCTTTTGGATTTAACATAACTCTTACCAAAGCCTGCATTAGCTGCATTCTATCTAGACACAACATACATGCGATCAAGAGTTTGAAGCATCCCTACTTCACTCTTAACCATGTTTACTTGCTCTTTCAAGTGTTTGGAAAGACTGACACGAACAGAGCATTGAACTACTTTATCTACCTTCTCCCAATTTGAGTATTACGTCTTTGTGGCCTTAGATGCATCCTTTTCAGGTTGCCATGACTTTGGTATTGTCAGGATAAATTTTAGTTTTTCATATTTTAGAACAATATTGAGGTTTGCTTTCCACCATTCATAGTTGGTACCACCCAGAGGTTTTTTGACTCAAAAATCATTTCTAAAGGATTGCAGGAAGACATTTCTGAAAAAACACAAGGCACACAATTACAAACAAATAATGCAATAAATAAACTAAGTGCAAGTAAATTCTCATAACTACTTTTGTTTATTATTATCAATACTTCAGTTTTCTTTACAAGGCTTACGATGAGCAAGTCACTTGTAAAAATCAAAATTGGTATTTGGGCCTTCGGTGACATTGCCTTAACAACTTTGTATCCAAGCATTGCCGATAATGGGTTGTATAATACTTTACTAATTTTTTTAAAATTATAAGGTTTAATCTAGTGAAATCTGACCGTACTTATTCGATAGGGCTTCAACCATAATCATTTCACTAATAAAACCACAAATGGAGCCCCCAGTTTTTAAAATTAATTACTTAATTTTAAACCTTCATCCATTCAATATTTTTATTAAGAATTTTTATAAGCTTTGCCAAATGTAAAATTCATTGTTCAATTTCAAAATTGTCTTTAATAACTTAGTATTGTTGAACGATGGGTCGTATAATACTTTATTAAAATTTTGAAATTATTAAGACCCAATAAAATCCAATCATGCTTATCCAACGGGGCTTCAAATGATTATTTTATTAATGGTCCTACAGTGCGCCTGGAGGTTAAATTAATTTCTTAATTTAAATCCCTCCCATTCAACATAAGCAATTTTCGAATTTCCAAGAATTGTTCAATTGAGAGTAACATTTGTTTGATTTCAAAAACTATGTAAGCAAGCGCACCGATAAACATGCATCACAATGCTTATCGAAATTTTGAAATTATTAAAGTCCTAAAATTCAATCATGATAGGTAGCGTGTGCTTCACACAATTATGACACATGATTGTGGTCTATAAAGCACCGACACTTCAAAAACCCTGACGTGTCATGTCAGACATTTCCCGACACTCTCGGACACTCCAACATGCACTATAGAAATTCAAAAAAAGGTTCAAAGGTTACATTGCGTTGAATTTTTAGTTCCAACTATTAGATTCGTTGGATTATAATTACCATTTTATTGAGTTTAATATAAATATTTGGGATATCTTATATTTCTTTGCAAAATTAATGAATATTATAAGTTTAGATTCAATTTTTTGTTAAATTATTGAATATTAAATATAATATATACTATATAAATTAAAAATATTATTTGATATCAAAACGTGTCCTAACGTGTCGAAATTTAACATTTTTTAGAATTAAAGTGTCGAAGTGTCGTGTCGTATCGTGTCACGTGTCCCATGTCAGTATCGGTGTTACATAGATTGTGGTATGCAGGGTGTGTTTTACGCATGACCATTTTAGCAGACACATAATTCACTCGCAAAATAAAAGTTTTCTTAGGAAATTATCAATTATTTATCTAGATTTAAATTATCCTAAATAATTGACTAAATTATTAATCTAGATTATAGGAATCATAATAATTTTAATTTATGAGGATAATTTAAAATCAAAATAATTTCCATAATGACCATTAATCACTAAATTCTGCATGCACATATTCCGAAAATTAGAATTAATGTCATAACGACCACTAATTTAGCCTATCAAATGTATCAACCATTACATTTAAATTTCAAAATATGAATTAATTATCATAATGACTATTAATCTAGTCATTCAAACATAATAGTCATCATGCTCATATAAATAACAAGTTATCCAACAATATAGCACTACCTATTCTATATGGCGTGTTATCACATCAAGCATGTTATCAATTATATAATTCATCCATTCATAAAAAAAAGCAATTATAAATTAGACTTTAATCCATGGTTCCCTAGTAAAAAAAAATTAACAAAATGAAATAAAATAACTTTTATCCATCTTGTCTTTCGTTTTAATCCATAAGGATCAGGTTCAAGCCCCTTTATGGTAACCATGGGCCCAAAAGCCCAAAAATACCAAACTTTGGCAAGAAAACCTAATCTCTTTCTTGGAAACCCTAGCCGTCACGTCCACTGCGCCGTCACCCGAACTCATCTCATCGCAAAGTTCCAGGGATAAGACCGCCCTAAAGAGATGAAACCATGGCCACCGGAACCACCCAGATCTGACCTTCCACGCGCCACTCCTGTCTAGGCGAGTAGCGCCTACCTGCAACCACTTCCGGCAGCACGTGGCAGCGCATTTGGCGTCATCTCGGTCGTAACCTGTCGTCGTATTGCACAATCTTCTGTCCTCTTATACCCCATATGGTTGGTTTCTAGGATCGAAAACCAGAAAGTCACGGACACGTCCAAACACATCTGGATCTCCTTGTTTTGCGGCTTCTCTTGGATCTTCTTTTCATTACAATTTTGTAATACAACAAAAAATGTACAAAAATTGAAATAAAAATCAAGGAGGAAATCTAATCATATGGGATTAGCCTCCTTTTTACAACCCAAGAAAATACAAAGAAATCTCTATTATCGGTTAAAGACAAAAACCAAATAAAGCATCAATTTTTAATGAAACTAACTATAAGGATACACAAGCAAAATACATACCGATAAAATAGAATACCTAGGTGTCATATTTTTTGAAGCAAAACTAATTACATGAAAAATTATAAATCAAAAACTAGATCCAAATCCAAACACGCAATTCGGCTCTAATACCAATTGTAGGCGCAACCGAATTCGCGAAATTGTTTAGACCGATGCGGTTTAGGATGCAATAGATCGTCATCGTTTTAATTTATCTCTTGACACGCAGATCTACGTAGAACCACATCATTTATGACTCCCCTTCACAAACCGATCTCCTCTGCATCACGACACGAACTTATGAACTAATCTTATCTGCGTCACAACACGATCAGACTTCACGTGTTTCTGGTAAATGTTCCAAACTATCCTCAAGGGGGAAGGGGAAGTGTGTGGGCAGTTTTTCATATCTAAGTTTACCTCTTATGTTCAATGACCTGGAGACTGATGACTTAAGTGGTAGTATTTATATCGGTACCAAAAAACCCTAGCCCTAAGCTCTTTCTGCTCTAGCCTTCTTGGGTTCTTCTCATACTGTTAGCCCTATTGAGCTTAAGTAAAAGAGCACAAACCAACAGTATTTTCACTTTCGTTTCGTCCATTATTGTTTTTTTCTTATTCTTCAAATATTTTCTAATAAAATAATTCATACAAACTAATGATTTATTAAAAAAAGGAAGTATGGTTTTATGTTTTAAAAATAAAAAGTGAAAGAAAATAAGCAAGAAAAACTAATCTAAGATTGTTGAATCGCCATACGTATATAGAATTGTTCAGTCTTTTTTTGTATCGTATATCTCATCGAATCGAAAGATACAGAAACATAATAAAAAGTAATTTAACAATATATAATATCATATAAATTTAAATTCCAAAAAAAATCCAGTCAACAAAATACATAAGCAACTAAAATTCAAACCAGTTATTCCAATACTCATCAATCATCAGAACTAAAATTATCACTATCGATATCTATCAGTGACATAACTAATACTGGTTTTTGGTGATTGATTTTTGAATTTAAATTACAAATCAAATCTTTATTTTTTTCCTTATTAATAATGATTTTTCAGTTTTTTTTTTAATTTGAATTTGAATAAACAATTAGATCTTTATTTACTTTTCGGCTTTTTGCAAGTAATAGATACTTTTCATTTTTTTTTATATGAAAATTGTCAATTTTGGTTTGATTTTCATATCTTACGAAACACGATTTGATATTGTATCGTATGATACAACGATACATAATCCGATACAAGACCCATTTCGATACAACTAACCAAAAAGTATAGTGGAGATTATAAATTGTGTCGTGCGTATCGTGCAATACTACTAACTATGTTTTTAAGTTACTCAATAAATCAGTGTTAAGATGCTTAGTTTTATTTTTAGGCTTAAAGCACCTAGAATAATAATAATAAAAAGGCTAGTACTACAGTTAGAATATAATTCTTTATTATAAATTAACAAAATAGATTAAAAAATAATTAAGAAAATGACAAACACATACATACATATATAAAGTATAACAATGTTAAAAAAATACCATTATAATGCTAGACTGCTCAGATATGGATGGTGATTCTTTCTTATCAGAACCTCCTTCTGGGTTATTCTTATTTTTGCTTGCGAATTCCTCAGCAACTTCTCGAATTAGGGATGACAGTTGATTCTTTTCTTTTTGTTTTCTGCTTTTTAACTTTTCTCTATGTAGATAAAAAAATATAATGGTGTTTATTTTTATTTTATTTTTTTGACTTAAAACACCTTTGACAAAAGAACATTATATTACAATTAGGATATAATTTTTCTAATTACAAAAAATAATAATGATTATTACTTAAAATCTACATTAATATCAAAGTTACAATAGAAATTAAAAATAATTTGAAAAAATTAATTTCGTGTGTCGCAAATTCTTTTATTCTCTAATAAGATCAGTATTTTATATCTTTCAATATAAGTAAAAGAAATTATGTTCATCAATTTGCTTATTGCTATATTATCATCTCAATAAATTCTACACTAGTTATACACGGTTGATTTTTAATCACTTAAACCCCTATGATTTTCTCCATCCACACCCCTCCTTAACACTGTTAGAAAATTAAATAAATATATCTATTCAGCTTTTCTACCATTCTTAGAAGAAAAAAATAAAGTGATTAAAAAAAGAAAAAGAAAAATAAGACCAAATGTTGTGAAAATTTAGAACACTTAATAAAAGATTAAAAAAAAATAGTAGAAAAAAATGAAACGTGTCCAAATAAAAAGAAAATAAAATCCTGACCAAAAAAAGAAAATAAATGTATAAAAGAAAGAAAATAGAATAAGAACAAAAAAAATAAAAGAAACCAAATGATGATAGTTCAGTTGGCGTATGGGAGCTGAGCAGTTGGTGATAAGAGCATGTGTTCGATCCTCTCAAGTACTATCTTTGAGAGAGGTATAAAACTTTAATCCTGGAACTATCCCGAACAGGATTATCTTCCGTGGAAGATACCTGTAATTTATCCAAAAAAAATTGAAGAAAAAATAAAACCAAATATATTAAAAATTACAATAATGACAGAAAAGACTAAAATTAAAAAAAATGAAAATAGTGCCAATGAAAAAAAAACACTGATGACAAAAAACTAGAATAAAAAAAATCACAGTTATAAGTTTTCAATATATTTAGTTTTACTTTTTTTTGTGTCTATTTTATTCTTTTTTATTCAGATATGTTTGGTTTTTTTTCTTTTTTTATTTTTTTATATTTTGGCCTATTTTATTTGTGATTTTCATAAATTTTTTTAGTCTTGTACCACCCTATCTACTATATATTTTCGTAAGAAAAAATTAAAAAGAAAAGAGAGAACAAGACCAAACATATCTAAATAAAAAGAATAGATAGACCAAAGAAAAAAATTAAAACAAATATATTAAAAATTGATAACTGTGATTTTAACCCCTTTTACCTGTAGGAATACTAGAATAAGAATAAAAAAAGGGAGAGGGGTTAGTCTTTATTCTTATATTTCATTTGTATTACATAAGATACACATCACATCATGAATAGATATGTTCTGGGACGGAAGGATTCGAACCTCCGAATAGCGGGACCAAAACCCGTTGCCTTACCGCTTGGCCACGCCCCATTTTTGATTTGGCACTAATAAACACTATTCTTGATATTGGTTGTTCGTCAATTCTAGTTCAACAATTTCTATATAAAAAATTGTTGATAGTATTTTGACATGTCTATTTTTATATGTATATATAGAATTCAATTCAGATATTCTATTAAAGTATGATTTCTTCTATTTGTAGGTCTGATATTATTCATTTTTTAATAGTTTTACTCATTTATGAATATTGATTCATTCATTTTTTAATAGTTCATTCATAAAAGTTCATTCTTATAAAAGTTCATAAAAAATTAAATATTATAAATAAGAATATTTGTATTCTATTTCTTATTTTAGATATTTTTGAATATTCAAAAATATCTAAAATAAGAAATAAATATATATATTCATTCAATATCTTAATTATTTTAATTATTATAAATTGTTTTTTTTATTATAATAATAAATTATATATAATTAATTATTATAATCTTAGTATAATATATATATACAACTTTTCTTTTTTGAATATACAATTTCAAACAGAAGATTATTAAAAAAATAGAATATTAATAAATATATAACAAAATTGGAATAAAAATTATAATTTTAATACACATATTAACATAATATTAATATTGTACGTATATTATAATTATATATATACAATCAAATACAATAATAAAAAATGCGAATTCGAAAAAAGAAAAAATATAATGAATTTTATTAAAAAACAAAATGTTTGTTATGCTTAATATCTTTAGTTTTGTCTGTATTTGTATTCACCCTGCTCTTTATCCAAGTAGTTTGTTCTTGGCTAAATTACCCGAAGCCTACGCCTTTTTGAATCCAGTTATAGATATTATGCCAGTAATACCCTTACTCTTTTTTCTCTTAGCTTTTGTTTGGCAAGCTGCTGTAAGTTTTCGATGAGATCATTAAATTTATTAAATTAAATAATGTCCTAACAAAATTCATAATTTCTTTTAAAACCAAAATTAAAACATTTTAAGAATTTATAGGATCAGATAAGTCTTAGAGCATGAATCTTCGATTCCAATATGTAGAATTTTTTGATAGACAAGAAAAATCCCGACCCTTTCATAATTTTCCTTTTTTCCATTGAGAAATCCGAATCCTATTATTAGATTTGAATCCACCATCAATATCTAGATGTCAATATCTAGATTGTTTATATGAAAGAGAATTTTTGGTATTGGTAATAGGAATGAATATTGGTACTAAGAAATAGTACTCAAAGACTCGACTCTTACCTTACTACAAATCCATTTACGAATTTTTTACGGCCTTGGTGTTTGACTATCCTTCCTTCTAGCAAGTTTGGCTTGCTTCATTAGAAGAGAAGGTATGATGATACATCATGGATAGTTGGGCCCTCATTTTCGGCTTCTTAATATTGATTCATAACATTATACGAGTAAGGAATAATTAATCAAAACTACGTTTCTAGTTAATTGTTATATCCTTAATTTATACGAATATACTTAAAAAGTAAATTTCCATTAACGTTAAAAGTATCAAGAATGCAGTGCACAATTTTTTAAAAATTGATCAACTAGGAACATTATTTGATGATACATCCCTTTTTTTGTTTTGAAATAATCTATTTTTCAATAAAAATATATTTTTGATAATATTTTTTATGTCTATGAGTGTGTGAGAATGTTATAATCTACTTATAATTTTGAATCCTAAGCGGTAAAATGTAGTGATAATAAATGATTTTGAATAAGTGTCTTCTCACTTAGGCATGCAGCTCTTTCATTAATTTACATTGAATGAATTTGACTATTTTGAAGTGAAATCTTATTAAAAGAAAAATTGATAAATATCAATTATTAATGAAAAATATAGTAGTCGATGTTATAATAAAATACTTGTACATACATAATATACTATGGATTTATTAAAATTTATTTATCATAGCTTTTTTCATGAATAATTAAGATCTATTATTTTATTTATAAAATCATTGCTCACTTTAATAGTAGAAAATTCAATCAGCTATAAAAAATATTTATAGAAAGGAAATAATTTTTTATACAATATAAATGTGAATAATATTAATTTTATATTTATATTTATATTGATGAATATAATCATCTTATACCCTGCTAAATTTTCTTGCATTAAAATTTTTATTCAATTATTAATATGTTTAAATCTATTAAATGAAGAGAAAGAGTTAATATTCAAAAGAAACTGTACCACTACTTATGAAGGTATCGCCCAACATGAAACTCTAAGGAGGCGTTTGGTTCAAGTTTTTGGAGAAGATTACCGGTAATCCTTCTTTGGTAAATGTAATTACCACGTTTGGTAGAAGGAATAAATTACGATTCCCGGATATCCAAGGATTACCGGTAATTTGATTTATAAAGAAAAGTCACTATTCAGATTACCAAAAATAATATGGTAATTCGGAATACCAATCAGAATACCAAGTAAAGGGAAAGCACAACAATAAATTTTGAGATAAAAATACCCAATACACATAAAAATCTAGACCCAATCTATCAATTACAAAAGTAAAAATAGTTTGGGGTTATTTTTGTAAAATAACCTCATATTCCAAGTCATATTTCGTTCTAAACCAAATATGGAATCAGTAATTTTTACCCAATATTCCCGGTAATATTTTGGTGAACCAAACACATCTTTCGTAAGATTCCAAGTAAACTCAATTTCTACTGAATTCCCATTAATCATGATTCCCGGTCACCAAAAAATTTCTCTTGTACCAAACACACCCTAAATCTAATATACTTAATTTACGGAATCTAATATTGAACGTGTGGCTTTTAGAGCCTGTTTGACAATTTTTTTTTTTCTCTTAAACTAAAAGTTACTTTTAAGTTAAAGCTGAAAAAATAACTTTAAAAATAAAGTTTATGGTGCACCAATACTGATACGGGACACAACATTCCGACACGTTAATTTTAAAAAATGTTAAATCTCGATATGATAGCACCCGTTTTGATATTAAATAATAATTTTAATTTATGTAATATATATTATATTTAATATTCACTAATTTAACAAAAAAAAAACTAAAATTATAATACCCATCAATTTTGCAAAGAAACATAAAATATAAATATTTACTTATATATTTTAAGATAGAAAATCTCTTATACACTGCAGTGAGATTTATTCAATATCTTTTTTTAATTTTATTATATCAGTTTAGTAAAACATCGTTCAATTTTTTCATGGTATGTACTGAAATTTCAAATATTATAGATGTAGGAACGTTTCAGAGTGCCGAGGAGTGTCGAACATGACGCTTCAGGTTTTTTGAAATGTCGATGCTACGTAGAATAAAGCTACATGCTGTTTGATGATTATATAAAATTTTTAGCTTAAAATTACTTAAAAGTTGTTCATTAAAAAAAAAAAACTCATTTTAAAAAAAGCTGAAACAACTTGAAAAAAGCTCCTCCTATAAGCTTTTGGCATTTGACTCTTTCTTCATTATAAAAAAACTCTTTTTATTATAAGAGCTTTTGTGAAAATCTGTTTGACCTAACTTTTACTTAAAAGGAAAAGATAAGCTAAAAAAAGACCTTCCAAACAGGTACTCTATATGATTTTAGGATGTTGGAACCAAATTAAATTTGTTTGTATAAAAAAAATTACAATAGAATAAATAAAGAGTTTGATATTTTTCATGTTGTAGAAGATAATTATATGTTGTTCTATATCTCCATGAATCTAGGAACTTTTGCTTACATTGTATCATTTGCTTTATGTAACACCCCATATATATCCGGTAATGTTATCATATCATCGTATTAAGCTGCGCTTAATTAAAATTGCGGAATATCTTTTTTCTTTTCAATTATGACGTCATTATACTTAGCCAAGTTGAATACTTAGTTCATTTTCAAAACATTTCCTGTATGTAAATTGCAAAAGACAGCTACTGAAATATCTCATTAATTAAAATAACATATATATATATATATATCTCTAGTCACGGAACTACAACACGTAGACCGGACCAACTAGCAGTTTATACAACTCAAGCTAAAAGTACTAACAATATAGTGGCATGGACAACTCCCATGCTCACCCAAATAAGGCAACAAAGCCCAACAAGTCTCAACATAGCAACCATATAATATAAAGGCGGAAAACATAAATAGCATCCAAGTCCAGTCATGTCAGCATATAAACAGTAATATCATCAACTAAGCTCAGGCCTCCTGCCGCCAGAGGCATCAGCCCCCAAATTACCTGAACCTGAAATAAGCGCCCCCAAACGTGGGTGAGATCTCTAAACAAGAAATCTCAGTAAGACAAGGGGTCCTCAAGGACTCTTCTTCCCCAAGCTCACTTACAAGTATAATATTAGTTCAAAACCACTAATTTAAATGCATGTTCATGTTAAGGCATATATATCATGACAGTATAATCTCTTGCTCAACGAGCTAAATACTATACTCATTAATCATGTGATGTATGTAAATGCGGTTCGACTGGCCATGGAACAGGATAGGGATTATGCACGTATGCGACCCATCTAAACATAAGAGTCGCAGTCTTATGCCTTACACACCAGAGTCGTTGTCTGATCGTGTAAGTGACAACATCACTTTCATACACTACATGTCTTACACACTAGAGTCGTTGTCTGATTGTGCAAGTAGTCAACAATTAATTTAATACATCTCAGGCATATATCAATGCATATTTCATCTTTCATAAAAGCATACCATGCATATAAACCACCTTCCCATGGAGGTCGGTAGAACAAACAACAGACTAATCCGAGGACACGAAAGCTTACCTTTCAAGCTAGCTATCCAATCCAAGAGTCCACACAAGCTCAAGGCTCACAAACAGCACAATCACAATCTGTTTGTATCATAATTCATCATCAATAATCAAAGCACCTACGCTTATGCATAAAGACAACGCTTCTCTTTTACGTTTTACGTCTTAAGGCTTCTCACAAAGCCACAAGCCCTTAATCACTTGATTCTGACTTAGTTTAATTAATACAGAAGTTAAACTCCATCAATCTAGGGTCCACTAACCCCAATAGCCTTTTGTATGAACAGTGCAGCTACTGTTCTTCGAAAACCCAGAATATCCGGATATTCCTCGGGGACATATCTGGATATCACATATCCGGATATTTCTCTGCCAATATATGGATATCAATATCCGGATATCCAGAACCCCATATCCGGATATCCATATCCGGATATCCAGAAACCCATATCCGGATATCAATATCTGGATATCCATATCCGGATATTTACAGCAAAATATCCAGATATTTCGCGACAGAATGTAGTTTGCATTTTCGCGAAGATATCCCTTCAAGGTTCCATTTTTAACACTTTAAAACGTTAAAGCATGCATATATAAGTCCATTTAGGTTCACATACCAGTTGGTTACTTGTTTAACCCATTAACATGCAAAGACATCACCTTTAAACTATTAAAACTCAAGATCAAGGTTAGGTAACTCACCCCAAAGCTTAAAACAGAGAAATGAGTGCTCTTGGAGCTCACCAACAGCTCCCCAAGACTAACTATACACAGAGCACGAAATGACACCTCCAAGGTTGGTTCTTTCTCACCAAAGGTCACCACTTGGACCTCAAAATACCATGACCATGGCTCACAACACTCAAACTTCAAACTCAGCCCTTAACCCAAACACACAGAGGCCAAAGATAGCTAAAGGAACATTCTTCCACCCTCACAAGGATCACTCAAACAATGCCCAAGTGTTTAGATGAAGGAACTAGCTTCAAAGGTGATTACTTTGGCTCCAAAGAGGTGAAGGAAGGCATAAGCACCAAGCACTAGCTGACCAGCCCCTCAAGAGTCACGTAGGATAGTGTATGGCCTAGGGTTTAGTGTCCAACTATTGTATTTATAGTCACTTAACCATTAAACACATAATATTAACTTTAATTGCTACGCTTAGCATTTTAATCCCAAACTTTGAATTCTTAACCTACTCAATTTTACAAGAATTATCATATTTTTATTTTATTTTTCGGAGCACCTTTTCGGTACGCGCTTTTCATAGCCAGTATCAGTTTCTGGCACGAGTTCTCATTATTTTAACTTGAAACTCGTTTTACAAGTCCTATATATCATTCTAGGAATTATAATGCACTTATTATAATTTTCCGGGATACTTTTTCGGTACGCATTTATACCGACTAGCAGAACCGGTATCTGCACTTTTCGTCAGAAAAGCGACTTTCAGCATTCTTAATCACTTACTACATTTATTTAAGCCTCATGATAATTATTAGGGTCAATTATGGAATTATTTCCTAATTTCACATAATTAATTAATTAACTTCCTTAATTAACGGTGCAGGTTCTTACACTTTACATACCAGAATGAATAACATTCGAGATTATGCATGATTATAAACCAAAGATCTTTTTTTGGCTCTCTCTTTAGCCCTTTGTCTCTTAACCTTAGGAGGTCTTCCTCCACTAGCAAGTTTTATCGAAAACTTCATTTATTCGGGTATAGATGGCAGGCAGGCCTATATTATAGGAGAAATTAGATAATGCGGAAGCGTTTAGACCATTGCGGTTTAGATGTATAGGATCATCATTGTTTACAATTACCTCTTGTAGCGCAGATCTGATATGATGCTCCACAAACTAGAGTCATTTGCGTCACAAAATGAACTCACGAACTCAGCGCCGCAGTACGAACAACCTCCTTGAAGTTGGACTGTGGCATATCTAGGGGTGTTCGCGGTATGGATTGGATCGGTTTTGGAAGCAAAACTCATCCGATCCAATTCCTTCGGTTTGATCATGTAATCATCCATTCGGTTTAATTTTTTTTCAAATCCGATCCGATCCAATCCAATTTTTTTCGGTTTGGATCGGATCGGTTTTCGGTATTTTGAATATCCTAAAATTAGTTTCATGATTCTTGTGCAAATAACATCTTTTGTATATATTGGCTTTGTAAAAAAAAAATTGAAATACAAAAATATCAGTAAACAATACTATAGTTGATGAGACGTGACTAAGTTTTTTTTGTGTGTTTAGTTGATGAGTTAATGGGTCTTGAGTTTAGAAACTTTTGGGCTATGATAGGAGAAAGGACAAGTAGGTAGAGAATAATTAATATATTGGATCGGTTTGGATTGGATCGGTTTTCATCAACCCATCCGAAAATCGATCCAATCCAATTAAAATTTGCGGTTTTCTTTCGGTTTTCGATTTTTCGATTTTCGGTTTTTCGGTTATCGGTTTTTCGGTTCGGTTTTTGCGGTTTGAATCGGTTTGGATCGGTTGATGAACACCCCTAGGCATATCTTTTAGACTATCTCTCAAGGGGAAATGGGAAGTGTGTGCGCACTCTCTCACTTTTAGGGAGATGACCTTACCTCAGCCTCTGCAACCACCAAGTGAAGACTAGCGGGGCTGATGACTATAAGTGTAGAATATATATGGGTTCTAAGAAACCCTAACCCTAAACAGAATGGGCTTTATGTTTCTTGGGCTCTTCTTACACACTAGGCCCTATTGAGCTTTAGTGAAAGAGCAAAATCCAACAATCTCCCACTTGCTCTTGAGTACAAACTTGAGTGCAATGCAGAAGTCCATATATCCCACTAGTCGTCATTAACCGAAATTACCCCATCCCTTATCTTAAGCTAGCATAAGGATCTACCATTTGTTATTAATCAAGACTCTTGATAATCAACAAATGATTATCTAATTCGATGCTACTCCACTAAAAGCCCGAACTTGAACTCCAAGATTAATAACACTTATAACACGAATATGCATCGCCCCTTTGTAAAATGTCTATAATTAATTTACAAGTTTTCTGTAACTCAATCAATTATTTATTCCCTTGACTATGATAGTTTCTCTAATGGATTACATGCACTGGCCAATGTCTTTAATATCCAAGTATCAAAACATATCAAGGGGACATATCCTACAAATTCTATGTTGTTTATTTTATAAATACCGATAATCAAATAATCTCACTCCCAAAATACCGAGTTATTGGCCGTCAAGAGATCGAACCTCACCGTTGGTAAATCAAAGAATGAGTATTATTCAATTACCTTTTTATAATAAACCCGGGATTAAGAACAATTACATAACTATATTTAACTGGAGATTTGATACCTTATGATAGAAAAACAACCTTAATCAAATCTCTCATTGATCCCTTCAATGTGAATGATAATTCACACCAATATTTTACAATGATTCGGACAAAACCATTTCATAAAATATTGCAGCCTAAATAAAGTGCCTAACTTTATTTAACAGCTGTGAATCTATTCATCAATTGTGAGAACTTATGGTCATGTCCTCCATGAACGTATTCATACGATCATATACTCCACAATTGTTCCGGACCTTGATGTTTGTAAATAGTGCACAAAATAAATAAATAATACCTCATTTGTAAAATTTAGAAAATGATTACATTGTTTCATTGTCTTACTCCGAGAGCACAATGAACCCAATATCTCCCACTCGCTTAATGCAAGTCTGGGATCCTTCTAAATTTATTTCTTTGGTGAATGTTCTTGTTCATCAACCTTTTCATTCAACATAATAAATTTAGAGAGGTATATGACATAGGTAATAAAGACTATTTAAACAATGTACTAGAACAAATAAGACGAAGATGAACTTCGAAATGTAACTGAGAAATCAATTGCATGGTCAAACCATGTTTTAACCAAAACAACTAGCAATAATTGAATTCCTCAACAAATAAACAGTCACCCAAAATCATAGTCTTTTAAATAATTTGTCCTACTGCAGATGCAGACACAAGTTCCCATGTTTAAGCTTAAAATATCTTTGTCCACTACTGACAGGCATGCCACGTTTGAACTACTGCAAAGAGTAACAAACATAATCAGTGGTTCCTGAATCAATGATTCATTCACTAATCAAGCTTTAATATACCCATGTCTGGTTCTTTTCATCACCTCAGGTCAATTTTTCTTTCAGTGTCCCTTCAGTCTGCACTTGAAGCACTTTCCTTGTGGCTTTTTCATAGCAACGAGTTTGACAACTGATAACAAAGTTATTTTGTTCTTGTTACTACCCTTGGGTTTTCCCTTGGATTTAACAAGACTTTTAGCAAAATCTGCGCTGACTGCATTCTGTCTAGCAGAGCTGCTAGACGCAGCAAACATGTCATTAAGAGTCTAAAGTATCTCTACTCCACTCTTAACCATGTACACTTGCTTATGCAAGTGTTTAGAAAGACTGGAAAGAACATAATAGCGAACTACCATATTTTTCCTTTTCCAATCTGAGTATATCGTCTTTGTTTCCTTAGATGCATCCTCTGCAGGTTGCTATGGCCTTGGTATTGTCAGGACAAATTTTAGCTTTTATGTTTTAGAACAATATCAAAAATTATTTTCCACTTATTTATAGTTGGCACCATCTAGATGTTTTTGACTCAAAATCATTTCTAATATATTTTCTGAAAAACATATAAAACACATAATTATAAGCAACTAATGCAATAAACAAAAGAAGTGCAAGTAAATTTTCGTAACTGTTCTTATTTATTGTTAACAATGCTTCAGTTTATCTTTACAAGGCTTATGTCGGGCAAGTCACTTGTAAAATCTAAAATTGATATTTGGGCATTCGGTGCCCTTATCAGAGCCTCGTCGGGAGGGTTAATAACTTTACCAAATTTGAATGTAATTATCTATTGTTTAATTTCAAAATTATCTTTAGTATCCAAATATTGCCAACGACAGGCCATACACTATCTTACTAAATTTTTTGAAATTATTAAGGTCCATTCAAATAAAATGCGGTCATGCTTATCTGTCGAGGTTTCACATGATCATTTTATTAATGGACCCACAAATGGAGCCCATGGGTTTTAAAATTAAATACTTAATTTAAAACCTTCACCCATTCAATATTTGTATTTGAGAATTTTCATAAGCTCTGTCAAATTTATTGTTTAATTTCAAAATTATCTTTAATAACTTAGTATTGTCGACGTTGGGTCGTACAATACTTTATTAAAATTTTGAAATTATTAAGGTCCAATCAAATAAAATCCAGTCATGCTTATCCGATGGGGCTTCACATGATTATTTTATTAATGGTCCTACAATGGGCTTGAAGGTTAAATTAATTTCCTAATATAAATCTCCTTCCATTCAACATAAGCAATTTTTCCAATTTCCAAGAATTATTTAATTTACAGTAACCTTTGTTTGATTTTCAAAACTATGTAAGCAAGAGCGCTGATGAACGTGCATCACTTAGCTTATCTGAATTTTGAAATCGTTAAGGTCCTAAAATCTAGTCATGAAAGGCAACATGTGCTTCACAGTTTCATGATACATGATTATGGTATGCATCTTGTATTTATATATGACCATTTTAGAAGACCAACAAATTAGTCGCAAAATAAATAATTCTCTTAGTAAATTTTCTAAATTATTTTTTTAGATTTAAATCATCCAAATAATTGACTTAATTATTATTCTACATTTCTGCAATCATAATAATTATTATTTATGAGAAAAATTTGAAATCAAAATAATTTTCGTAGCGATCATTAAATTATTAAATTCGTTATGCACATATTTCAAAAATTAGAATTAATGTCATAATGACTATTAATTCAGCCTGTCAAATGTAATAAATATTATTACATTTAAATTTTGAAATATGAACTAATTACCATAATGACTATTAGTCTAGTCGTACAAACATAACAGTCATCATGTTCATGTAATTAATAAGTTATGCAACAATATGGCATCACCTATTCTATATAGCATGTTATCACACCAAGTGAAGACTAGCGAGACTAATGACTATAAGTGTAGAATATATACGGATTCCAAAAAGCCTTAACCCTAAGCATAATAGGCTTTAGATTTCTTGGAATTTTCTTGCACAATAGGCCCTATTAGGCTTTAGTGAAAAAGCAAAATCCAACATATATATCTTGGTTTCAATAGGACGTCTTACGAATTTTATCTTTTACACATAAATAGAATTGTGTGAGATCCATATAAAATCATGTGAAAAGAAGAGAAAAAAATATGACATCTATATTTTTTGTGTGCATATATATGAGATGTATTATCTTCTACAATATGAGAGATATTAATACATAATAAACATGATTGGGGGTTGATTTTACGTAAAAAAAAAAAAAAATTAAGTGATCAAGGGACTTTAATTTAAATTTATTCAGTTTTGTCAAAAAAAAAACAGAAAAAATAGTAATTCGAGATAAAACAAGTCAGGGGGCGAGTGAATGAGTAGTGCGTGGGTGTCCCATCGCAGTAAGCAGCATCCGTTTTACTCTCGAGCCTTGCGCTCGCTTACTCATTTCACCCTGCATTTTTTAATTCCTCAAATTCAAACGGTCAAACGTGTCCATAAGACCATAACATACCTTTTTTTTTTTTAGTATAATAACATTCTTTTGTTAGTCTAATTTCTAAATCTTTTAATTGTAACTGAAACATTTTTTTTATTGTATAACACTTTAAAATTAATTTTTAACTAATGTAAGAAAAAAGATATTTTCACTACTAAAATTTTTCACTACTAACTTACTACCTATCTAATCACTATTAGATTAACATTTTCTCTTCCTTTAAAAACTTTTTAACATTCTCTTTTTTTAATCCAATAATAATGTGATGGGCAGTGAGTTAGTAGTAAGAATTTTTGGTAATTGAAATATTTCCACTCCTAATTTAAAAAGCTTCGAAGTTTTACGTATGTTTACATAGAAAAAGGTTTCAAAATCATAACACGATTCCTTGTTGATATAAAACTTTTTTTGGTTTGATATTTGCATACGTGTTTATCAAATATTAATTTAATTAAAAAAATATGTGTCGTCTTATT
The DNA here is from genome assembly GCF_033153095.1 of Gastrolobium bilobum. Taxonomy (NCBI): domain Eukaryota; kingdom Viridiplantae; phylum Streptophyta; class Magnoliopsida; order Fabales; family Fabaceae; genus Gastrolobium; species Gastrolobium bilobum. The sequence goes on along the minus strand of NW_026897739.1, from coordinate 111,067 downwards.
AATTTTTAGATTAAAAATGGAAGTTATCAAGTAACACCAATTTAGATTCAACATATAGTAATTTTAAAATTTTAAATAAAAATTATTATTCATATAATAATTAGCCGTCGAGCACGGAGTTAATAATTTACATTTCAAAATATAGGTGTGCAAGGAGTTAATAATTTTTATTTTTGAATAAATATTATTTTGAGTCACTAACAAAAAAAAATACTGTTCTCACGTCAATTCTTCACAAAAAAAATTATTCTTGAGATCTCTAAGAAATTCAAGTGGACTCATTTAATTGAAATTGTAATCTTTTACAAATTTAAAAAAGACTCACGTTAGTACTTAAAAGAATTAAAATGAGTTCACTTTGAATTTCATAGGGACTAGATAACTAATTTTTTTTATAAGAGATTAAAATAAGAATTATATTTTTTATTAAGAATCTAAAAAGTATTTACTTTTTATTTTTTATTTTGAGAAAAAATAGGTGTAGACTGTAGAATGTAGATTTATGGTAATGGTCAACGGGAAACGAAATTTGACGTGGTTGTGATGAGATGGTCCGTATACCCCAGCAGATATAGTTATAGTTATAGGGGTTGAGTCCAAATGGGTCTCTGCATGTGAATGAAATGATGGTCGATAAGAATTTAGATTATATAGGGTTATAGATCCAGAATCTCTATTATAGGTTTCTCTTTAAGTGGATAATTGGCCTTTCAGCCGATAACTTGTCATCATGTCTCAACGAAGGTAACACATACTTTACCCACAACGTCTTTTCTCTCCTTTTCCTTTTCTTTTTCTTTTCAATTAAAGGAAAAAACAAATTTTTTTTTTCTCTTTTTTATATACCATTATTTATTTATTTACCTAGTGACCATTGGTGGAACCTAAATAGTAAACACGGTGGGTAACGTTTTACGTTTGTCCTTTCTCTGAAAAGGGAAATAAAATGATAAGAGTCATGAATCACGACCATGAACCTAGCAAGGATTTTTTTATTTATCATATTTGGATGATAGAAACTATTTCAATTCCTTTTCTCTGTATTTTATTTAGAACTATTATTCAGCATTAATATCATATTTCATTTTTATATTAATTGTGAATCTCCATTTCTAAATTATTATTCAAATATCTACTCTATAATTTATATAATACGTATTCCTTGTTTTGTTTTTTAATTTATAAATTATTTTCTTTAAATTCTATTCACCATATCTAATTTTTAATGTCACGAAATCGATCTTGCATAATCAATCCAAATTGCAATTAATATCAAGACAATTTCTTCTTTTCTTTCCTCCGTAACAACCTAGAACACATTCCTTCTTATTCAATGGATGCTGTTTAGTTGACGACACATACTGAGTAGACGAGAAGAGAATTTGAATTTGATTCCCATAAAATACACTTTTTGGGAAAGGGTGAAAATTTTTAACTGTGACTAAGTCTCAACTCGAAATTTGTCCCATAGATGACTCAAATAATTAAAACTTATGAAAATATCCGGGCACTGAATCACCTCAAGAAGATAACTAGGGTCAGTATAAAAGGAAAAAAACATTTTCCTTCTTTGAACTCGAATTTATTTTTAAGTATCATTCTTAATTGAATGGTACATTCCCATTTTTCTCTTTCTTTTATGTTTATACTAATGTTATTAGACTCGACCCGATCATTGTCTCGACCAAAGTACCGAGTCACCAGTTCAACCGCATAAGGGTTAGTACATGAAAACCTATATTTTATACATAAAAATACATAAACATACTCAAATATATATAAAAAATTGTTATGCATGGTTGCAAACATATATAATTTTGTAGGGATAAAAAAAATAATGATAACCACATTAGTATATTGTTAAAGAAATAAACAAAGAAAATTCAATATCAGGTAACCACATATAATTTTTCTACCAAATATTCTCGACAGACCATATTTAATAATTATAAGGCGTTCATCAATAACTCTTCCCATAAAATGGATTATGAATCAATAAGTCACATTCTCCTAATCTACTGTTCCACAAATTGCTTTAGTCTTTAAAGCTGAAATTCAAGGTCACTATAGGAGAGTATATTACTAGCAAACAAAACTAAATTTTTTTTGAAGGAGTTCCACACTTTTTTAAGACAAGACAACTTTGGTTTTTCTTTTTTTTATAAAAATGCATGACCCGCTGGTTTTGATAACCCGACCGGGTCACTAGTTGTAATAAAATCCAGTCGGTTTGAATTGGTTTTCATCGGGTTTAATATATGGTTGATCTGATACTTGACTCATACCGGTCAAGTGACCGGTTCACTGGGTTCTGGGTCGACCCGGCCAGTTCAAGACGGGTCTGACAAAATTTGATTTATCTATTTTAAAAGTTTATTGATTTTTTCTTGTTTGAAAATCAATCTCACAGCAATATTTTATACCATAAAGAGGACTCTACATACACTGCTATATATTAGGTTATTTTGTCTCTCTCTCTTTATAGTTTTCTCTAATTCCTTTAGTTCCTATCTGTCTATGCTTTATTTTTAGGGATAGGATATTGTGACACATAAATAATGTTACGCACAATGTTACGACCACATCTTAACCGTTTATTTCCGTCAATCAACGGTTATCATTTTTCAAATCAAACTCATTAATTAATTATTAATTCGCAATAAATGATAACCGTTGATTGGCTGAAATCAACGGTTAAGATGTGGTCGTAACATTGTATGTAACATTATTTGTGTGTCACAATTAGGGGTGTTCGCGGTCTGGATTGGATCGGTTTTGGAAGCAAAATTCATCCGATCCAATTCTTTCGGTTTGATCATATAATCATCCATTCGGTTTGAATTTTTTTTCAAATCCAATCAAATCCAATCCATTTTTTTCGATTTGGATTGGATCGGTTTTCGGTTTTTTAAAAATCCTAATATCTATTTCATGATTGTTGTGCAAATAACATCTTTTGTATATATTGGTTTTGTAATTTTTTTTTAAATACAAAGCATTAGTAAACTATAATATAGTTTTTTTTTTGGCAATGAGATATGAAGTTATAAAGATAAAATTGTGTTAATAAGATATGACTAAATTTTTTCTTGGGTTTAGATAATGGGTTTTGGGTTTAAAAATTTTTAGGCTATGATTACGGAAAGACCCAAATAGGTAGAGGGGATTAGGGAAAGACTCAAATAGGTAGAGAGGAATTAATATATTGGATCGGTTTTCATCAACCCATCCAAAAACCGATCCAATCCAATTAAAATTTGCGATTTTTTTCGGTTTTCGGTTTTTCGGTTTTCGGTTTATTCGGTTTTCGGTTTTTCGGTTCGGTTATCGCGGTTTGAATCGGTTTGGATCGGTTGATGAACACCCCTAGTCACAATATCCTATCCCTTTTTTTTATTCATTAATTTCTCTTGTTTTAGACTCCAAACTTTCAATTCAATCTCATACTACTTATTTTGTCTTTGAAATAAATATTTATAATTTAATAGTTTAAAGGGTATAATGTCTTTTATGTTATAAGATATAATTTTATCTCCTACATATATATAAAAATGTATGGCAATGTTGTAAAACCCGGACCGATCATTGACTCGGTCTAGGTACTGGATTACTGGTTCAACCAGTGGGTCACTGGTTGAACCTCATGACTCGATAAATATATGTAAATTTATAATTTATATTAAAAAATTATAAACATACTCAAATATCAATAAAAATATATATAAGTTTCATATATTATAATATAAAAAATAATAAAACACAAGATTTTTTTGTTGTTGTTAACAATGGTCCTTAGCCCAGAAAAAACAAAAACTAGACAAACTCTACCCCCTGGACCCTACTACTAGTCCCCACCAATGCATCATCAGCTTCATTTGCATCAGCAACAAGAAGCATCTTTCATCTCATCTCATCGATAAGTGAGTAAATGACACCTAATTTTCTCATTGCAAGATTAACTGCTTTATCATTCACGTACTACAAGACTACCCAAACACAATTGGGTTCTCTGTTTCAACACAATGTTTTTCTTTCTTTCTTCAATTCATTCACTTCACGCATCTCTTCTGATCTCGAATCAGATAGAAACCACCACAAAGGTGACAACTTTACCATATCTTACCCCATAAACAAATGTGGGTTGTCCCCGGAATTGGCTAAGGAGCTCTCCAAAAGAATGAATTTGAAAAACCCCATTGGCCCAAATGAAGATGTCCTATGGTGACTGCTCTGCAACCGTTTCTTTGCCAGCCAGTCTGCAGGGGTTAAATCACAAGTCTTAAACTTAATTTACTTAAATGGTGCCTATAAATAATAAATCACACATTGTCAGCAATGTCTGCATGATGTAGCTGAGAGTTAGAAGGGTTTCGCAAGTTATACGGAGAAAATGGTGAAGGATTTGACGAGGGTGTTCTTCGCAAACGAGTCCACGTGCAATTTGCTGATCAGAGGTTGGTGAATTGATGGGAAGATCGACGAAACTCGAAGGCTTGCTGGGGAGATGTATTGTGGAGGTTTTGAGCTTGGCGTTGGGGCTTATAACGTTATGGTCGATCGTGTGTGCAAGCTTTGTCGAGTGTGAGGATTGATCATGCTTTGGGTGTCTTTCCTAAGATGAAGGCTGATGGGTGTGAACTTGGGATTCAAACTTACTGAGATTCTAAAGTTAAGAAGTCCCACATCAGCCTTGATATAAAGTGAACAAAGCTTTATAATTCATACGAAAGCCATAGATGGCATCAAATTTGTCGCGTATGATTTACTTGTCATTGGTTGACCGGGTTGATTTTGACTCGCTAGTTAACGGGGTTTTATAAACTTGGTCGGTTGAACCCGAGTGGCACCAATTTAATGACATAACCGATCCGATAACAAACTCAAACCGACTTGGGTCTAGTTCACCAGTTTCTGGGTTGAACCGGCCAGTCTGAGCCGATTTTAATAACGTTGATGTGTGGAACCAATGTTTTATTTTTTTCTTTTTCTTTTCACATTGACCCACATAGGCCCTACACAATTTTATATGTGTATAATCGTATAAAAGATAATTTTATCTCATAAAACATGAGAAAAACCAAGTGCAAAACACTTGAGAGTCAACGTTATCCCTTCAAATCCAATTGATTGGATCCAATTACAGTATGTAATCGTTGATGTTCATTATCGTTAGAGCTAGGTAAAAACATAAACTAAAGGGGTATATTGGATTGAGATTTCAAAGGATTTTAATGGATTCCTTTTCGATAAAAAAATTCATTGGTATTCAATTAGGATTTTAAAGGATTGAAAAAAAATCACGTGGTATTCGATTAGGACTTTAAAAGATTATTTTAGAGTCCGTCCAAATCTGTTGGTATTCAATCAGGATTTTAAACAAAGGAAAAACAATTTTGTGGTATTCAAAAATCTGATGATTTTAATAGATTTTCTATTGGTGTGGATTTCGTGAGACTTTTGAGTGAGAAATATAAATAGGATGCCTCTCAAACAATCTTACCCTAACCCCTAGGATTTCTTGAGATTTCTCTGTTGCAGTGTCTTCTTCTTCTTTTGACAGGTTGACCCGCTCAAAATCGGGTTCCATCATAAGAACTTCGTCAAAGCTAAAAAATAATAGATTTTTGTGCGATTTTCATCACAAAACAACTTATAAACAACAACCCAACAAGATTTTAATCTAATCCATCTCAAAAACAATAACTTTTTGATAGTTTTTAGAAGTTTAAAAAACAATTTTTAAGCTATTGATCGCGATTTTTCTTGGCACAAAAATGTGTATGTTTTATTATTAAAAATAACATTAAAAAGTGAAAAAACAGCAGGGAACAAAAATCCTCAAACCAATTTTTGTTTTACCTCAATGAACCAAGATCGATTTAAAGAAAGATTGAAACTTTCATAATATGAACCCTATGTTTCATAACAATACATTCATTAACATAATTCCTTCGTTATAGGAAACGATTTCAAACAATTCTTGTATCAATAGATCATTAAAAACTTATTTTTCAAAATCCCAAAGCAATTTAAGGTTTCAATGTGTGGATTGAAAATAATTTGACAAATTTTCTAAATTTTCATGTAATAAAATCCATAAATTAAGATTCAAAATTTTCTTAGAATACTCAATGAAAACATGCATATGATATATGGTTAGAAAACTCTTATCACGTAGAACAAAAATCTCAAGGTTTACAAGATCAAATGCAAAAAATTTCAAACGAAATTTTATCATGAACTTTACTGATTGAGAAAATTATATTACATTTCACTTTTTTTTTATTAATATCATTGCATTTCTTTGTTAGTTTTTTTTACTATGGTAGTTTTGAATCTTATAAATACTATTAAAATCCTTTAAAATATAATCTTATGAAATCTTGATTGTAAAAAAAGTCTTTTAAAAGAATCTTTAAAGTCCCTCCAATTCTAAATAGTCTTTTAAAATTTATAAAAAAATTTATTTAAAAAATCTTTTAAAATCTTAATCGAATACATCCTCCTAAGTTGCGTTTGTGGGTTTCATTTATGTTCTGCCTGAGGCAGAGATGTCTAACTCTAGGTTAAATATATGATGTTGGATCTGGTGCTTTCTCTCTAGATACCTATGAACTAGGTTTCTTGGGGTCATAAAATCGCTACACACTTTATGACGGCCTTAGCCAAAGGGAGTGTGTGTGTGCGCTGTGTTATTGCATAAAATAGGGTTAGAGAGATCAATCATACCTGTGATCTTTAGCTCCTATTTATAGTGCTTACCTTTGGGCTTGTGTGATTTGGGCTTCTTGTGGATGTGGGCCTTACTCAGGTCCATAACAGTTGCCCCCCAGCCCGGTAGATTGAGCGTTCAGGATGATGGGATGTCCAAGTCAGACCACTTGAGGTCTGCGTTTCACCCCGGGTGCTGATCATCTGGCCCTATCATTTTGTTTTAACTTAGATCTCAGCTCCTCAGTCTGGCTGTAGGAGATAACCGAGATTCCTTGGGCTATCCAGGATATGACTATATCCGGGATGCCCTACCGTGATATGGTACAACGTTCCCTTTCCAGAAACGGTTCCTCTTTGCTGGTGTTCTCCAAGAAACAGTTCCTCTCACATAATGATTGCCTTTCCACGTGCCCCTTTTCAACGAGTGCAATGTGTAGTGTTGCTCTTCCTCCGTCTTTTCACATTAACTCCTACTGCGAAAACGTCCCTCAACTGTCTTGTCTACCTTGAAATTACTTTAATATCCCTGCCCTTTGGCTTTCGCGGGTTTAACCCTTTGGACTTCAGTTAATCCTTTCAACTTCAGTTTCCTTATTAACCCACTGTTTCAATTCTTCAGAGTCATTTATCAGCAATGTCATCGCTCAGCGCATCTCCTTTTCGCTCCCCATCCTGCTTATTCTTGAAGCTTATACTTCTCAGGTACGTTTACTGGCATTTTTCTTCGTCATTCTGGTTGTTTCTTTTTCTTCAATGCTGTCTCGTGCTTACGATTTTCTCCGTACATTATTGAGTTCAGTCGCATACGTATTCTTGTAATGAGTCTGATTCTATCATCCTTATATCTGTAATGTGTCACGTTGTTCTTGCTTGTCTGGTTAAGCTTTGCTCATTTGCATTGTATCGCTTATATGAGATTATCTTATGCTTGTTCATTTCTGAACATATCTTAGTTCGAAAATTCTCCTGGGATGGGTGAAAGAAACTTTACTATTCGAGGGAGGTCCACCTGCCCTCGCATCTTTGGTCGTATTGATGAAATTGATTTCGAGGAAGAGGAGAGACATACAGAAGAAGAGGAAAGGTTTATTCAGAGCCTGCCTCCTGGTCCAAGCTTTTGGTTGTATGGCAGACCTCGTACAGAAGAGGAGACCCAAGCCGCCTTACTGGGAGGTTATCGAGGGGGTGGAAGTAGAGGGGCGTCTTCTTCTCGCCCTCCAATCCAAGGGCGAGGAAAGGGTCCCCGAGGTAGAGGAGCACCTTCCTCTTGCCCTTCAGCCCGGGGACGAAGCCGGGGTATTCGAGGGCTCCGTCATAGATTAGGGATTCCATCCAGACGTCCAACTCATGATTCGGTTCCCAACTCTCTTCTTTCATATTCAACCCCTGTTTCAACTTGTAACCCGGCTCCTCTTCCTACTTACCAGAGAATGCCCACTCAGCCGAGTAATAGGTATCTAGAACCTTGCTTCAATTGTGTTTACCTTAGTGCTCAATTTGGCGAAAATGGGAATGATTTCATGGCCGACCTAGTTTTAGGCAGCTGTTCGCATCATTCTAGCTCATCTACCCCTGCTTGCATGGTTGAATCGGACAGCTCCTCAAGTTCTTCCCATAGTAGTTTATTTAGTTCAGGTACGTATCCTCTTTGCTACGTACTTTTCCTGTTTTTTTAATTCGTCCATTTTGCTATTCTTAGTATTTATGGAGTCCCCTTATGCAGAGTTAAATATGGGAATTCCCTCATCTAGCCAAGGGTAGGAGGCCGAGGTGAGCCCGACAGAGAAAGGCTCTGTACCTGTCAGTAATACTCTTCGCCAACAGTTTCTTTGGGTTACGGAGGAAGTTCTGAGTTTCAGATCCAACCTGACCACCAAAGAGATATCCGGGCTTCCCATAGCCAATCCAGTGGGATTCAACACCTTTTGCCCGGCAGAAGATGGGCCAGTCTGCTCGGGCCAGAATCCCGAAAAGCCACCTTTTTTCTTCTTCTACCGTGACTTAATTACCAAGATTGGCATCCGCTTTCCTCTTTCTCTTTTTAAAATAGAATTTATAAACCATCTTCTTCTTGCTCCTACTCAAATCCATCTGAACTCCTGGGCTTATATCGTTGCTTTTGAGCAATTATGTACCTCTTTATCCATAGCTTGCACCGCTCCTCACTTTCTTTACTTTTTTAACATCTATACCCCTCGCACTGGCTCCGAGCCTCCTCAATTCAAAGGATGGACCAGTATCTGTGACCGTGCTAGCAAACCCTCAAGGAAACTGTTCTCTGTTTACAGCGACTCCTTCAAAGGATTTAAAGGTTCATATTTCAAAGTGGTTTCTGAGGTTGGGGAGAGGCCATGGTTCATTGGTGAGGACGGGAAAAGAAAGTTCCCTCTATATTGGTCTAGAGAGCATCATCTGCGCATGCCAGCTGATTTCAAACTTAGATTATCAGCGGAAGATAAGGCGAATGTTAAGACTCTTCTTACCCACGTCGGTTCGAAGGGCCATTTAAGTGCAGCTTCCTTGGTTGCTAAATCCAATACCGACCTAGATCAAGCTAGTATGCCCTTGTAATTGTTTCAAAGCATTTATTTTAATACCGATTTCTTTTTCTATCTGTAATTATACTCACTTGATTTGCAGGTAGTCAAATGGATTCTGCTGCAGATGAAGTACCTGACTATGTGCTATCTCGGCGAGGAAAGGCTGCAGCTCGACCTCCTCCTGCTAACAAAAGGCAACAGACCATTAGCCCTTCTGTAGGTGCCACCACCTCCAACCCGACTACCAATGCTGACATATCAGTTTTGGACTTGACTACCGACGCTGATAATTGGCTGGATCCAAGTAGTCACCAGGCTTCTCCTGCGGTGGGCACCAGAGGTACCACTCGAGCCGTCATGTCTGTGGATCGAGGTACCCCATCATCGACTCCCCTTCCTGCTGGGCTCAAGAGAGGGGCTTTATGGGAGGCTGGGGTTGCCCCAGAGCTTCGTGGCGTTACACGCCCTCCACCTGCTTTTTATGGGACCAACATACTTTCAAGGGCCGAGGTTGAAGAATTGCAAAAGGCTGAGGTGTACGCTTACAAGGTGGCCTCTTTAGTGAAACCTTACTCTCTCTTATTGGAGAAGTATTCAGAGGTTTGTGCTGAGAAGCATACCCTCCGGGTTGATAAGGATGCCCTTCAAGCCGACCGTGATAAAATGGTTCAAGAAAATCAAAATTTGTCCATTGCTGCTGCTGATTCGAAATCGTCCTTGGAGCAATCCCAAGCCGATTTGAAGATCGTGTCGGATTCTTTTGGCTTCGATGCTAACAAAGAGGTTCTCATTAATTGCTTCAAGGAGAAACTGTCCTCTTTAGCCGAGACTGAGTCAAGGAACGAGGCTTTGAACTTGGAAACCCACAAGCTGAAATCTGATCTTCAAGATTTGCAATCTGACTATGATCACAGTCAAGCTGTACTGGAAAGGGCTGCTGGTTCTGCTTTTAATAATCCTATAAATTAGATGAAGTATTTCAACCCCGGAGTTATGTTGAACACTGATCAGCTAAACTGCTTTGGCTACGTTCGGGGTGGTGTTTTTGTCTCTTCTGCAGCGGATACTAATGCGGCGGCTGAGGAGGGTATCTCTGTGAACCTGGAAAATGAAGCTGCCGGACAACAGTTTGATGCAGAAATGCAAGACATGTTCAGAGGTGACAACCAACAATTTGAATGAAGAGCCAGGATGCCAGTTTATCTTGTAATGACTTCCTCTTTATCTTGATTTGTTAATACGTTGTTGAACTTGCGAGGACTAATCTTTTTTATTTGCGACAAACACCATATGCATTGCTACTAAGCTCGACTCCTTGATAAGCATTTTAACTTGTCATTAGCTGATTTTTAAAATAGTTTAGCAACCTAATCAGGGTTACTTGTACTATATAGTATTTGCTTGCAGCAATATTTTTGCTTTTATTTGCGAAACTTTGAAAAAGTTTTTAGGGCGTCCCCTTACTTTCCAGGTTTGTACCCATTGGCTAGAATTCTCAGCCTTACTCTTGGCAAGACGGGTTCCACTGCCTTGGGTTTTATGCCTAGCTAGAACTCTCAATCTTGCTCTTTGGCAAGACGAGTTCAATTACCTCAGCTTTGTGCCTGGCTAGAACTCTCAATCTTGCTCTTTGGCAAGACGGGTTCAATTACCTCGGCTTGGTGCCTGGCTAAAACTCTCAATCTTGCTCTTTGGTAAGACGGGTTCAATTACCTGGGCTTGGTGCCTGGATAGAACTCTCAATCTTGCTCTTTTGGCAAGACGGGCTCAATTACCTCGGCTTTTATGCCTGGCTAGAACTCACGATCTTGCCCTTGAGCAAGACGGGTTCCAATACCTCGGCTTAGAAGTAAAAACATTCTTAGAAGAAATTCTTTCTTTATTCAATTATTCATAACTCGAAATTCCAACTACAAAAAGGAAATATTAAACTTGCTCTTCTTTTCAACTAAAGTACTTCTTCAGCTTGTCTGCATTGCATGTTCTTCTAATACTTTTTCCTTGCGGAGTTTCCAACAGATAAGCTATTCTTAACAACTTCTCTTTAATTTTGAATGGTCCTTCCCATTTTGGAGCCAACTTTCCTTCAGCCGCGTTTCGCCCTCCAACGTCTGCTCTTCGAAGTACCAAATCTCCTATTGCGAACGATCTAGGCTTCACCTTCTTATTGAACCGATTATCAACTAGCTGCTTTGCCGCGAAGTTTTTGCAGTGATCCATAACCCGAGCTTCATCTATCAGATCCAGTTCCATTGCTACATTTTTATTATTTTCTTCCTCTGTCTGTGATAGGGCTTGGACTCTTCTCCATGACGGTTCTCCTAATTCCACCGAGATCATGGCCTCACATCCATATGTTAACCTGAATGGGGTTTCCCCAATAGACATCTGCATCGTGGTTCTGTAACCCCAGAGTACGTAGTATAGCTCTTCTACCCACTTTCCTTTGGCAGATTGCTCTATTCTATTCCTCAATCCTTCTATGATGACTTGATTGGCTGCTTCTACTTGACCGTTAGTTTGAGGATGTTCCACCGATGCAAAACGATGTCGAATATGAAGGTTTCCATTAACTCCTGGAAGGCTTTTCTCGTGAACTGGGTTCCATTATCTGTAACTACCTCGGCTGGGATCCCGAACCTGCAAACCAAGTTTCTCTCTAAGAAGCGCTGAATCCTAGCCGAAGTGATCGTAGCCACTAGTTCTGCTTCTATCCATTTAGTAAAGTAATCAACGGCCACTATTAACCATTTTAACTGACCTTCAGCTGCCGCAAATGGACCCAGAATATCCACCCCCCATTTAAAGAACGTTCATGGTGCCGTGATCAAACTTAACTCTTCTGGGGGAGCTAGCAGGTTCTTTCCGTGCTTCTGGCATTGATCACACTTTTGCACGTGTTTCTTTGCATCATTATTCATAGATGTGTAGAAGTAGCCGGCTCTAAGTGCCTTTCGGGCTAAAGCCTTGCCTCCAACATGCTGGCCATTGATTCCCTAATGGATTTCAGACAGGACGTATTTTGCCTTATCCAAACTCAAGCATTTCAACAAAGGGGAATAAATTCCCTTTCTGTAAAGGTGTCTTTCCACCATGGTATATAATGCTACATCTCTAACTAGCTTCCTAGCTTCCTCCTTTCCTGCAGGCAACATCCCATTTTCTATGTAGTCGATGATGATGTAACGCCAATCATCTACCTCCGATATTTGCATGACACATGTGGGTTCCAGGATACTCTGTTCAACCACCGTCCTATGGTTTCCCCACCCTTTGGTACTTCCCAGTTCGGATAATATGTCAGCCCTGCTATTTTTGCTTCTTGGAATATGACTGACCTCCACTTTTTCAAAAGCCGCCATTATCTGTCTCGCATACTCTAGCTATTTTGTCAATAATGGTCCCCTAGCTTGGTAGCTCCTTTTGATTTGGGAGGTAACCAGTTGGGAATCACTGTAAACTTGCACTCTTCGCGCTCCAATTTCTTTGGAGCACTATAGGTCGTCTATCAAGGCCTCATACTCCGCTTGGTTGTTTGATGTTTCGAAATTCATTTGCAAAGAATACTCAACTGCTATTCCATCTGGGTTCTCAATGATAACCCTGACTCCACTACCTTTAGAATTGGAGGAACCATCGACGTACACTTTCCAGGTATCCGGGCTATCTGAACTCCTATTTTGGATTGAAGTGAGTTCTCTGGCAAAATCTGCTAATGCTTGGGACTTGATTGTTTTGCGGCTTTCGAATGTTATATCAAATTCTGACAGCTCCACAGCCCAGCTCATCATCCTTCCTGCTAAGTCAGGTTTATGAAGGATCTGTCGAATTGGCAAATCTGACCTGACCAAAACTTTGTGTCCCTGGAAATACGCCCTAAGTCTTCTAGCTGAAATCAGTAAAGCAAAAGCTACTTTTTCTAACCTTTGATATATGAGCTCCGCTCCTTGTAAGAGCCGACTTACAAAGTAAATCGGTTGTTGTCCTTCTTCATTTTCTTGTACTAGAACTGAGCTGACAGCTACATCACCCACAGATAGATACATTATTAAAGTTTCTTGCTCTTTTAGTTTTGTCAACACTGGAGGAGAAGCTAGTTTCCTTTTTATCTCTTGGAACGCGGTCTCGCATTCTGAGGTCCATCCATACTACACTTCCTTCCTCAGTAACCTGAAGAAAGGTAATGTTGTTTCTGCAGGTCGGGGTAAGAACCTGGTAAGAGAAGCTAACCTCCCTGTTAACTGCTGTATTCTTTCTTGCTTGTCGGAGCCTTCATTTCTAGCACGGCTCTGCACTTATCTGGATTAGCCTCAATCCCTCTGTGAGTCAACATAAAATCGAGGAACTTTCTCGCAAAGACCCCGAAAGCGCATTTTGCTGGATTTAACCGAATGTTATGTCGCCTTAACTTGTCGAAGGTCTGCTCCAAATCTTCCATGTGCACTGTTGAATTAAACGACTTGACTATCATGTCGTCTATGTATACCTCAACATTTTTGCCTAGCTGGTCTGCGAACACTTGATTCATCATTCTTTGGTAGGTGGCCCCTGAATTTTTCAGCCCAAAAGACATCACATTGTAACAATAGTTCGCCTTTTCCGCAATGAAAGCAGTTTTTTCTTGGTCTTTCGGATGTAGCGGGATTTGATTTTACCCCGAATAGGCATCCATAAAGGACAGCATCTGGAATCCGGATGAGCTATCAACCAGTTGGTGTATATTAGGCATTAGGTATGTGTCCTTAAGGCACACCTTATTCAAGTTAGTGTAATATGTGCACACTCTCCATTTTTCATTTGGCTTTTTTACCATTACCACATTGGAAAGCCACGTTGTGTATTGTATTTCTCTGATGAAACCTGCTTCCAACAGTTCCTTCACGTGATCTTCTAACATCTGCTGACGTTCTGGGCTGAGCTTCCTCTTCTTCTGAGCTACCGACTTAGATCCTGGGTACACTGCTAGCTTGTGACAATAGAAAGCAGGGTTAACCCCAAGAATTTTTGAGGACTTCCAAGCGAAAACATCCTTATTGTTCCTTAAACATGTGGTAAGTTGGACTTTTACCTCGCCCGTCAACCCCTTACCGATCTTTGCAGTCTGTCCCTGCTCCCCAATTGTCACTTCTTCTAATTCTCCGTCGGGTTCAGGCCTCGGCATCTGAGTATCATCCCTTATATCTAATTCCACCATATTGACCGAAGTCTTCTTCTCCTGGCTCGGGCCGCATTGCTTGCTACTATTTTTGATCACGGCTGAAGGTTCGGGATCGCTTTCCACCGCTCTTACCGATTTGAAATAGCAATCTCGAGACTCCTTCTGGTCTCCGGTAATGGTAATTACCGTATTCTGCTTACCAATCATTTTAAGCTTTTGGTGTTTGGTAGAAACTAACATATCCCAATTGTGGATGGTAGGTCTTCGCAATATCACATTATACTCCAAAGGGAAGTCGGCTACAATAAACCTTACCCTTTCGGACTTGTACGCCTCTTTGGTTCCTAGAGTAAGCCTGAGATCAATATACCCTATGGGAGTAGTGTTACGGCTGTTGAATGCGATCAAGGCCGTGTTACAGGGCTTCAAATCTTCCTCATCTAGATTCATTTTTTTGAACGCCTGCCATAGGATTATGTCGGCACAATTGTCGTTGTCTACAAATATCTTATTGACTCTGCAGTTGACTAGCGTTCCCGTAATGACTAGTCCATCCACGTGTCCTGGCATCACATCCTCCAACTCTTTCCTGGTGAAATACAATAGTGGCGGCTCTGGTTCGGCTTCTTTAAACTTAGGTCGCTCCCGTATTGAAAGCACCTCTCTCAGATATTTTCTTCTGGCGTTCATGGTG
Source organism: Gastrolobium bilobum (assembly GCF_033153095.1). Taxonomy (NCBI): domain Eukaryota; kingdom Viridiplantae; phylum Streptophyta; class Magnoliopsida; order Fabales; family Fabaceae; genus Gastrolobium; species Gastrolobium bilobum. The sequence continues at coordinate 95,961 of NW_026897739.1, read as the reverse complement.
TAACCTCCCCCACCAAAAGCTCCACTGATCACATTGCATTCAAATTTTGACTCCACAAATTCATCCTCCTCTCTGGCCAGCTTCTTGCCTCGGCCTTCCTCCTTGAATCTTTTTTCTTTTGGCGGGCTCATAGGCCGGCCTCCTCTTCTTTTCCTGTTGGTCTTCCATCCTTGAGTCCTGATCAAATATTGACGCAGTTTTCCGTCTCTGACATACTTTTTAATCGCATCTCTTAGATCCCAACATTCATCAGTAGTGTGGCCAGGCCCATTATGAAATGCACAATACCGAGATTGGTCTAACCCGGCCTGGTTCTGCAAAGGCCGGGGTCTACCTACCTTCTTCATCTTCGTGGAGGCCACCTCCTTCCAGATTTGCGACCTGGGTGAATTTAAGGGCGCGTCTTTCTCAAATCTTCCCCTAGCCGGGATTCTGTCATCTTGTTTTTTACCTCGGAAATCATTTTGCCTTCGACTTCCAGGTTTTTCTATTTGGTTAGGATGGTGCCTCTGATCCATATTCTCGATTTCCATCTGTTCGAGCTCCAAATACTTTTTTGACCGCGTTGTGAACTCTACCAAAGTCCGGACTTGGTCTTTGTATATGAACTTGGCTAATCTAGAAGAGCCATGCAACCCGGCTATCACTAGATGCAGATGTACATTTTCAGACAATCCCGGAACCTGCATGGCGGCCATTTTAAACCGATCCAAGTATTTTTGCAGTGTTTCACCAGGTTGCTGTCTTATCTTCCCCAGCGCAAATTTTGACTTTGGTTGCTTTTTGCTAGTGACAAAATTTAGCAAAAATCTTCCACCAAATTCTTCTAAAGATATGATGGATCCTGCTGGCAATGATGAAAACCATACTTGAGCCGCTCCTGTTAACGTAGTTGCAAAGAGTCGCGTGATCAAAGGTTCCTCTATCCCTTTGATGTACATGGCAGTGTCGAAGGCATTTAAGTGCACTTGAGGATCCTGCGTTCCGTCATACTTGAGAAGCTCTTATAAATTCAGATTTTCTGGAAATGGTGCATCGACAATCTCGTCCACGAAGGGACTATCATTGTACCGCCCCCTGTTGTATTTTCTCCGGTAGACCCCGGATACATCATCCGGGTTCCTGAACGGGTGTCCGTCACCCTGGGGCTGGGTGTTCTCCATCTGCCTTGTTTCACCTCTTCCTCCATCTGTGTTTCCAAGGAGATGTTTATCAGGCATGGGGTCCATTTGCCTTACTGTACCCCTTGCATCCCAGCTTCCTACACGCCGAGATTCTTGATGACGGACTGGGTTAGTAAAACCCTTTGAGGTCGGCCATCAGCGCTCCTCACTGGATTTCGAGTTCTCTCATTGTTGTTCTGTTGTGGATTCGTGATCCTCAGGTCAGTCATGACCTGTGTTATAGCTCGTTCGGGGTCAGGGTTGGTAACTTTCCAGAGTCGAGTTTCTAGTTCTCGAATCTGCCTTGCATCTTCTTGTCTCTGAAGCTCGTTTCTTCTTTCCATCTCCTCCATCCTTCGCAGCATTGCAGCAACAGCTAGATCTGTCACCCGTGGATCATTGGCTACGACATTTGGCATCTGCACAGCGTTTGCAGCCTGCTCTCCAATTGGTTGTAGCCCTTGTACATATGGGGCGTCTGAGTTAACCGCCAGAGTTGATGCTGAGTCAGAGTGCACATCATTGACATGCACAGCGTCTGGATCTGTGATCTGTTGCTGCTGACGACCCTGGACGGTGCGTTGTCCTGTTGGATACTCCCTAATGGGGGGGGGGGTGGGTTGACGTCCGGGATTCGAAGTCGAGGGTTGTCAAAATCTGCTTCCCATTGCCCTCACCATTTCAATCGATGGCTTTAAAACACGTAATCGCTGGGAAAAGTTTTCTTCCCCACAGACGGTGCCAATGTTCTGCCTGAGGCAGAGATGTCTAACTCTAGGTTAGATATTTGATGTTGGATCTGGTGGTTTCTCTCCAGATACCTATGAACTAGGTATCTTGGGGTCAGCAAATCACTACACACTTTATGACGGCTTTAGCCAAAGGGAGTGTGTGTGTGCGTGCTGTATGATTGCATAAAATAGGGTTAGAGAGAGATTAGACATACCTGTGATCTTTAGCTACTATTTATAATGCTTACCTTTGAGCTTGTGTGATTTGAGCTTCTTGTGGATGTGGGCCTTACTCAGATCCATAACAATTTCTTTGTTATTTTTTTTTTTAATTAAGCTTTTTAATTTGTACGTATAAAATGTAATGTGATATTTTGAATAGAAAGTTCATTTGTTGAGTCATCTGCCATTTTTCTTCTTTAATTGATGTACATACAAATTAAATCTAAAATAAAATTTTTTATTATTAAATATATGACATTTTCGCCATTAGTTTTAATGCTCTTATAAATTATGCTTCAGGTTTTAATTCCAAAGATCCTGTATATTGTCTTAAAGTATTTTGCAACTGGATCGGTTGAGATTGCAAGTTATATTTGGTTAATGGTTTATAATTGCATATGCGGTATAAAATGTCTCCAGCGCATCCATGAGTCATTTTACTTGTGTAGAAAGCATGGTCTAGTATTCAATATTCATTTTGTTTCTTTCGTGCAAGTTGTATCTCGAGTTAGTTGGTTGGAATATAGTAATTTAGCTATCTAGATTTATTAGTCATGTTAAAGCATTCTCCCATATACATCTTTTTTATTTAAAAGAGTAGATATTCCCCTTAATTCAAATGTGACTTTAAATGCATGTAATATATGTAAATATTATCTAATAAAAGAGTGTAAATATTCGTATTTTCTTATCATTATTAGTTTTAGTTTTCTATAAAATATATTTACTTAATTTTTCTCATTTATTTTGTATACCAATTTATAATTAGGTATGTTCACGGTCTGGATTGGATCAATTTTGAAGCAAAAATCATCTAATCCAATTCCTTCGGTTTGACCATTTAATCATTCATTCGGTTTGGATTTTTTTTAATATCTGATCCAATCCAATCCAATTTTATTCGGTTTGGATTGGATCGATTTTTGAGTTTTTGAAAAGTCTAAAATTTTAGTCATACAAATCACTAGCTATATCAAAATAAAGTCATTTAAAGTTACAAACCACTCAAAAATTCAAAAATTCAAACTAAAACAAGTCTTAAAACTCATGAAGAGTTAAAATAGATTAATAAACAATAAAAATTAAAACAAGATAGTTTACTATCCAAGTCTACAAAACAATAAGATTCTAAGTCACCATCTTTCGAAAATAATAAATACATAGTACATTGGATCAGTTTGGATTGGATCGATTTTCACCCATCAAATCGAAAACCGATCCAATCCAATTAACATATGCGGATTTTTTTTTTGATTTTTCAGTTTTTGGTTATTTGGTTATCTGTTTTTCAGTTCGATCATCGTGATTTGAATCGATTTGGATTGGTTAATGAACACCCCTATTTATAATATGAATTATAATGTTAATATCATTTTTTGGCAAGATAAGGGGAGAACAAGTATTCTATGACAAGCAATAAAAGAAAAACCTAGTAATTTTAACATGAATTTTATAAGAAAAATGTGTTTCATTTTAAATTAAGAACATAAGTTTGTGTTATTTTAAATGAAATGACTCTATTTTGACATTTTTTTTACCTTATTTTTCCATCAGAGTACTCTATCTTTCTATCTCCTCTTAGTTTTGTAGAGAAGAGATAATATCAAAAACCATCAAATATGCATCAAAGCACATTCATTTCACTTAAAATAACAAACATTTTTCGCAAATTTTTTTTAATCAAAATATATGTTATTTCTCTACATTGAAAAATATAAAAAAATTATTTAATTTAGGTGAGTTTAATCATATGAAATTTTGCTATCAATAATAAATTTTAAGGTGATTAAAAGGTCTTACTATTTATAAAAGACTCATTCTTATTCATCACTAAACTTATGAATCAAATAACAGCAAAGTAATTCATCGCCAAAATATATAATTTTTTATTTCGTATATGAACCAATTTCTATATTTTGATATGTCTTCAAGTAAATTATTTTTTGTAATAATTTTTCTTCACGTAGATTTATATAGCAATTAAGATTATTTGCAGATGGATCATCATATCTATTTTAAAAAGAGACATGTTTGAGATCAAGGAAGCACGAACACTTGTAAAAACAGGGAGAGTCGTGTCCGACACGCTTCAACACGGTGTCGGACACGCGGTCAACTTTTTCCGACACGTTGACTATTCCGACACGCGAATTTGACCGCGTACCATCTTTGGAAGGGATTTAAAGCCTTAATTTTGGACCCGTCTTGAATTGGATTAGTTGCGAAGCAATGAACCGATTGAAATATTTTCAAACAAAAAAAACTCTCTTTTATTTCTTTTACGAATTTCTTTTTTTCGTTTTCTTTTTGCATACCTAGTTTTTCTTTAATATATATATTGGGATAATAGGCTCTCATGTGATAGGAATTTGAAATTCTCTCACAACATTATTATTACTATATATTTCCTAAAGTACATAATTTATAAGAGAATTTTAAATTCCTGTAACATGAAAGAAAAAGAATCCATATATTTATATATATATGATAAAATTATTTCTACAGCCATTTTACGTACAACGATGACATATACATATGGGCTTAACATTTCTGCAGCTGCCGTAGACAGTGTTATATGCAGCTGACACAGAAAAGTGGGTACCACAGCTTTAAAAAAAAAAAAACAGGATCCGACAGCGGATCCTAGAATTCGGACGCGGATCTTGGCTTGTTGTAGGTGCAGCAGCTGCATAAATCATTTTGCCACATATATATATATATATATATATATATATATATATAAAATTTTGGGGATAGATTCGTTTTCGTCTCTGGCCTTATGACGCGAGGAATGAGATTCTAGGTAGGTTAAATCTAATGTCAGCACGATGTACTTTTTATGTACTAAAGCCTCGTAGACCTGGGTTGACATGTTGGGTCTTATTTGTAACCCATATAAAACTTTGGGCCAACCATTTATTTGAGAATGGGAGTCTGAAAATAGTTCGTATTGCCTTTAGGTAACGAGGCCTTGCATTTGGGGAATAATATTGCATACGAACAAAAATGACTGGGTCTTAAGGAGCCAGACCTAACTGAGCTATACAATAATGCTGGACAAACACAAGAATCAAATATGTACCAGTCCGTTTTAGATTTTGAAGGGCTTTTTTTTGTTTTGGGTTATTTTACTTTAGGCTAATACTTTTCTTATGTCATATAAGTAAAGTATTATCTCCCACACTCATATTTTTTATATAGATTTCATAAGAATTTTTTCTTTTCACCTCCAATTCTTTTCTCCCTTCTATTTATTGTTTGGATAAAAAATAATATTTTTCTTATGTACCTTAAAAAAGTATTATCCTTTACTTTAAGGGTAAAACATTATTTTAAAACAAAGAGTTTTGATGATAACAAATTCTTTGGAGTAGAATGAAGCATGCTGCTAGAATGAAACTAGTAAGGCCAAAGGGGATCTTCAATTCTTCATGCCTCAATCCTCTATGGGGTTTAACTTAATGCTTTTTTTCATATTTGAAGTTCAGCCTTTTCTTTTTTAACAATGCAAGAAAATGCGAGCACAGCTAGTGTTAATGATGTTGGGATGTTGAAGCAAAAAATTATTGGATCAGTGACTGCTGTATCGCTACTTAAATATTAAATAAGAGCGAAGTTGCAAGCAATACAATTTTTAGTATTTCCTGAATATGCGATGGCTTTTGTTTAAATTCTTATAGCATAAAACATGTTATAAGTCTTTCTCTACTGTCTAAATAAATACGTTAAGATGATGTCAATAGTCGACATGTTGCAAGCTTGAAATGAGAAACCATTGGTATAATCTATATGATACGCGAAAATTTGTTGCTAAATCAAACAACAACAAAAAACAAGCAATCCTCAGGTCTTACCGACTTACCGTATTCAAACCAAATTAATTAAGTTTCTAAAGAACCGATTGTGAAAAATAAAAATAAAACAACATTCAGCTAGGAACATTGAATATGATTACTATTCTTAAGTGAAGAAATCAAACAGATATTGAACGTTGCCATACTTGTTACCAAAAAACAAAACGTTGCCATAATTTTTAAGTCACATTAAAAGATTGGCACGATATGCTCATGAAGTCGGCGAATTAAGCATCAAATAAGGAGAAAAAATGTGTGTCATTTTAAAGGAGGTAAAATTGTGTCATTTTAAGTAAGAAAAAGATATCTATTATAAGAGAGAAAATGGACAAAAAAATAAATAAAGGCATAGGTCCCACCTCTTTATGAGAGAAACGACACAAGTTGTATCATTTAAAAGGACAAATATTTTTTTCATCAATAAATAGTATATTGACCCTAGAGAACAAAAGTAAGAACTTTGTAATTTATATATCTAAATAATTGTTGAACTTACTTGCGAAGGATACTAACTTCTTTAATAGTAAAAGAAAGATGAAGAAGATAAAAGAACACACGTGAAATTTGAATAGTTCGGAACTTGAGTGTTAAACTAAGATTCCTACATCCACAGGGTCACACTATGAGAGTTCACTCCCTGATTCTTGCACTATGAAATCAAGAATAAAAGATACACGATATATATCTACGATAACTTTGAATCACCCAAAGCCCAACAGAAAATCCTAAAGCCTTAAATTATTACACAACCAATTAATGAAACCTTAACCCTGTTGTGCTACCACAAATACAACAAGAACATACAACAACAGCACACGAATCACACAAGGAGTGCTTGTGTTACCAGAAACCTCCAAACACAAGTGCACCACCTCCTTGCAACCTTGAGGGTCTTGAATCTCGAAGCACCTTTCCAACAACATAACCAATCAACCGATTGATACCTGCAAACATATAGCAGAAACAAAACCAGAAAGAAAGCAGCCCAGAAACAAGAGTAACAGGTCAGAAAATGGGTTTCGAAAAGAAACCAAGGCAGAACTCACAAAGGGATTTCGAGAGAGAGAGTGTATTTCTCAACTGACGAAACTGAGAAACAATCAAATACAATCTAGATGGACAAACACCGAGTTTTGATTCATTGAATCAGAAAGACTAAAATGCCCTTAAGTTAATAAGCATAACAAAATATAAGATGAGGCTACTTATGGAAATACACATATAACAAACTCCACCATATTTTCATAAGGTAGCATTACAAGTACCAGAAAATTGGAGATAGCCTCTGTGATCCTACATTTTCAACAAGATTGACCCAGAATCTTCAACAAGCTTAAAGCATCCTTAAACTTATTGCCAGGAACAAACGTGGTGAAAATGTCAGCAGGATTCCACGAAGTGGAGACCTTCTCCATCTTAACTTGGCCATTAGACATAATGTCTCTAATTAGAGGCGAACCTAGGGGAGGAGCTAGAGTTAGCCACCGCCCACCCCTGATTTTTAGATTTTTTTAGTATATATATATATATATATATATATATATATATATATATATATATATATATAATATAAGTATAATTATAATTATAATTATAATTAGCGTTATTCTGCAAATTAGAACTTACATGATCTTCATCAGCGTACCTGTTGTTGCTACTTCGCAAGTGCACCGGTCGTATAAGTAATAAAGTATATGAGTAAGAGATTGTTCCAAAGAGGATTAGATTTCAACCACTAATTCACTATTTACGCTTAAGTTGGACAATTGATCAGGATAGTTTAATGAAAACTAAATTAAATAACAAAACAAGAACATAAAATTTGGATTACTTAACAAGCAAGAAGCGTAGCTAGGGTTTCGATTTCCCTCAATCTCTCATTTATGTTTTAAATTAAAATATTAATTAATCACCCTTTTTATATTGCCCATTAATTTCCCTAAATTAGTTAAAACTCAATCCCCTAGTATTCTAACTCTTTACTCCCTTAAGAGAATCCTAATTCCTTGGTGCTTCTAAAAAAGATTCAACCATTAATATCAATAATCACAAAAATGGCAGAATTCATATGTACATTCCTAGAGTCATGCAAATTAATGATGAATGAGTCAAACCAAATTCATATACCAAGATCCCTATTGTCAGAACAACCCATAGAAGGCATTAAGCAAACACATATTCATTCAATATAAAAAGGAAAAATTAAATTAAAAATTAATTCATAAACATAAAGATTCAATTGGGTTCCATCTAACCCTAACTACAAAGAAAAATTAGCCTAACATAATGGAATCAAGAAAACAAGAAAGCTTACCTAAGCTCCATTTGTGTGAAGGCGAAATGAATCTTCAAGATTTCCAGCTACTATTGAATCCAATCCGTCTCCGGTGTTCCAAAGCATGAAGAATGTGCTTCTATAAACAAAACTAAGCTTTTGTTGTCAAGTGTTATGTGATTCCTCATAAAAATAGATTAAATATGTGTAGAAGCCCTAAATTTTGGTAAAAATCCCGTAATGGACCTTAGTTGGGTCGCAACCGGGCTTTAAAACGAATACCATAACTTGAGCTATACTCTTCCAATTGATGTGATCTTTGTCTCGTTGGAAAGATAAAAGAGAGATATACAACTTTTATGAATAACTCGAGATCCAAATCCACCATCTTGGATACTATACATTGTACGAAAGACAGATTTAGGGAGATTCTCACTAAATGGCTGCTCCTCATTTATTGCTTTAAGTTTTTCAAGCTTAATCATTACTCCAATGCTCCAATTCAACCCAATTGTCCTACATAACAAGTGAAAATCATTTACATAAGTCAATAATTCAAACTTCATGCTTTTTAACCAGTTAACCCTAAGTTTTCATGCTTTTAACTAGATATAAGAGTGATTTTAGTTTTTAAAAATATAATAAACTATGAGTTTATCACCGGTCCTTCGCCATCCTACTCCCCAACTTTAAGCCTTTAACTGATCGTAGTGTAGCGCGTGAAGCACGATCAGCACGATTTCTGTTGATGTGACAAGATGGCTTGCATTTCAAGGATAAGCTTTTAGAGGTCATGATGAAAACTTAGATTCACTTAATCGAGTTAATATTTTGGAGATGATAAAGTTTTTAGCATTTTATGATTAAGAAGTTGTAGCAGTTGTGTTAGAAAATGCTTGTAACACCCCGTTCTAGAACCGGTTTGTTAACATTATTTATGATATTAAACATATTACGTCAGAGTAATTAAACGCGAAAATACATATAAACTTTTTCTTTCCTTTACATAAATAGCTTTGTATTAACTTATTTTAAATCCACACAACTAGTGCCCATACGTTACTAATTTATCATATAATAAGTTCCTTATTCATTAATTCTTGATAATTCAACATTTCTTAAATATATGTTGCTCGCTCAGCTGCTCGCACCCTTCCTTGTTAATGACAAAATATATGCTTAAGTCAGTGAGCAGCACCTTTCCTCGCTAATCTGATCGCTGGAGTGAGGACATCAGTGAGTAATTAAACTTTTAACCTGAAGTTGCTGCCATCCTTAGAGCTAGCTAGCTGGATTGCTCACTTGGGTGAGCAAGTTAACGAGTACGCCCTGTTTTACAAAATTAGATCCTTTATTTTACACCACCAATCTAAGGATACATTATCCCATATTTTTTCTCAAATGTACCTAATTAACTAACATGTTAACTTCATGATAGACATACAATGGCATACACTATTCCAATAGAATAAAAACTAGTATTCTCCTTTATTTCATCATTAACATTTATAGATTCTTCAACATACCACATCAATTCCTCAAGTGGTCATTAAACCTTAATTACACAGGTGTTCAAATTACATACCACATTTGGACATTGAAAATTCATATGCCATATACATTATACTCTACAAATGTAAATCAAGACTTAAACAAAATAAACAACATCATGGCATAATGTCCTCATAATACATCCAAGCTCCATAATTTCCCCACTTTGATATAAATATATACATGATCAAAATATGGAATTCGTTATGGTACAATTGTGCAATTTACAACTCAAAATATGAACCTAGCATGTTATTGTGTCAAAGGGTTCAAAAACCAAAATAACAATACCATAATTCCCTACTCGAGCCTCTTTGTAACACCCCGTGTGCACCCGGTGTATTAAACATACATATGGTACCGACACAACTAAATAAATGCGGAAGCTAACTTTTTCTTTTCAATTATGACATCATCATTATTAACCAAGTTGATTACTTATTCCTTTTTAAAATATAGCCTGTATGTAAATTGCAATTTAAAACTAACTGAAATACCTCATGACATATATAGTATCAAGTCACAGAACTACAACACGTAGACCAGACCACATCCCGTTACATAAGTACAACTCAAAGTTAAACCAACAAGTCTGCAATCAATGTGGCATGAACAACCCACATGTTCACCAAATAAAACAACATACTCATCCAATCTCCAATACAAAAGTCATAAAATGTAAAGTAGGCATAATCACGTGATATAAAAAAAACAACAAGTATGCATCAATCAGCACAACTCTGGCCTTCTTCCACCAGAGGTCTCCACCTCAGAGGTACATGTACCTGAAAATGTGCCCCAACACGAGGTGAGATTTCTAACAAGAAATCTCAGTAAGACAAGGGGTCTTCCAGGACTCTTCCCCCCCCCCCCCCCAAAGTTCACTTACAAGTATATATATAAGTTCAAAAGCAGTAATTACAATGCATGTTCATGTTAGAGCATTTAAATCATGACAACATATCTCTTGCTAAACGAGCTAACTACTACAATTCATATCTCATGTGATGTATGCAAGTGCGGTTCAACTGGCCAGGGAACAAGATAGGGTTTATGCACGTTTGCAACCTATCTAAACATAAGGGTCGCAGCCTTATGCCTTACACACTAGGGTCGCAGCCTGATCGTGTAAGTAATCTGTAGATACAAGGTATGTTTTGATGATAACAAAGTGGTAACAACAAAAAAGAAAGATCAGTTGATCAAGAGAAAAAAGCATCAACCATATGTGGATATTGAAGATGTATGATGTAGCCACACAAGAAGAGTGATGTCATATCAAAGTGGCAAGATCATTTGATCAAGAGAAACAAGGAATAATTAGAAGAGCAATAAAAAGATCAAAGACAACTAACCATGGACAACATCTAAGAGAAGCTCGATATTATAACCATGGTAAAAAATGATCAAAACCAACAAAGTGTCAAGCATTGTCATATTCAACAAGTCAAAGCATCAAGTTCAAGAAAAGATCCAAGATATAAGACATGACGCTAAGTCTAAAATCATATTTAGAATATAACTTCAGGACTTAGAATATATGTGAGGGTATATGATAGATTTCATTGCACGAGCTTAAAGTTTTTCTCAAAGTAAATGTGTTTTTGAAATTGCATAATCATAACCTTTATATACTTGAAAGAAATTTGAAAAATTCATGGAGAAAATTCTTGACATATTTTATAACTTCAAAACATATTTATCAAGTCAAGATCTTTCACAAAAAGTAGTTGGAAGCAAGCTAGAACACATTTGAACTTAAAATTTGTTGCTTAATTTCACTGCTTCCTTCCATACACTTTTTCGTATCTAATATGAGGGATTTGGATCTTGTGTTCTTCGTAAAAGTTGTAGATATCTCTTTTATCTTTCCAAAGAGACCAAGATCACATCAATCCGACAAGTATAACTCAAATTATAGCCAAAATACGAAACAGTGTTCTTGCTATTAAGTTGGAAATCGATTACTAGTGCAACAAATCCCAACGGCTATAAAACGGCTAGTTTTTAAAAAGTGATCCCAACGACTATAAACGGCTATAAAACGACTAGTTTTTCAAATGAGATCCCAACGGCTATAAACGACTAGTTTTTCAACGGCTATAAACGGCAAGTTTCCCAACGGCTATAAACAGCTAGTTTTCTAACGGCTATAAACGTCTAGTTTCCAAATGAGATCCCAATGGCTATAAACGGCTAGTTTTCAATGAAAACATTATATATGCATTCCCAATGACTCAAAAATATTGGGCATCATTCCTATACATATTAAGCATACTTTGAGAGCTTCTACATTATTATTTGCATATTCTTTCATATCTTTCAAAGATCAAATATTTGAGCTCATATCTTGAAAATTCATATACCCATAGTGTTTCAAGTTGTATATCCACACTTTGAGTGTATATTCATTTCCAAAAATTTTCCTTCTTGTATTCTTGAGTTGAAAGGGTTGTGAGACCCATTGTTTGAGAGGTAGCCAAATACCTAAGTAAATTTGGAGTGAATTGTAAGATTGTCAAGTACCCGTAAACTTGAAGATTGTAAGGTATCCAAGAACCCAAAGTATTGGAAGATTGTAAAGGTTTGTCAAGCACCCTTGAAACTTGAACATTAGTGAAAGAGTTGATTGAGCGGCTTCAGTCTGAACGTAGGTCACAAGTGGTGGTGACCGAATCAGGATATATTGTGTTTGCATTTCTCTAAACTCTAAACTATTTATTTGTAGTACTTTAATTGCTTCTTTAATATCTTGTATGTGCTAGTATAAGTTCTATAATTGTCATATATTATATATTATGGATTGTTTGAATGTATTGATTAGCTTCCCACATATCAAAGTTTGTTTGAAATGATTATTTAGAAACTAGAAAGAATCTTTTGCGAAAATCTTGTAATACTCAACTCACTCCCCTCTTGAGTATGGAAGCCACATTCCTAACATAATTAACATCACATTCATACATTACATCAACAGTTAAATCAACATATCTCAGACATATATCAATGCATATTTCATTTTTCATAAAAACATACATGCATATAAACCACCCTCCCATAGAGGTCGGTGGAACAAGCAACAGATCAATCCGAGGGCACGAGTGCTTACCTTCCAAGCTGTTAATCCCAACTCAAGAGTCCACACCAGCTCAAGGTTCACAAACAGCACACTCATAGTCTATTTATAAAAAAAACATTATCAATATCCATATTCTAAGGGTTCATTTCATTATGAAAATATTTCCTTTTTCGTTTAATGCTCTTTAGGTTTCTCCCAAAGCCACAAGCCTTTAATCTAATTGATTCTGACTTAATTAACTTAATACAGAGGTTCATATTAATCAACCATGGGTCCAAAAACCCAATCCAAGCTTCTGTTTGGACAGAACAGTACGCAACTCGAAATTCCCAGAATATCCGGATATTTCACGGGGCCATATCCGGATATCCATATCCGGATATCACCAACCCCATATCTGGATATCACATCCGGATATCAATATCTGGATATTTCGCAACAGAATGCAGTTTCTGCATTTCGCGAAGATATCCCTTCAAGGTTCCATTTTTAGCACATTTTAACGTTAAAGCATGCATCTTTAGACCCATTTAGACCAGTGATCATGTTAGCTACTTAATCACCTCATTTAACATGTCAAGACATGATTTTTAGCATAGAAAATCATGATCAAAGGTGAGGAACATACCCCAAAGGCTCAAAACAGAAACCAAATGTGCTCTTGGAGCTCTCAAGTCAGTCCCAAAAGATCTGACTTCACAAAGCCACAAATTTGCTTTGCAAGCTTGGTCCTTTATCAACAAAAATGGCTTCTTGAGACAACACAAGCAAAGAAAATGGCTCCACAACACCCAACCAAAGTGAGCAGCCCCCAACTCAGAATACACAGCCTACTACACACTCTCAAGAATTCATTTTTCTCCCACTCAATGCTTGATCACACTTAGTTATGGAGTTTTGGTGAAGAAACATGAAAAAAATGCTACTTGGAAGGTTTCAATGGAGGAGGAGAAGGGTGGCAGCAGCTAAGAGCATCAGAGAACTCACATAGGATATGCAAATATGGCCTAGGGTTTTGTGCCATTTGTATTTATAGGCACATTAATTTTTAATCGTCGGTATTAGCACTAATAGCCCCACTAATCATTTTAATCTCAAACTTCATATTCTGAACCTAGCCATTTTTCTAGGATTTGTCATAATTTTATTATAATTTTCGCAGCACTTTGCCGGTACGCGTTTTTACGTAGTCGGTATCAGTCCTGACATCAGTTCTCATTATTTCGACTCCAAACTTGACATACCAGTCCTAAATATTATTCTAGGAATATTCATATACTTATTATAATTTTTTGGGATACTTCACCGGTACGCAATTATACTGAGAAACAGAACCGGTATCTGCACTTTTCGTCAGAAAAACGACTTCCAATATTATTAAGCCCTTATATTAATTATTTAAGCCCTCTCATAATTACTTAAGGTCAATTATGGAATTTATCTCTTAACTCATAATTAAATTAATTAAATTCTTAATTTAACGGTGCATGTTCTTACACTCTTGCCATAGAAAATATCATTTGTGCCACTTGGGGTACCTGAAAAATATTCTCCACAGGGGGTGAGATTCAACCTCAGCAAATTCAAGGCCATTGAAGACCCCCTCCAACTATGAGCTCACTTCCATGATATACAAGTATTAAAACAACATTTTGCAATAAAAGCTTATAATACTTATTATATATCCACACATAATACACGAGTCATTCCAATGGCCTCTCACCAACATACATGAATGCAACTCATATGATACTTCCAAGAGAAAACCCTCTGGGTTTCATCTCTCAGGAGTTAACAACAAGAAGTTTGTTACACGCAACTTTAGCTCCAATGGAAGTCCATATTTATTCTACTTGCCAGAGAATCTATCCAATCATGTAGTCACACATAGCATATCTTTCCAATCATGCAAGAAACAATTGAAGCATGCCATAAAAGATTGCAAAAAAGGAAGCAAGCAACATATAATCAGCAATTGCAGAAAGCACATATACGAAGCAAGAAAGGCACAAAACCTAAGCTCTAGATAATAATTGTTGAAATTACATGCAAAGGATACTAACTTCTTTAACAATAAAACAGAGAAGAAGGAGAGAAAAGAACACACATGAAATTTGAGTGGTTTGAAACTTTGGTGTTAAACCAAGATTCCTATATCCACAGGGTCACTATAAGAGTCCAGTACCTGGAGCTTGGACTATGAAATCAAGAATAAAAGATACACGATATCCACAGTAACTTTGAATCACCCAAAGCCTAACAAAAAAATCCTAAAGCCTTAAATTATTACACAAGAAATTAATGAAACCATAACACTATCATGCTACCACAAATACAACAAGAACATACAACTGTAACACACGAATCACACATAGAGTGCTTACGTTACCATAAACCTTCACACACAAGTGTGTGGAACCAATTCACTCTGCACAAAGAATATAAAGGTTCAACGATTTTGATGATAACAACCAAGCGTGGAAAGAAAGCTTCAAAGTGCAACCATAAAAAAGAAGTCTAAAGAAGATCAAGACTCAAGCTTCAAGAGAAGACTCTAAGTCCAAGCAATCACAAAGTAATATATTTTAGGACTTAGGATTATTTGACAAATTGATTTCTTACGTGAACAAAGCTCAAAGTATTTTTCAAACACATGCATTAAATCACTGTTTAAACATTTAAATGCATTCCTAGCATGGAAATCTATTTTCAATGTTTAAAAGGATTTGAAACTGATTTGGATCATGAGAAAACCATTTTGGGACAAAATCCAACCTTTTAACAGATTGGTAATCGATTACCCAAGCAATGGTAATCGATTACTCACCCAATGGTAATCGATTACCAACTGTGTAGAAAATAAAATAACAGTTATAAAACGACTAGTTTGTGAAAATGAGTAGAAAAACACCCATGGAGGCCCTGTATAAATAGATATTACTGTTCCATTGATTAGACTACACTTCTTGATCATTAGTACTTATTTATATCATACTACTTGCCTTATTCTTGTCTTCATGATCATAGATTCTCTTTGAGCTTTATTCTTGTAGTGTCAACACCCATAGTTTTTCAACTTGTATAATTTATATTTTGAGAGTACTTAGCCATTGTTAAACACCTCCATTTGATTCCTTGAATAGTTAGGGGAGTGAACACGTTACACTTGAGAGGTCACCAAATTCCTAAGAATATTTGGAGTAAAAAATTGTAAGGCATCAAGAGCCCGAAGTCTTGAAAGGTTGTAGTGGTTTGTCAAGCACCTTCAAGTTTGATAGTTAGTGAAAAAGTTTGATCGAGCGGCTTCAGTCTGGACGTAGGTCACGGTGGTGGTGACTGAACCAAGATACATCTAGTATGAAATTTCTCTAACCTTAAACTCCTTACTTTAGTATTGAAATTGCATTTTTAGATTGTGTCTATCTATTTGCTTGCTTACTTTATTGATCACGCACTTGCTCTCACACTTAGATTTTTTCTTATTAAATCATTTTATTGAAGAAAATCTCTTTAAAATATCAAAGTAGGCACTTTGCGAAAAGATTTTATAAAACTCGATTCACTCCCTCTCTTGAGTATTGAAGCCACTTGTCCAACAAGTGGTATCAGAGCTTGAACTCTTGTTTAATGAGCTTAACCGCTTAAAGAGAATGAATGGCTTCTTTAAACCATGATATGCCCCTTAAGGGTTCTTCCAGTACTGGACCTCCATTTTTCAATGGTGTCGATTATTCTTATTGGAAGAGTCAGATGAAAATATTTCTTCAATCTAATGATTTAAGAGTATAAAACATAGTTGAAAAAGGGTATACACCACCTACTATAAAAAATGAGAAAAATGAAGATGTTCCTAAAGATATAGATGATTACACCGAAGATGAAGTTAAGAAAGAATATTGGAATTCTAGAGCTCAAAACTTGATTACAAACGCTCTAGGTCGTGATGAGTACTTTCGTGTTTCAAATTGTAAGAATGCTAAGGAAATGTGGGATATTATTCAAATAACCCATGAAGGTACTAGTGATGTTAAATTTACAAAATTAAATGCATTCACTAGAGAATTTAAAATGTTTGAGATCCATGAAAATGAAAGCATTCAAAGTATGCAAAAAATATTTACACACCTTGTCACTCATTTAAATGCTCTAGACAAATCTTTTACCAACCTTGAGTTAATTGCTAAGGTGATGAGAAGTGCAAACAATAGCGAATGGCAACCCAAGTTGATGGCTATAACAGAATCAAAAGACTTAAAGACCATGGATCTTGCAACCTTGTTTAGCAAACTCCGAGAGTATGTAATGGAGCTAAATAGAATAGCCTTGAAGGAACAAGCCAACAAGAAAAGTCAAGGAATTGCCTTAAAAGCCTCAACACCAAGCAAAGAAAAGGATGAGGAAAAAGAAAATGGAGACTCTAAAAATGATCTTGATGAAGATGAGATGAGTATATTCATGAGGAAGTATGAAAAATTCTTTAAGAAGAATCTTTCAAGAAGACCCGTATTTCCTCCTAGAAGAAGATCCAAAGATAAAGGATCCTCCCAACTCACCATCACTTGCTACGAATGTGGAAAAATTGATCACTACAAATCGGATTGTCCAAATACTCAAAAGAAAGACAAATATGAAAAGAAGCAATGAAAGAATAAAAAGAATTTCAAGAAGGCTTATTCTGCTTGGGATGATGAATCTATCTCTTCGTATGATGGCCCCATGGAAGAAGCAAACATATGTTTTATGTAAGATGGGAGACCACCGGAGAAATCAAGCAAAGGAACTCAACATATATGTTTAATGGCAAATAATGATGAAAATGAATCTGAAACCAAGGTAAATCCATCTTGCTCTACTATTTCCCCTTCATATGATAAGTTGTCTGAAATGTTTGAAGAAATGCATAATGAATCTCTAGAACATGTTAAAACTCTTAGAGCATCAAGAAAAACTATTACTTCTTTGGAAAAATAAATTGTATCTTTAGAAAAGGAAGTGAAAGATTTGAAAGATGAAAATGAAACTCTCAAATCACTTGATACTAGCACTATTTGTTGTTAGTATATGGATGTCCTAGAGACAATCTTTTAATTAATTAGGACATATGTGGACCTTTGTATTGTCGCAAATAAATAAAAGCACTATTTATCTTATTTCATGTTTTGTCTCAATATTACTGTTAATATTTTATATGAGTATCTGGATAAACCCCTTGGAATAAAATAGGTATATCTTGAGTATCTGTGATGAGATCACGATCATGAGGATTCAAGGATACTGGATATTTATTCCTAATTTTATGTTCCTAGTCTAGAGACACTGAGAATGGGGATCAGTGATCTCGGGTAAGACTAGCACGACTTATCTACTTGTATTCGGATGCAAGGTAAAGACCTCATGAGCTACAGATATGGAGCTGTCTTAACTAAAGTCGTGGGTGGATCTATAAGGGTATAGCTCACACTGAACAGACCCACAAAAGAGACTCTGTGAGGAAATCTCACAGAGAGTATGATTAAAGTAGTCTCTTTATATTTGGGTATGTCTTTCCTTAGACCAGAAGTTATTACCTAGACTGTGTTCTAGAAGGCATGCTTTGACTGTATACCTCGTCTTCCTGAAACATGGAGATATACTGTTGGGCTTGTCCTGAAAGAGCACAGAGCTAGGGTGATAAGCTGAAGGAATTCGTAAAATCTCTGTGAGAGATTAGGTTATCTGTAAATCGGAGAAATCATGATGACATTTATAGGGTCTCAGGAATCTATGCATAGTAAAAGAGATCATGAGATGATTTGCTTTTAGAGTCAGTAAATTGAAGATTCCCTATTTCGAATAAAGCTTACCCTAAACCGCAAGGGTTGATACGCTTCCTTACCCTAGGTTTTATGGGAAGGTAACCGAGAAGAAAAGAAATACATACGGCAACCAAATATGTGTAATAGGATGATCAAGTCATTAATCTAACTAGCTCTGAGGTAACAAAGCATTGCTAGTGCTCTGTGTTGTCATTAAATGGGTTGTGAGCTTGTTGGGCCCGAGCCCATTTATGTCAGTGGCTATGTTGGACCTAATGGGTCACACACTAACACCTTAATGTCATGATGATATAGCATTAAAGGTATTGGGCCAAATAATGGTTGTTAGCCCAAGATGAAGTTTAGAAGCCCACCTAAGAGGGAGAGGGCACATGGTATTGTTAATGGGCTTGGATGGTTCAAGACATTACTAATTAATTTTATTAGTTAAATTAATTATCAAATATTTAAATTTTGAATTTTGAAATTCGAATTTTGAATTTGAATTTGAAATATGAAATTTGAAATTTGAACTTTGAAATTTGAAATTTGAAATTTGAAATTTGAAATTTGAATTTGAAATTTGAAATTTGAATTTGAATTTACAATTTAAATGTTTGAGCGTTTGAATTTAAATGTTTGAATTGGCTATGAAAAGTTGTTTCATAACAAAAGGATAAGATGAGATCTTGTTGGAACAAATCCCTTGTATCAAGAGAAGATCTATGGAGATCTCCAAGGGCTGATTTGGGGTGCCATTTTGGTGGGAGATGATTGTCATCTTGTCAAACCAATAAGCTCCAATCATATTTGATTGTTGAGAGAATCAGTGAGCTAGTTGATTCAAACTTGAATGCAACAGCTCAAATGTATCTGGACCCTTTTTGGGCTAAATAGGGGGGCATGAATTGGTGGTCATATGATGACCATTGGTTCAGAATTTTGACTAGATAAAGACCTAGTCTTATGAGGATTCAAAGGGGAGGTTGTTGGGATTTTTGAATTGCAACAACTCCACCTTTGTCTCACTCACTTGTGCGCCACTTTCATTATAAGTAAAGTAAAAATTCTGATTTGATACACTAATTCTCTCCCTCTCTTGTGCGCCTAGTTGGTGAGTTCCTCGTTAAGGTTTTTCAAAAGAACCTAGCCAATTCTTCTATATACCATTCTCACTCTTGTGAAGTTTTCATGCTGGAGACTTCACTCTTCTAAACACATATACCTAGCCTCCTTCTTCACCTATTGAGCGCATAGCAAGCCTCTCTATGGTGGTCAATTGGTGGCTTTCAAGAAAGCGTTCTTGCATCTTAACGTGGGTGGTGTGGATCAACGTTAAAGGGTTTGAACCCTTCAAACCTAACACTGATCGTCTTGGAGTTTTGAACTCACAAACAAAGGTAACATCACATGCCATAAAGCATGATTCTTGATTGCATGTGTAATTTCGCATATGAAAAATTTTGTTTTTCCCTCTCACATGCTACGGCCTTCAAGGCCGGTTACTTTCAAGTGGTATCAGAGTCCGGTCGCTTTACCATCGGCGGGTGATGGTACTTTGTTTGTGAAATTAATTTTCTCACGGTCAAAAGGTCTTTTTGTTAAAGATTAATTCTTTGCATGTGGATTTTTTTATGAACATGTTTAATATGATTATGGTGTTCATATATCTACATGACCTCATGATTTTGTTTGTTTTGATTCTTTGTGAAAGTTTTCAAAAGAAACATTTTTTTGAAAAGGGAATATGATTCTGCCATGATGTGAATATTCAAATGCATTATTTTCTCCATGATTTTATTTAATAAATTTTTTTATATGATGATGTATGCTTCGGCCATATGAGATATGGTTGAATAAATGGTTTAATTTTTGTGATCTTTGAGAAAGATTTGACAAAGATTTGAATTATGCATAAAGATGCAAAATTCGACCATTGGGAGAAAATTGGAAATTTTTTGAATTTTGATTCTTGTTTTGATATTTTAATTGTTAAATTATCAAAATATATGTGAGGAAATATTTATATAATATTTGATATTATGTGCTTGCAAGCTGTTTAAATTTTCAGGTGCAATTTGGAAGGGGATGGTCATGGTGCCCGAAATTCGAATTTGAAATTTTAAATTAATGTGTAATTTTGCTCTATTTTAATTAGAGTTGTAATTTGAATTTTGTATTTTGTATTTTTATTATTTGTCCCTCCAAAGATGTTTTGGATTTTCTTTAATTATATGTAATTAGAGAATTAGGCTAGTGGCGTATAGACGACGATGAGCCGATGCTTGAGAAGCAAGATGGACAAATGTACGAGCACCATGACCATCTCAAATAAAACTGTTTTATATGCATGTATGCTTTTATGCTTTTATGTTTTGAACGACTAGTATGCATGAATTGGACAAATCGCGTTTGTATGTATTATTATGCATGTCCAATTACGACTAGTGTAATCCGATAGATGTTTGACATAGGATAACGACTAGCATGATAATAATATAAATGCGTTTGATGAGACCTAATAAACCCCAAATAAAAGGAACCCTTAAAGGAATAAATTATTAAGCATATGATTACCTCCCACCACCAATATTACTCCAACCTCCTCTACATAGTGGTACTCCACAACTCAGTTGGGACCCACTGTTTCGTTGAGTAAGAGTAGTATTAGAAGTGTTAGACACTTAGGGTGCTGGTTAATACTTAACTGAGACATAAGTTGCAGGCTCAGCCGGGCTTATGTGCTTAGGGTAATAATGCTAGGTTGGTTGCATGAGATGCACCACTAAGTGATAAGGAGTTGTCAACCTAATGTTAAGAGAGGGTATGAGATACTATTGATGAGGATCAACCCATTATTTATATTAATCTTGCGGTCACAGACGGGGGTTAAAATAGATAATCGCACTCTTAATCTCACTAAGGTAAAATCTAAAAGTAGATTAACCCTAAGTCAAATGGGAAGGGTCATTGACTTAGATAAAATAGTGGGAGGGGCAAATTATTTAAAGTCTTTAATAATTTGTTTATGCAACAGGTCTAAATATATTAATTAAATCATCTTTACATCTTTTTCAGTTTTTAGTATGACTAATCCACTGTCACTGCACTCAATACTCGATACGAACAAACTGACCGGTTCAAAATTTATGGACTGGTATCGGAACCTAAGAATTGTTCTTAGGGCCGAAAAAATAGCTTATGTCCTGGATGCTGCATTACCCGTAGCTCCTAGGGAAGGGGAAGATGGGTTCGCGAAATTTGATTTCGAGGCCTACAAACAACACATGGATGACAATGTGTTGACTGTCTGCATCATGTTGGCATCCATGTTGCCTGAACTGCAAAAGCAGCATGAGCACATGGATGCTCCCTCTATTGTCTTACATCTCAAGGAGTTGTATGACATTAAAGGCGGGCATGAGAGGTATGAGGCCTCCAGAGAATTGTTCTCATGCAGGATATCTGAGAACATGTCTGTGAGTAGTCATGTTCTTAAGATGATCGGGCTCATTGAGAAGCTAGGAAATCTAGGCTTCGAGATGGATGCTGAGCTAAGTAATGACTTAGTCCTGACCTCGCTTCCACCTTCCTTCAGTCAATTCATTATGAATTACAACATGCATGGGATGCTTGTGAGCTTACCTGAATTGTTAAGCATGTTAACAACTGCTGAAGTGTCTATCAAGAAGGATAGGACACATGCTCTTCTGATTGGTGGGCCTAGCAAGGAAAAGGGTAAGGGCAAGGAGCCTGCGAAAGGAGACTCCCTTAAACCCAAAGGAAAACCCAAGAAGAAGAAAGGAAAAAAGAAGGGTAAGAGTGCATCCAAGGACAAAAGCGATGCTGAGTGCTTCCATTGTGGCAAGAAAGGCCATTGGAAGAGGAATTGTCCAAACTACCTGAAGAGTGTGAAGGACAAGAAGCATTGTGATTCTTCTACCTCAGGTACTTTCATGATTGAGATAAATTATTCTTGTGCTAATCCTACCTCATGGGTATTGGATACCGGTTGTGGTTCTCATATCTGCAATATGTTGCAGGTGCTTAGGAGCCCAAGGAGATTGGGGAGAAACGAGGTGGACCTCCGCGTTGGCAATGGAGCAAGGGTTGCTGCACATTCTGTTGGAGATGCCGACCTTATTTTGCTTACGGGCCTTTTATTGCATTTGAATAATTGTCTTTATGTTCCAAACATTTCTAAAAACATTATTTCTATTTCTTGTTTAGAACAAGATGGTTTTACTTTTAGTATTAAGAATGGTACATTTTCTATCATTTCGAATGATATTGTTTATGGTACTACTTCTTTAATAAATGGATTGTATGTTCTGGAAATGGGAACTGAAGTGCTCAATATAGCCGTGAAACGACCTAGGATAGAAAATCAATCTTATCTTTGGCATTGTAGACTAGGGCACATAAATGAAACAAGATTGTCTAGGATGCATGCAAATGGATACCTAGATTCCATGGATTTGGAATCCTATGGACAATGTGAATCTTGTCTAGCTGGGAAAATGACTTGTCACAAGCCCAAAGGGCTTGAGAGTCATAGGGCTAGTGAGTTATTAGAATTCATTCACACTGATGTTTGTGGGCCAATGTCTATAGAGGCTAGAGGAGGATACTCCTATTTCATCACCTTTACTGATGACAAATCAAGATTTGGGTACATGTACCTAATGAGATATAAATTCGAAGCCTTTGAAAAGTTCAAGGAGTTTAGGAATGAAGTAGAGAAACAGCGTGGCAAGAAGATTAAGACATTACGATCAGATCGTGGTGGTGAATATCTAAGCCATGAGTTTCAGGATTATCTGAGAGAAAATGGAATTCTCTCGCAGTTTACTGCACCTTACACACCACACCAAAATGGTGTCTCCGAAAGAAGAAACAGGACCTTGTTAGACATGGTCAGGTCTATGATGAGTGAGACTCAACTTCCAAAATCGTTTTGGGGATATGCCATAGACACAGCGGCATACCTTCTAAATAGGTTACTGTCTAAATCTGTTCAGACGACACCGTATGAGATATGGAATGGTAAGAGACCCAACCTGAGTCACCTCAGGGTATGGGGTCGCCAGCTTATGTCAAAGCGTTGGCATCAGACACGCTTAGTGCTAAAAGTACTAAATGTCTATTTGTGGGGTATCCCAAAGGTACTAAGGGATACTACTTTTACTCCATGGATGAACACAAGGCATTTATGTCAAAGAATGCTGAGTTCCTTGAGAAGGATTTGATCTCTCAAGGAGCCAGTGGGAGTAAGATTGATCTTGAAGAAGTTCAAGAACCACATGAACAGATTGAGGAACCCTAGTCTGCTCCGCAGGCGACGTTCTCCAATGGAGAAGTAAACACACAACTCCGTAGGTCAACGAGGGTCATCCATACACCTGAGAGGTATGGGTTTGTGATTGAGAATCAGCAAACCGTCGAGGATGATGAACCAAGTAACTACGAAGAGGTAGTCAAGGATGTTGACTCTTTGAGATGGCTTGAAGCCATAGAATCTGAAATGGATTCGATGTATCAAAACAAGGTATGGACCTTGGTTCCTAAACCGCAAGGAATAGTTCTTATCGGTAACAAATGGGTCTTTAAAAGAAAGACTGATGCAGATGGCAACGTTCAGACCTACAAAGCTAGGTTGGTTGCGAAAGGGTATCGTCAAAGACAAGTAGTTGACTATGATGAGACTTTCTCGCCTGTTGCCATGATCAAATCTATTAGGATCATGCTTGCAATAGCGGCATATCACGACTATGAAAGTTGGCAAATGGATGTCAAGATCGCCTTCTTGAATGGGTTTTTGAAGGAGGAAGTGTACATGACATAACCTGAGGCTTTGAAATCAAAGATCAGGAGCATATGGTATGCAAACTTCAAAGGTCTATATATGGGCTAAAGCAAGCATCAAGGAGTTGGAATATTCGTTTTGATGAAGTCGTTAAGAGTAACGGTTTTATCAAGAACGAGGATGAACCTTGTGTTTACAGGAAGGTTAGTGGGAATAATGTCGTCTTCCTGGTACTTTATGTAGATGACATATTGTTAATAGGAAATGACATCCCCACATTACAAATAACGAAAGAGCGGCTTTCAAAAAGCTTCACCATGAAGGATTTAGGAGAAGCGACCTTTATACTTGGTATAAAGATCTATAGAGATAGATCCAAGAGGCTGCTGGGTTTATCTCAATCCACGTATGTTGACAAGATGCTAAAGAGGTTTAGCATGGAAGGGTCGAAAAGGGGTTTTCTTCCTGTCAGTCATGGGGTACATCTTTCAAAGGCTATGTGTCCTAAGTCACAGCCTGAGAAGGATCGCATGAGTGGAATTCCATACGCTTCGGCTATTGGATCCATCATGTATGCCATGCTATTTATGAGACCAGATGTATCATATGCTTTGAGCATTACGAGCAGATCAGTTGGACCCTGGAGAGGGTAACTGGACAGCAGTCAAGACCATCCTTAAATACTTAAGAAGAACTAAGGATGTGTTTCTGGTCTATGGTGGGGTTGATGAGCTAACAGTGAAAGGGTTCACTGATGCCAGCTTTCAGAGTGACAAAGATGACCGCAAGTCACAGTCAGGGTTCGTATTCACCTTAAATGGTGGGGCAGTATCTTGGAAGAGTTCCAAGCAGGAGACAACAACAGATTCAACGATAGAAGCTGAATATATAGCTGCTTCAGAATCAGCTAAGGAGGCCGTGTGGATCAAGAAGTTCATATATGAACTTAGGGTAGTTCCAAGCGTGGATGAGCCCATACAGTTTCTTTGCGATAACACTGAAGCCATTACGCAGTCAAAGGAACCTAGGTCTCATCAAAGATCTAAGCACGTGCTCCGCAGATATCACCTGATTAGAGAAATCATTGATAGGATGGATGTAAAGATGGATTATATTCCCACAGATGATAACCTAGCCGATTCTCTGACAAAGGCTGTTTCTCAGAGAAAACATGATAGTCATTATGAGGCTTTGGGTATACGACTTAGGTCTGATTGGCTCTAGGCCAAGTGGGAGCTTGTTAGTATATGGATGTCCTAGAGACAATCTTTTAATTAGATTAGGACATATGTGGACCTTGTCGCAAATAAATAAAAGCACTATTTATCTTGTTTCATATTTTGTCTCAATATTACTGTTAATATTTTACATGAGTAACTGGATATACCCCTTGGAATAAAATAGGTATCTCTTGAGTATCTGTGATGAGATCACGATCATGAGGATTCAAGGATACTGGATATTTATTCCTAATTTTATGTTCCTAGTCTAGAGACACTGAGAATGGGGTTCAGTGATCTCGGGTAAGACTAGCACGACTTATCTACTTGTATTCGGATGCAAGGTAAAGACCTCATGAG
The DNA here is from genome assembly GCF_033153095.1 of Gastrolobium bilobum. Lineage (NCBI taxonomy): Eukaryota > Viridiplantae > Streptophyta > Magnoliopsida > Fabales > Fabaceae > Gastrolobium > Gastrolobium bilobum. The sequence continues at coordinate 69,905 of NW_026897739.1, read as the reverse complement.
CTACAGATATAGAGATATCTTAGCTAAAGTCGTGGGTGGATCTATAAGGGTATAGCTCGCACTGAACAGACCCACAAAAGAGACTCTATGAGGAAATCTCACAGAGAGTATCATTAGAGTAGTCTCTTTATATTTGGGTATGTCTTTCCTTAGACCAGAAGTTATTACCTAGACTGTGTTCTAGAAGGCATGCTTTGACTGTATACCTCGTCTTCCTGAAACATGGAGAATCATAGGAATACTGTTGGGCTTGTCCTGAAAGAGCACAGGGCTAGGGTGATAAGCTGAAGGAATTCGTCAAATCTCTGTGAAAGATTAGGTTATCTGTAAACCGGAGAAATCGGGATGACATTTACAGGGACTCGAGAATCTATGCATAGTAAAAGAGATCATGAGATGATATGCCTTTAGAGTCAGTAAATTGAAGATTCCCTATTTCCAATAAAGCTTACCCTAAACCGCAAGGGTTGATACGCTTCCTTACCCTAGGTTTTATGGGAAGGTAACCGAGACGAAAAGAAATACATACGGCAACCAAATATGTGTAATAGGATGATCAAGTCATTAATCTAACTAGCTCTGAGGCAACAAAGCATTGCTAGTGCTCTGAGTTGTCATTAAATGGGTTGTGGGCTTGTTGGGCCCGAGCCCATTTATGTCAGTGGCTATGTTGGACCTAATGGGTCACACACTAACACCTTAATGTCATGATGATATAGCATTAAAGGTATTGGGCCTAATAATGGTTGTTAGCCCAAGATGAAGTTTGGAAGCTCACCTAAGAGGGAGAGGGCGCATGGTATTGTTAATGGGTTTGGATGGTCCAAGACATTACTAATTAATTTAATTAGTTAAATTAATTATCAAATATTTAAATTTTGAATTTGAAATTTGAATTTTGAATTTTGAATTTGAATTTTGAAATTCGAATTTTGAATTCGAAATTTGAATTTTGAATTTTGAAATTTGAATTTTGTATTTGAAATTTGAAATTTGAGTTTTGAATTTGAATTTTGAATTTGAATTTTGAATTTGAATTTTGAATTTTGAATTTGAATTTGAATTTGAATTTGAATTTAGAATTTAAATGTTTGAACGTTTGAATTTAAATGTTTGAATTCGAATTTGAATAGGCTATGAAATGTTGTTTCATAACAAAAGGATAAGATGAGATCTTGTTGGAACAAATCTCTTGTAACAAGAGAAGATCTATGGAGATCTCCAAGGGCTGATTTGGGGAGCCATTTTGGTGGGAGATGATTGTCATCTTGTCAAACCAACAAGCTCCAATAAGATTTGGTTGTTGAGAGAATCAGTGAGCTAGTTGGTTCAAACTTGAATGCAACAGCTCAAATGTATCTGGACCCTTTTTGGGCTGAATAGGGGCGCATGAATTGGTGGTCATATGATGACCATTGGTTCAGAATTTTGACTAGATAAAGACCTAGACTTATGAGGATTCAAAGGGGAGGTTGCTGGGATTTTTGAATTGCAACAACTCCACCTTTGTCTCACTCACTTGTGCGCCACTTTCATTATAAGTAAAGTAAAAATTCTGATTTGATACACTAATTCTCTCCCTCTCTTGTGCGCCTAGTTGGTGAGTTCCTCCTTAAGGTTTTTCAAAAGAACCTAGCCAATTCTTCTATATACCATTCCCACTCTTGTGAAGTTTTCATGCTGGAGACTTCACTCTTCTAAACACATATACCTAGCCTCCTTCTTCACCTATTGAGCGCATAGCAAGCCTCTCTGTGGTGGTCAATTGGTGGCTTTCACGAAAGCGTTCTTGCATCTTGACATGGGTGGTGTGGATCAACGTTAGAAGGTTTGAACCCTTCAAACCTAACACTGATCGTCTTGGAGTTTTGAACTCGCAAACAAAGGTAACATCATATGCCATAAAACATGATTCTTGATTGCATGTGTAGTTTCGCATATGAAAAATTTTGTTTTTCCCTCTCACATGCTACGACCTTCAAGGCCAGTTATTTTCATTTGTATCAAACGCCTATCTTCAAATGATCATGCATCTTCATCATCATGCACATCATGTAAAGATCTAAACAATGAAATTGATGATTTGAATAAAATCTTGAGCAAATTCACATGTAGTAAAGATAACTTAAATGTGTTGCTTGGTAAACAAAGATGTATGTTTAACAAATCCGGTTTAGGTTTTGACATAAGCACACAAGAAAAATCATGTAAAAACTTTTTCATTTCTCCATCCTATATGTCAAGTAGCCCATTCATCAAATGTTTTCATTATGGTGGAAAAGGTCATAGTGCTTCCACTTGTAAATTGAGAAAGAATGGCATTATTGGGCAAAAGAAAGTGTGGGTTCCTAAAGGAACTAAGCCCAAGACTAACACACATGGACCCAACAAGGTTTGGGTACCAAAGATTAAATCTTGACTTTGTGATGTAGGTTTGTTTGAAGACTAAAAATACCAAGTGGTACTTGGATAGTGGTTGCTCAAGTCACATGACGGGAGATGGAACTTGTTAGAAATAATATTAATTTATTATTAGAATAGTCTAGAATAGTCTAGATTGTGGGCTTGGCCCATTAGGTCATCCCATTAGGTCTTTTAGTCTCTATAAATAGAGAACCTCCTTGTACAGACTCATATACTTGAATATACAATATATTTCAGATTCAATTTGGTATCAGAGCTCTCGATCTGAGGGCTCTGCTTCCGCATATATATCTTTCTCTTTCTTTTTACTGCCGTGCATCATACCGGCAACCATCCTTTCACACCTAACCCTTATTTAGTCACAAATTTCTTGTCCTCAACCTCGTATCATCAGAAAAAAGATCGTCAGCCTCCGTTCATCGCCGGAAACCGCCACAAAACCACCGTCTGCCACTGTTCACCGCCGTCAGACTGCTTTTCCGGCGACTTTTCCGACCAACCACCACGTGATCAGGAGCGGCTCAGGGAGGCGACCCTGTCTGTCCAAGCCGCGTGTTGATCGGAGCATCCACGCGCCGCCACGCGCCGGTGGAAGTCTCCGGCGGCTGAGCCACTGTTCCGGCGCGTGAGCCACCGTCCGGCCACCGTTCCAGGCCGGACCACCACCATCTTGCTCGCCTCCTCACCCTCTTTCCAGATCTGGTCTCCGTTCATTGTGGGTCCCATCCGTTTGAAAGATATCAGTGAAAAACCCGTTGTTTGGACACTTTTGTGCAACGTTTTTGCGCGATTTCTTGCTTTCTTGTAGTTCTTTGCTATTTTCTGGTCATCTCCTTTTATTTTGTGATGGAGAGCTCAAATAATGCGTCCAAAAACATGACTGGCATCATCTCCGGTACTACCCCATCTTTATTCTTTTCTCGGGGCAGTGATTCCAATTGGAACAGTGGACGCAGTCGCAGACGTGGCCGCAGACAGAGGCCTCGTTGCAATTATTGCCAGAATCTTGGGCATTTTGAAGAACGCTGCTATAGGAAGTACCCTCATTTGAAGCCACCGACTGCCAACTTTGCTTAAACTGATGTTACGCCACCTTCAACTGGATTAGTAACTCTTTCAAGTGTCGACTATGAGGCACTTCTCAAGAAGGTTTTTTCTCAGCATCCTACTCAAGACACTGGTAATCATGTTCCTTGTTTTTATCAATCATCTCTTGGACCCTGGATAATAGACTCGGGTGCTACTCATCATCTTTGTGGTAATAAAGATCTCTTCACTTCACTTTCTTATTCTAATAACCTACCCCCTGTCACTCTTGCTGATGGCACTAAGGCTCCTGCTCGTGGAATTAGGGAAGCCAACCCAACTCCCCTTTTAACTTTGAGTTCTGTTTATTATATACCTGGCATTCCTTTTAATTTAATCTCTGTTAGCCAGTTGATTCATTCTCATTCATGTACTATTACCTACTCTAAACAATCCTTTTCTATGCAGGATTCGGGTACGGGGAAGACGATTGGAGCAGGCGTTGAGTCACGAGGTCTCTACTATCTGATTGCACCACCTTCTCCAGTAGCCTGTTCTCTCACAGAGTCTCCTGAGCTAATTCACAGCTGTCTGGGTCATCCAAACCTCTCCAAGCTTCAGCATATGGTTCCCTTTTTATCCAATCTTAAGTCTTTAAACTGTCATTCTTGTCAGCAAGGAAAACACACTCGTTCCTCCTTTGCTAATAGAGTCAATAAAAGAGTTGATGCTCCTTTTTCTATTCATTCTGATATTTGGGGTCCGAGTCGAACAACGTCTGTTTTGAGTTTTCAGTATTTTGTCACCTTTATTGATGATTTCTCCCGTTGCACTTGGGTTTATTTAATGAAAAATCGTTCTGAGTTATTTTCAATTTATCAAAAGTTTTGTGCAGAAATAAAAACTCAATTTGGTGCTTTTATTTAAATCTTGCGCAGTGATAATGCAAAAGAGTATGTGTCTCTTGAATTTTCTAAATTTCTGGATACACAAGGGACGATACACCAGACTACCTGTCCCCACACTTCACAACAAAATGGAGTCGCTGAACGTAAAAATAGACATCTAGTTGAAACTGCACGTACCCTTCTCATTCATATGAACGTCCCACTCCGTTTTTGGGCAGATGCTATTATCACCTCATGTTTCCTTATCAACCGCATGCCCTCTTCTGTGCTAAATAATGATGTTCCCCACAATATTTTGTTTTCCGGAGCATCTTCTTATCCTCTGCCTTTACATATTTTTGGCTGTACTTATTTTGTTCATGATCTTACTCCAGGTAAAGACAAGTTGACATCCAAGGCCTTCAAATGTATTTTCCTTGGGTATACACGTTTTCAAAAGGGGTATCGTTGCTATTCTCCTGATCTCAAGCGTTATATCGTTTCTGCTAATGTCACTTTCCTTGATCAGCAGCTTTTTCACTCTACTCCGTCTCCAGTGTCCCAAGTTGATCAGGTCCTTTCTGTTCCTTTTCTTGATTTGTCTTTACCAGCTGCAGGTGACCCTATTCCAGAGGAGCAACCAATTACCTCTATACCTGCAGATCGTCCTCTCCTCACATACCAGCGTCGTCAGCCTGCACCTCCTCCGACTTTTCCTCTTGATGACTCATCGCCCCTTCCCGTCGGCTCTTCTCCTCCGGATCCTCAATCAGAGACTCCTCTCATTGCCCTTCGGAAAGGTATTCGATCCACTCGAAATTCTCATCCCCTTTATTCTTTCTTGAGTTATGACAGACTTTCTTCACAACATTTTACTTTTGTTTCTAGTCTCTCTTCTGTTTCCATCCCTAAAACCACAGGTGAAGCACTATCTCATCCAGGGTGGCGCCAGGCGATGCTTGATGAAATGCAGGCACTTCACTCCAATGGCACTTGGGATCTTGTTCGTGCTCCTCCCGGGAAGTCTGTTGTTGGTTGTCGATGGGTGTTCACAGTTAAAGTTGGTCCTGATGGCACTGTTGATCGCCTTAAAGCTCGCTTAGTGGCCAAGGGATACACACAGATCTTTGGTCTTGATTATGGGGATACCTTTTCTCCTGTTGCTAAGATGGCTTTTGTTCGCCTGTTTCTTTCCCTTGCCGCCATTCATCACTGGCCCCTTCTCCAACTTGATATTAAGAATGCTTTTCTACATGGTGACTTGCAGGAGGAAGTTTATATGGAGCAACCACCAGGTTTTGTTGCTCAGGGGGAGAGTTCTGGAATGATATGTAAACTTCGGAAATCTTTATATGGCCTGAAGCAATCTTTCTGGAATGATATGTAAACTTCGGAAATCTTTATATGGCCTGAAGCAATCTCCTCGGGCCTGGTTTAGCCGTTTTAGTTCAGTTGTTGAATCCTTTGGATTAATCAGAAGCAAAGCCGATCATTCTGTCTTTTACCGGCATAACTCTTCTGGCCAGTGCGTTTATCTCCTGGTCTATGTTGATGACATTATCATTACAGGCAGTGATCAGACCGGGATTGATCAGTTGAAAGAGCATTTATTCAATCAATTTCAGACCAAAGATCTTGGCAGACTTCGATATTTCTTGGGGATCGAAGTTGCACAGTCTAGGCGGGGCATTTCCATCTATCAGAGGAAGTATGCACTGGATATCCTAGATGAGACTGGCATGTTAGGTTGTAAACCTATTGATACACCTATGGACCCCAATGTTAAGTTATTACCAGGACAGAGGGAGCCACTGCCAGATCCTAGTCGCTACCGCCGACTAGTTGGAAAATTGAATTATCTTACTGTGACAAGGCCAGATATCTCCTTCGCAGTGAGTGTTGCAAGTCAATTTCTTGATTCTCCTTGTGACTCCCATTGGGATGCAGTTATTAGAATTCTCCGATATATTAAAAAGGCGCCAGGAAGAGGTTTATTATATACAAATAAAGGGAGTTCAGAGATCTCTAGTTATTCAGATGCTGACTGGGCAGGTTCTCCTTCAGATAGACGATCCACCTCAAGGTATTGTGTTCTCTTCGGAGGAAATTTGATCTCTTGGAAGAGTAAGAAGCAAATTGTGGTCGCCAGATCCAGTGTGGAGGCAGAATATCGGGCAATGAAAAATGCAACCTGTGAGCTCATCTGGCTGAGTCAATTGCTGAAGGAACTCCATCTCTGTGAACAAAGGCCTATGAAGCTCATTTGTGACAACCAAGTCGCTTTGCATATATCCTCTAACCCAGTCTTTCATGAGAGGACCAAGCATATAGAAATTGACTGTCATTTTGTTAGAGAAAAGATCTAGTCAAGGGAGATCGAGACAACATTTGTCAATTCCAATAATCATTGCGGATGTATTCACTAAAGCTCTTAGAGGTCCCCGAATAGATCATATTTGTAACAAGCTGGGAGCTTTTGATATATACGCACCAGCTTGAGGGGGAGTGTTAGAAATAATATTAATTTATTATTAGAATAGTCTAGAATAGTCTAGATTGTGGGCTTGGCCCATTAGGTCATCCCATTAGGTCTTTTAGTCTCTATAAATAGAGAACCTCCTTGTACAGACTCATATACTTGAATATACAATATATTTCAGATTCAATTGAACTAAATTCCAAACATTTAGTAGGAAATAGCATGGACATGTTTCCTATGGAGATAACAACAAAGAAAAGATACTTCGTATCGGAAAAGTTGGTAACTCCTCTTCCGTCTCTATAGAAAATGTTTTACTTGTTGAGGGCCTTAGACATAACTTGCTTAGCATTAGTCTATTATGTGATAAAAATTATAGAGTAATTTTTGACTCAACCTCTTGTAAAATCGAAAGTCTAATTAATGGACAAGTTAAGTTTCTTGTTCATAGAGTGGACAACATTTATATGATAAACTTAGATTGTAGCCTTCAAATGACGATAAATGTTTCATTAGTAAGGAAGATGACCCTTGGTTGTGGCATAGAAGAATAGCACACATTGGCATGTGTCAATTAAGCAAATTGATTTCCTTAGACCTAGTGGTATGATTACCAAAGCTCAAATTTGAAAAGATAAAGTTTGTGATGCTTTTAAAATAAAAACAAGTAAAGGCTTCTTTTAAATCAAAAAATATTTTTTTTACCACAAAGCCTTTACAACTTTTGCATATGGATCTTTTTGGACCAACTAGAACAATGAGCTTTGGTTGCAATTGCTATGCATTGGTCATTATGGATGATTATTCTCTCTACACTTGGACTTTATTTCTTACGTATAAAAGCGATTCTTTTAAATCATTCAAGAGATTATTCAAGTTTATTCAAAATGAGCAATCTTCAAATATTGTTTCAATTAGAACCGATCATAGTGAGGAATTTGAAAATCAAGATTTTGAAACCGTTTGTGAAGAAAATGGTATTGAACATAATTTTTTCGCTCCTTGGACTCCACAACAAAATGGAGTTGTAGAAAGGAAAAATCGTGTATTGAAAGAACTTGCTAGAACCATATTAAATGAAAATGGTCTTCCAAAGGAAAAATCATTGGCACCGTTTGTTATGTTATGAACCGTACTTTAATTGGACCTATTTTGAAGAAAACCCTCTATAGACTTTACAAAGGAAGGAAATCCAATATTTCATATTTTCATGTCTTTGGTTGCAAATATTTTTTTTAAACAATGGAAAAGAAAATCTTGGCAAATTTGACTCTAAAGCTGTTGAAGGCATATTTCTAGGCTATTCACTTACAAGTAGAGCTTATAGAGTCTATAATAAGAGAATAATGGTCATTGAAGAGTCTATTCATGTTGTATTTAATTAGACTAACAATGCCTTGCCTAGAAAGAAACTTTGTGATGATGATCTTATAGAAAGTATGAAAAACATAAACTTGGATGACAAAGAAGAAGATGAAAGGCAAAAAGAAAATGAAGCAAGCTATGAAGAAATATCAAGTCAACAAACCAATGATGGAAATAACCTACCACAAGATTGGAGAGTAGCTAGAGGACACCCCATGGATGTGGTAATTGGTGATATATCCAAAGGGGTAACTACTAGAACTCAATAAGAAATATTTGTATTATTTAGATTTTGTCTCTCAAATTGAGCCTAAGACCATAAATGAAGCAATTATTGATGAACATTGGTTCTTGGCAATGCAAGAAGAACAAAATCAATTTAAAAGAAATCAAGTTTGGGAACTTGTGCCAAAATCAAATGATTATCCAATCATTGGAATCAAATGGGTCTTTAGGAATAAGCTTGATGAGAATGGCATAATAAATAGAAATAAAACTGGACCTGTTGCCAAAGGATATACTTAAGAGGAAGGTATTGATTATGATGAAACTTATGCTCCCATTGCTAGATTAGAAGCTATTAGATTATTACTTTCATTTGCATGTATAATGGATTTCAAAAAAATTCAAATTGATGTTAAAAGAGCATTTCTGAATAGATACATTCAAGAAGAAGTATATGTTGATCAACCTCCCGGTTTTGAAGATCATGATTTACCTAACCATGTTTTTAAACTCAAAAAGGCTTTATATGGTTTGAAACAAGCTCCAAGAGCTTGGTATGAAAGATTAAGCAAGTTTCTTTTAGGAAAAGATTTTTCAAGAGGAAAAGTTGACATAACTCTCTTTATAAAAGAAGAAAAATGATCATCTATTATTTGCACAAATCTATGTTGATGAAATTATTTTTGGTGCCACTAACGTTAACCTTTGTGAAGAGTTTGTCAATCTTATGCATAGTGAATTTGAGATGTCTATAATGGGAGAGCTAAACTTCTTCCTTGGTTTCCAAATAAAGCAACTAAAGGATGGATTATTCATCAATCAAGCTAAATATTGCAAGGAGTTACTCAAAAAATTTGGAATGGATAACTCCAAGACCATTGATACTCCCATGGGTACATTTTGTTCTTTAGACAAGGATGAAGGAGGTAAATCCATAGAAATTACTAAATATCGAGGTATGATCGGCTCACTCCTTTACTTAATCTCAAGTAGGCCCGATATTATGTTTAGTGTGTGCATGTGTGCTAGATTTCAAGCTAATCTTAAGGAATCACACTTAAGTGCCGTAAAAAGAATTATGAGATATCCTGTAAGCACTTTACAAATGGGTTATGGTACCTAAGGGTGCATCAAGTGAGTTAATAGGCTATTCTGATTCCCATTTTGCGGGATGTAAATTTGATCCGAAGTACTTGGATTTAACTCCTGAGTGATGAGAACTTTGAAATTAGCACTCAACTGGGTCAAGCTCGAGTCCTACCGTGAGCTCTCCTGAATCAAAAATATGCAGAAGATATGGTTAGGGCATTCTATTGCACTGCAAATTTTGCAAATGACACTCTAAGGGCCGAAAATAAAGGCAAGTCTATTTCTGTACCACCTAGTGAATGGCTTAGTTTGTTTGGTCATGTCTATGCAGAACGCAAGTATAATGATGACTTTCCTGAATATGACAAGTATGCATTTGTGCAGTCAGTTGTGGAACCAGGGATCGTAGTTGCTCAATCCAAGTTTAGCATCTCTCTACTGACTATGAACAACCGGATCCTTCATTACATAGTTACTCACATGCTATCACCACAGCCCTCTAGTTATTCTTAGGTGCTTGATAATGATTTATTTCTTATGTGGGTTATACGTCATGGCATTGACTGTAATTGGCCTTACTATATCTGTTCTCTGATGATCAACTCTAAGTCTTCTGGTGCTCTTCCATATGCCACTCTGGTTTGTCAGATTCTGCGCTTTCAGCAGGTTGTTGATGATGGTGAGGTTATGTCAGATAACTTGCACTGCTTTGGAGATCATTTGCTGGCAGAGATGCAAATTAAGAAGATTAATGGTGTGTGGCGTAAACAAACTGCTCTTCCTGGAGCCGGAGCAGCTTCTGCTGATGTTTCTGAGGACCATCCTCCACATGAGCCTCTGGCTGCTGATCTTCTTGCTGACTCTTCTTCCTCCACAGATCACACTCTGGCTTCCATTCTGACTTCACTTAATCAATTAAATACTACTGTAGAATCTGGTTTTGCTTATGTAGACTCCATGCATGCAAATATGGAGTTACGCCTGAAGCGCATTAAGGATCATCTTCACATTCCTCCTCTTCCATCTCTACCACCACCACCCCCACTGGCTCTGATGAATTTTAGTTCCTGGTCTTTATTTTTATTCTTTTGAACTTCTCTTATGCTTATATTTTGGATATGCTGCTTTGGATATTTTTCATCTCTAGGACTTTGACTTTTTGGACTATGGTTGATTATATTATTATGCAGCATTATTGATCATTATGTACTTTTATGGATTAGTATGTATTCCTTCTAGTTTCTTGCATGGAGTTCTCTTTTAAGTTGAATGACTTTGTTATATGATCCCATGCTTTTTGATGTTGCCAAAGGGGGAGAAAAGTTGCGTAAATTGAGAAAACAAAGGCATATATTAAGGTAAAAAGGGGGAGAATGAACTTGAAAAATAAAGGGGAATTTTATGAAAACTAGATATTCACGTTTATATTAAATCATATATTAAGGGGAGTTTCAAATACTACATTTGTCTAAATACATGTTATACTAATCATTTTCTCAATTTGAGTTTATCATCATCAAAAAGGGGGAGATTATGGAACCAATGCACTCTACGTAAAGAATATAAAGGTTCAACGATTTTGATGATAACAAACAAACATGGAAAGAAAGCTTCAAAGTGCAACCATAAAAAAGAAGTCTCGAGAAGATCAAGACTCAAGCTTCAAGAGAAGACTATAAGTCTAAGCAATCTCAACGTAATATATCTTAGGACTTAGGATTATTTGACCAATTGATTTCTTACGTGAACAAAGCTCAAAGTATTTTTCAAATACATGCATTAAATCACTGTTTAAACATTTAAATGCATTCCTAGCATGAAAATCTATTTTCAATGTTTATCAAATGTTTAAAAGGATTTGAAACTGATTTGGATCATGAGAAAACCATTTTGGGACGAAATCTAACCTTTTAACAGGTTGGTAATTGATTACCCAAGCAATGGTAGTCGATTACTCACCCAATGGTAATCGATTACCAACTGTGCATAAGACAAAATAACGGCTAGTTTGCGAAAATGAGTAGAAAAACACCCATGAAGGCCTTGTATAAATAGAGATTATTGTTCCATTGTTTAGACTACACTTCTTGATCATTATTACTCATTTATATCATACTACTTGCATTATTCTTGTCTTCTTGATCATACATTCTTTTTGAGCTTTATTCTTATGAGAGTGTCAACACCCATAGTTCTTCACCTTGTATAATTTGTACTTTGAGAGTACTTAGCCATTGTTAAACACCTCCATTTGATTCCTTGAATAGTTAGGGGAGTGAACCCTTTACACTTGAGAGGTCACCAAATTCCTAAGAATATTTGGAGTGAAAAATTGTAAGGCATCAAGAGCCCGAAGTCTTGAAAGGTTGTAGTGGTTTGTGAAGCACCTTCAAGCTTGATAGTTAGTGAAAAAGTTTGATCGAGCGGCTTCAGTCTGGACGTATTGAAGCCACTTGTCCAACAAAGTGCACCACCTCCTTGCAACCTTGAGGGTCTTCAATATTGAAGAGTCCTCACCCTTCTAATAACATCACCAATCAACCAATTGATACCTGCAAACATACAACATAATCAAAACCAGAAAGAGAGCAGCCCATAAACAAGATTAACAGATCAGAAAATGTGTTTCAAAAAGAAACCTTAACAGAGTTCACAAAGGGATTTCGAGAGAGAGAATATCGAAGAGAGAGAAAGAGTATATTTCAAAACTGTAACAGCCCGTTGTACACCGGTATTGTTAACATTAATTATGATATTAAGCGCAGTTACAATCACAACAGTTCATTTGTAAAAAATGCGATTAAACTTTCTCTGTTTATTACGCGAGCATTTATAACCGTAAAAAGCGTAATAAATAAAAGCTGTGATCATAACTGTAAAATCTTGAGGAATACTAGATTAAACTATTTTTATATCTTATTTTACTTACTATAAGACACTAAGGGGTTCCCGTAAACCCACTTAGCCAATTTCTCAATCTTACGTTTTCTACCTATCCGAACATGGTTCAGTAATTATTTTTCTGCGGACTCACCGCACAAAACCAGACCTTCATCTTTAGTTATATTTTTTATTACTTAAATAACTTTAAAATGAGCCATCACACGAGTCATTTCGATCTCGTTTGCTCCGGATATCGCCGATTGAAGTTGGACAAGCAAAACTGCCAACCAACCCCAAAATAGCTAAAAACGTCTCTCACTCCACGAATTACTGCAGACAATACACTCATCCAATTTTTACAACACAAACTAGACACCTCAACCTTCAATTCTATATATCATACGCTTAATTTGACCAAGAAACGAAGCGGGAACAAAATTCCTAAAAAATGACAGAAACAGCCCCTGCATAGGAGCGTACTGGACAGTCCGTGTTCACAGGCTTCTACAGGGATGCGTGAAACCCAGAATATTCTCATATTTTGACACAATGTAGGGGACATCTCTAGCTTCAAAATGGCGTATGGAACGTCTCTATCGGACCTCTGTGGAGAGAGATACACTCACCCGAAGTTCGTCTAAAATCTGCCAATTCTACAGAAAATTCGCCATAGTTTCCTTTGTTTTTCCTAAAATCCCCAAGTTGTAAATGCTCACTAATGTCTCAATTGTACCTAATAACCAATGGTGGCACACACAAGGACCAACAATGCCTTGAGACACTTACAACCCAACTCAGTTTATATTTATTACATAATTACACAATTCATACTATATAGCTCACTTTATAAATCCTTAACTTGTTTCAATCACCAAAATCCATTTACATGCAATTTCTCAACATAAGCATATAATCATAATCCTAAAATAGGCCTAAAGCCCTTCCATCATATTACATCAATATCCATGTATACTTACACATCTCATACAAATATTACAACTTACAAATATTACAACTTTAACTTACAAATTGAAACATAAGCTTAAATGACATAAACTACGAGACTTAGGCAAAATGACATGAACAAATATGACTATGAAACTCATCCTACATACATATGAAATGTTCATGCCCTAAGTCTAGTCTAGGCCAAGTGGCCATCAAAATGCAAAAAGGTGTTAATCCTCCAATGACTCAACCTACGGGCTTCTTGCCCGCCGCTCCGGTGCCACTGCTACCTCCTGAAATAAAGCCCCCAAGACAGGGTGAGCTATACAGATATATCTCAGTAACCCAGAGGTTCTGGAGAAAACTCCGCGCAATGGCTCACTTCGATGCATATAAATAATATAAAATAACCACTTTCAAAACGGGATAAAGCAAGGGATTTAGAGAAACTGGGGAATATCGGGATATAAAATACGGCGAAGCTGGAATGGTAGCTACCAATACCAAGCAACGTACTCGGCATATATAAGCCTATGGGTATCATCCAAGGCGTATTCCTAGAACATCCAACCAAGGTACGCCTTCCATCCGTATACACCCGAGACATTCCTAGCGTGCTCCTATCCGGATCACACACCACGACCCTAGGTCAACTGGAACTCCCTCTCAGAGACCTATCCAGTGGAAGTCTGCAACGTCCGAAGGCAAAAACTGTCTACTGGCCAGAGACTCGGTACATAAGTACCCTCGTAAATACTACATGCATGCTCATGTTATTCTACACTACTCATATACATTTCCTACCATCACCCTCAACGGGTATGGTGGAACACACAAGGGGAACAAGCCCCAGTACCAAGAGGTTACCTTAATACGTTCCTCCACTTAGCTCCACAGCAGTATATTCTCTAAGCTCGTTACTCAACAGAATGCCTACACAGAGGACATTCCCCATTACTCAAATTCTCATACAACACATGCCAATTTACAATTATACATGCATTGATCCAACCAATTACCTCAATCTACTTGGTCCTGGACCAAGGGAATCCACTGACTCACAGTTCGGGGTTTAAATCGACGTACGGCAACCTACATATCCATGTACGAATCGTCAGTACACGGCAATCCTATCAGAATGCGAAAAACGTCAAATTCTTATACCCACACTAGGTAGGTTCGGTCAAACAAGGCTAAATTCCAAATTTATTTTTCTAAATTTTCTTTCTCATTTTATTATACATCCTTAGGTTGCCGAAAGGCTAACTCAAGTGCCGTTTTTCCATTTTACGTCTTTTAAGCATCGTTTTGCTTAATAATTCACTCTAGGATCCTTTATGACCCTAAACACCATTTATCATTTTGCATTGATTCTTCCACTTTCCAACCACTACACAACCCATTTAAACACCATTCAACACTTGAAACATCATCCAATCAATAAAAACAACCTCAAATTCCTAAAACTCTCTAAATGGCCGAATTGTGACCTATGTAATACCAAGGGATTTCCCTCAATTTTCAACCCTTCCACACTTCACACAATACCATTTTATCCACATATAATCATCCAACAACTCACCACTAAAATCCTAACACATTTTCCAAGTTCAAGGTCATGACACCTCAAAATATTCTAAGTTACAAAATCATATTTTTCACCTAAAATTTTCAATGCATTTATGTCTAATATACATTATTCTAAGACACATTCATGTACAAACTTTTCCCAATTGAGCTCTCTAACATCACACATCAACAATTCAAGGTTTAGGATTCATAGACATAATCTACAATTAAACCATGTAAATAGGGTGGAAACATACTCACAACCAAGGCTTGACACTCCTCCAAGACTTATCCAAGCAATGGAAGACCAAATGACTCCATGAACATCAATTTTTCTTCAAAAATTCAAATTTGAGTTTAACCAAGATCTCCCCAAAGAGACGGTTTCAAGGCCAAAGAGTGCTGCCAATGGCTTTAGGAGGTGTTTTCCATCACGATTCAAGACAAAAATCGATAGATTCGGTGGAGAAATGATCAAGTTGTGATGAAATGAAATTTTGCAACAAGGATGGTGTTTTTGGGTGAAGGCCGCGGGTTTGCAAGGTTAGGAGGAGGAGAAGATGATGAATAGTGAGGGGAGGTGATGTGTCTTAAGTGGATTTGAGTGGGGTGGGTCCCACCGCCACCTTACTCGATTTCAAACTCATTTGAATTTCCCTCCGATTCCACTAAACGTCCAACAATTCACAACCTATTTAGAAACTCTAATTTTTAACATTAACTATTCTCCTTTAATTATACTTGATCAGATGAATCCTGAGTTTTTCGGTCGTTCGGAGAAAACACTGTTTTAAGCCGTTGCGCGCACCGTTGGCACGCTTCCCCAAACTAACTTAATTCCACCAGATTTTATCAGAAATCATATTTCCTAGTTCTATAAATCATTTATAGCTCATATTTAAAACCTATAGCTCAAAACTCAATCAGCGCGTTTTACGGTGCAATCGTATCGCGGTATTTTTACCCGGTAAAAACACTATTCACTGATTTTTCTGAAACTTGCCTATCCACTCAATTTTTCGTTCTGAATCCATTTTCAGGGTTCTTTTTATCATCTGAGACCTTATACTCAATTTCCTTCCTAGGGTTGTGTGCATGGTTAATTTATTATTTTGCCTTTTCTTTGTATTTTGGCCTAATTTTCAGGATTTTCACTAATCCTTCCTTTTAATTCTCATTTAATATATTAATATTTAATTTAGAATTGCGAGATGTTATATTCACCCCACCTTTTAGAATTTTGTCAGCAAAATTAAATCGTACCTGTCCGCTAACTCAGGATACAGCTGGAGAATCTCATCCTCCCGCTCCCAAGTAGACTCCTCAGGTGTACGTCCTTCCCACTGAATCTTTATCATTGGAATCACTTTGCTTCTAAGTTTCTTTTCACTGCGGTCGAGGACCTCAATAGGACCTATAGGATTCTTTAAATTCTCTCTAATTTCTATATCATCCGGTATCACCACATGTGATTCATCCGGAATATAACACCGCAGCTGCGATACATGGAAAACATCGTGCAAATTTGACAACTGTGGGGGAAAGGCAAGCTGATAGGCCACTAATACCACTCTTTTCATTATCTGATACGGCCCAATAAAATGAGGACTCAGCTTCCTCACGTCCAATGCACGGCCAACACCTGTAACCGGAGATAACCGCACAAATACATGATCACCTTCTTCAAATTCAAGCGGTCTGTGTCTATTGTCATAATAAATTTTCTGCCGATTCTGTGCCTGTTTAAGTTTTTCTCTGATCATCTCAATCTGTGCTGTAGTTTCTTGCACAAAATCCGGCTCAAATCTCTCTTTATCACCTACCTCAGTCCAATAAGTAGGAGTATGACATCTCCGTCCATACAATGCCTCATACGGCGCCATGCCCAGACTGGAGTGAAAACTATTATTATACGAGAATTACACCACTGATAATTACATGTCCCAAGCAGTACCCTGCTCCAAAGTGCAAGCTCTCAACATATCCTCAAGTGTCTGTACAGTCCTCTCAGTCTGACCATCAGTCTGCGGGTGATACGCAGTGCTCAACCTGAGCTGAGTGCCAAAAGCCTGCTGCAAGGCTCCCAAAAAACGAGAAGTGAATTTCGGGTCCCGATCACTAACAATGCTAACATGTACCTCGTAGAGCCTTACAATCTCCTTCACATATAACTTAGCTAGTTTCTCCGTAGAGAAGTCCACTCGCACTGGCAGAAAGTGTGCAGACATCGTAAGCCTGTCCACTATAACCCAAATCGAATCGTGACCAGCCTGAGTCCTAGGCAAACCAACCATAAAATCCATAGAAATGCTCTCTCATTTCCACTCTTGTATATCCAACGGATAAAGTAAACCAGCAGGTTTCTGATGTTCTATCTTGACTTTCTGACAAATTAAGCACCTCGATACATACTCAGCAACATCCTTCTTCATCCCAGGCCACCAGAACTTAGTTTTTAGGTCTTAATACATTTTTGTGGCACCTGGGTGTACAACATACTGACCCTTATGGGCTTGAGTCATTACCTCCTCTGCTAACTCCTTGGGCACAACAATCCTGCCCTGATACAATAATAACCCATGTTCATTCAAAGATATTCCACTCTGCCCTTTCAAATATTTAACACTGTCATTTCGTACCTGCGTTTCTTTAATTTTCTCATGTAATTCATTTTCCACCCGTAAACACTCAAATTCATCCATCCTGCCTACAAAGACATCCGTCAATTTCAAATCATGGAATTTTTCAATCACTTCATTATTCCACAACATCAGCTGGGACACACTAACAGACTTCCTACTCAAGGCATCTGCCACCACATTAACTTTACCCGGATGGTATTTCAGCTCAAAATCATAATCTTTTAGAAATTCAACCCATCTCCGTTGTCTCATGTTCAGCTCTTTCTGATCAAACAAGTATTTCAAGCTCTTGTGATCACTGAACACAGCAAATTTCATCCCATAAAGAAAGTGCCTCCAAAATTTTAAGGCCAAATACAATAGCCGCAAGCTCCAAATCATGCGTCGGATAATTTTTCTCATGAGGCTTCAACTGCCTTGAAGCATAAGCAACCATTCTCCTTTCTTGCATCAACACACACCCCAAACCTTTCTTGGAAGCATCACAGTATAATTCAAACTCACCTTCCGGATCGGGGAGGGTGAACACTGGAGCAGTAGTCAATTTCTCTTTAAGGTCTAGAAAACACCTCTCACATTCCTGGGTCCACACAAAAGGAGTATCATTTCGTGTCAGTCGGGTCAATGGTAGCACCATTGTGGAAAACCCCTCAATAAACCTCCGATAATATCCATCAAGACCCAGAAAGCTCCGGATCTCAGTAACAGTTTTCGGTCGTTCCCAGTCAACAACAGCGTCAATTTTATTTGGATATACCGCAACACCTCTATCAGAAATAATATGACCCAGAAATTGAACCTCAGATAGCCAGAATTCACACTTTGACGGCATCGCATACAATTTTTTATTTTTTAAAATCTGCAATACAGTCCTCAGATGCTCACTATGCTCATCTCTGCTATTAGAATAGATGAAGATATCGTCGATGAACACAATTACAAACTGATCCAAATACGGTTTAAAGATATGATTCATATAGTCCATGAACACCGCCGGGGCATTTGTAAGCCCAAAAGGAATCACCTGATACTCGTAGTGTCCGTATCTAGAACGGAATGTCGTTTTAGGCACATCCTCCGGCTTAATCCGAATCTGATGGTATCCGGACCGGAGATCAATCTTAGAAAACACACAGGCACCCCTCAACTGATCCAACAAATCATCAATATGCGGCAATGGGTACTTGTTCTTAACCGTAACTATTCAATTGCTGGTAGTCAATTCACAATCTCATGCTCCCATCCTTCTTTTTCACGAATATAACTGGTGCTCCCCACGGGGACACACTAGGTCTGATAAAATCCTTTGCAGACAGCTCCTCATTATGTTTCTTCAACTCAGCCAACTCAAGTGGCGACATCCGGTATGGAGCCAAGGAAATAGGCCCCACACCAGGCAACAACTCAATCGAGAACTCAATCAAGAACTCAATCTCTCTCAGGTGAAAATTCTGGTATCTCGTCAGGGAACACATCCACAAACTCATTAACCACCGGAATAGTAGAAATCTCAATCTCCTTACCACCCACCAATCCACCCAAGAAAATATAACCCTGATCCCCAGCCTTCAAGGCTTTAACAGCATGACACATAGACAAAAAGGGAGACGGAGTAACCGAGGGCTTCTCATTAGACAATATTAACCTCTTGCCGTAGCAATCAATCATTGCGCAATTTTGAGACAACCAATCCATGCCCAATATCAAATTAATAGAGGCCAGGGGCAAGATAATCAAATCAATAGTGTAGCCCCTGCCTTCGTAGACAAACCCGACCTCTTTACAAATAAAGGAGGAATCACTAACCTCTCCTGTAACCGTAGTAATACGCATAGGGGGAATCATCCGTGATACTTTTAACCCCAACTCCTTAGCAACATATTCTGCCACGAACGAATGCGTAGCTCCCGAATCAAACAACACAGACAAATCAATATTTGAGATAAAAATTATACCTTTAACCAGATTAGGTGCCTTCTCAGTTTGCTGAACATTTGTAGTATAGACACACCCAACCGTAGGAGCAGATGGCAAGGCCTGCAGATTCGCAGCCTACCCAGTATTACTACGAAAATTGTTGGCAAAATGCCCAACCTTACCACACTTAAAGCAAGAATTCGGAGCCACGGTACAAGGGCCCTGATGGAACCTCTTACACTTATCACATCTAGGATTAGAATTCCCGTCATTGAATCCACTCCTCTGACCACCACCCCTCTTGAACTGAACCGGAGGCTGCCTTTTCTGCAACCCCTACCTCTATTATTATTCTAATGGTAGCCACCTCTGTTATTATTACCCGGAGGACCAGATGTCCTCGAAGAACCAGATTTCGGATATCTGCGATAAACACTTTCAACCTGTTTACACTGGGTCACTAGATCTGCAAAATTTCTCACAGCAGTATTTGACATTCGTTTAGCAATTTTTTCATTAAGACCACTTTGAAACTTAGCAGACAGAAATTCAGGAGTCGGCAGCACACCCCCATAATTTGCAAACTTCACTAATTCATTGAATTTAGCCACATAAGCATCAACAGTCATGGGGCCCTGTACCAATTTCTCAAACTCACCCTGTTTAGCTTCCCGAACATCCCTGGGAAAATACTCTTCATGAAATAGTCTTTCAAATAAAGCCCAAGTAATTTCTTCTCCCTGAATAGTATAAGGGCGAGATGTATTATACCACCACTCGTGGGCATCTCTCTCGAGCATATAAACAGAATACAGTAATCTCTGGGGATCCTGACACCCCATAACCTGGAATATTTTCTCCATACCCATCAACCAGGTAGTCACAACCTTCGAGTCCCTTGACCCCTGAAATGCTGGTGGTTTATGCTTTCTGAAATAAATGAGCCTCTGCTCATCAGTACCAACAAACACTTGCCCAGCAACCCTAGACGACTGAGAAACAATTGAAGGATCCACAGAAAGCTCTGGGATATAAGTAGGATCAGTAGTGTGATGACTAGCCTCACCAGACTGACGACTAGCACCACTCCCCTCCTGCTGAGGTGTAACAGATGGCGTACGGGTATGAGTCTCCATAGCCGTATGTGGATGAGAATCATTCCTCCTGTTCCGAGCCATGTCTGCCCTCATCTCATTCATAAAGGCATGCATCATATCCTGATTATTTTTCATCAGGGTCTCGGTCATATTTCTATTTGCAACAGTCTCTTCCTGCAGAGCATTTAAAACTGCAGTAATAGGATCTGGTGCTGCTAGACGCCCTGCACCTCGAGTTCCACGACGACCCCGTGCCCTACTCATGATATCTGTACATGTAACACAAAGGAATGAGCTGATTGGACCCACTGACACGAGCTGTCGAACTCGCGCAAATTAAAAATTATTTTTTTATTAGGGTTCAAAAAATTTGTAGTAAAGTGGAAACCCTAAGTCGTCTCTCAAGGAAATTGTTTTGGTAAAAATCGCTTATGATGACAGAAAATTAAAAGGGGGTTTTGGATTTTGATTGAATAATTATAAAGGCAGAATATAAATTTGGAATAAAAGTTCATAATTAAAAATTAACCAACCTAAGGTTAGGGTTCCATGGACGTCTTTCCTCGGATAAAAAGATATCAA
The DNA here is from genome assembly GCF_033153095.1 of Gastrolobium bilobum. Classification (NCBI taxonomy): domain Eukaryota; kingdom Viridiplantae; phylum Streptophyta; class Magnoliopsida; order Fabales; family Fabaceae; genus Gastrolobium; species Gastrolobium bilobum. The sequence goes on along the minus strand of NW_026897739.1, from coordinate 48,772 downwards.
AATCGTGATTGATCGTCAATCGAATCAGAATCCTTATTTCCAATTGACAACCCTCTCTAAGCGATCGCTTAGCATTTGATCAAATACGGTGCTTCTACTCATACAATCACAGAGTATCAGCCCGTTTGATTTAAGGTCATAAGGTCAATCAATCTAACCATCAAATCTGATGATTAATCCCTTTCCATAATAGCAATCGCGAACCTCGGATTGAATATCTACGATCGCACGATATCAATCTGAGTTGGGAAGGGAAATGAAACTGATTTAAAATAAAGCGCAGACCCTCAAGACTAATCCATGGAATATGTTACCCTTAGGTTGATTAAAAGGTTCTTAGCCTCGCATGGCTAAGGTAAACATGATTAAAATAAATTAAAAAGAAGAAGAAGAAGAAGAAAAAGATGAAGAACGCGAAGAACGCTCCAGAGAAAGTGCTTTGATCCCAAAATACGAAAATTCAGAATGAATAAAAGTTTCCTACTCTGCCGTCATATACCCCTACCTAAATCGGGTTAGGGCTCTGTTCTTATCGGCCCATCTGTCTATAATACGAAATAAAATAAAATAAAACTAAAAGTTGGCTTTGGGCCACTTAAGTAATTGGGTTCTAATTTAAATTACAAGTCCAATAATCAAATAAAACTTCAGCAAAATGCGTCCAACTTGGCGTCAATTTTTCCAAGCAATGGAAGACCAAATGACTCCATGAACATCAATTTTTCTTCAAAAATTTGAATTCGAGTTTGGCCAAGATCTCCCCAAAGAGACGGTTTCAAGGCCAAAGAGTACTACCAATGGCTTTAGGAGGTGTTTTCCATGAAGATTCAAGACAAAAATCGATGGATTCGGTGGAGAAATGACCAAGTTGTGATGAAATGAAATTTTGCAACAAGGATGGTGTTTTTGGGTGAAGGCCGCGGGATTGAAAGGTTAGGAGGAGAAGAAGATGATGAATAGTGAGGGGAGGTGATGTGTCTTAAGTGGATTTGAGTGGGGTGGGTCCCACCGCCACCTCACGCGATTTCAAACTCATTTGAATTTTCCTCTGATTCTACTCTACGTCCAAAAATTCACAACCTATTTAGAAACTCTAATTTTTAACATTAACTATTCTCCTTTAATTATACTTGATCAGATGAATCCTGAGTTTTCCGGTCGTTCGGAGAAAACACTGTTTTAAGCTGTTGCTCGCGTCGTTGACACGCTTCCCCAAACTAACTTAATTCCACCAAATTTTGTCAGAAATCATATTTCCTAGTTCTATAAACCATTTATAACTCATATTTGAAACCTAGAGCTCAAAACTCAATCGACACATTTTACGGTGCAATCGTACCGCGGTATTTTTACCCGGTAAAAATACTTTTCACTGATTTTCTAAAACTTGCCTATCCACTCAATTTTTCGTTCTGAATCTATTTCCATGGTTCTTTTTATCATCTGAGACCTTATACTCAATTTTCTTCCTAGGGTTGTGTGCATGGTTAATTTACCGTTTTGCCCTTTCTTTGTATTTTGGCCTAATTTTTAAGATTTTCATTAATCTTTCCTTTTAGTTCTCATTTAATATATTAATATTTAATTTAGAATTGTGAGGTGCTATAACAAGTGACTAAATTGAGAAACAATCAGATACACTATAGATGGCCAAACAACCTTTTAATTAATTAAATCTAAAAATTAAACTACCCTTAAGTCGATATGCATAACAGAATATAAGATGAGGCTATTAATGGAAATATGCGTATAGCAATAATTTATTATTCATAGCTATTTTCTAAATCTTGATATCTTTATTACATAATTTTCTTTTTGGCTTTTAATTTTTTATTTATGTTTTTATTATCTTTTCAATTTTTTAACCTTTAAAATTATTTTTTTCTTAAAACAGCAATAAAAAAAGAAAGAGAGAGAAACACAAATATCATAAACACTTGACAATGTATTGGAAAAATAGAGAACCACACTGAACCTTATCTCCTTCGAAGTTACAGATTGACAGTTTTTCAAATCCATCCGTGTCAAGTGCACTATTTTATGAGAAGTTATTCCATGTGCCAGTTCCATAAAAAATATATAAATGTTCTCTCTCACATGTAAAGAGCAAAACAGAAAAATAAAAGAAAAAGCAGAAATAAAATGGTCAAAAAAAATTAAAATTGTGAGTGGGACCAAGAAAAGATTTTATGGGCCGGGATTATATAAATTTTTTCTCTATTTTATATGTAAAAATTATTTTAACGAGAATAATTATAAGGTCCCAACCAAGACCCCACTGATGTAAGTATGTAACTATCTTGTCCCATGTCATGCTTTCAAGCACAACCAAAATGAGAAAACCGACGTGCGTTACTGTTATCCCGGGATGGGTGACACTCGAATGATCTATCAAAAAAGGGTATGGGCGAGGATCCTGAATATCTTGCTCGTTATGCACACTTAGACCAGCTTCTTCTTTGAAATAGCATGCGCTTCCATACCTGAATTGGATTCCTATGAGGTAAGGCTTCTCACCCTAACCTTCTACCGCGTGCTGATCCAACTTGCCAACTTAACTAATAATATTCCTATACGAAAGAAGGTGAGATTATAGTCATTATCTCTTTTTTATTATTATCTCTTATTGTTAAATTTTAATCGTTGATTTATGTCAATCTAACAGTGGTAATTTATTGGGTCATACTTATTAATTAATTATTAAATTTTAATAAATTATAACCGTTAGATTGACGAAAATCAACAGTTGAGATTCGGTAATAAGAGGTACTAAGAAAAAGAGGTAATGACTATAACTTTTCTCATGAAATAAAGGCTTTGAAGCGAGAAAAAAATTAATCCACACCTTTCAAAAAGAGAAAGAAGAATACTAAATTCGTTTATATCTTTGTGATTAATGTTTGAGAAAATATAAAAATCATTAACAATCTTTCAAAAGCATAAAATTTTAGGTGAAATAATTGTTTCACATGGTATTAAAGTCGAGGTGATATAGGGTCATGAACTCGATCTTTACCACTATCATTTTCTAGTAAAATAAAATTAGCACAAAGTAAAATAAAAATATGTACTTATATAATATTCGCGCTTCAAGTCTTAAAAGACTTAAAAGACTTATGCACGAAGAAATGTGTTAAAAAAGATATAATATAAAACTATTCAGCTTCTTCCTTACTAGCTTGAGGTATAGGGTGAGATGATTGCTTTATAATTAAGTAGTTGTATTGCATTTGCTCATTTATTTTTTAATGCACTCACTTATTTCCATTTCATTAGTATTAGTACTTACTAATATGTAATTACTACATCTACACATGTTTTGTGCGGATTATGATGGATGAATATGTAAATTACTATTTTTAAAAGAAATTAAATAAAATTTGTGAATATGTAGACTAATATTTTACCAAAATATATTTTTATATTAAAGCTTGTATCTTTTTAATTTTTTATAAATAATTGTGCTGAATTTCTACTTTTGAGAAAATAAAATTTAAAAGGTCGGAAAGGAGGACAAATTAAAAAATAAAAACTCAAAAGACATAATCGTGTAATAAAAAATCAAACACTAAAAGTTTATTATATGACCATAATAATAGAATAGCTTTTATATTATATATATAAATTGGTGATACACTGTCTCCAGTCTCGATATCTCGTGTGCTTCAAACATACGGAGGTTTGAGTTTGATTGTTTGTCAATCTCCTTTGTCAACGCTTTTGTTAACTGTTCATTTTGGCAACCATTCAACTTTTGCCAGGTGTACGAAAAAGAGAACGAACTAGAATACAGGGTTGCTATTAAAATTGAATGGTTAGCGTAAACGGGTTCAACTTATCTACGATCAGGAATCAACCGTGAAAAGAGAAAGAATAATACAAATATTTTAAATAATTTAGATTTTCAATAATAAATGATAATTTAAAATTAATACGACTCGTTTTTTATGTATTCGATTTTATCGAAAATCTAATTCAGTATTATAAATTTATAATAACAGCCCTTTGGCAGGACCACGAGACACCCTGGCAAAAGTCGTCAAGTTGCGGTGATTCCCTGTCGGCACATAAACCTTCTCACTCTGCGTGTAAAGCGTAAAAACCTTATCCAACGCATAGTATCTCAAGCTTTAGTGTTTTTTTAAAAACATAATTAAAAAGCATTTATAATAATAAGATAATATATTTAAAAAATCATAACTTTAAGAAAATATTGATATTTTCAAAAGCATAATTTTTTAAAACTGATTCAAAAGCATTTTTAATTTATCGATTGAACAGTGCACATAAAAGATAGCCATCGAATAACCAGAACAATTATTGATAGAAAATATTTTAACTGCTGCTCTTTTACCCATTACTCGTTATATTCATTCAATTGAAACAACTAACAAGACGCCAATATTGATAAGTTATCATGTCAATTGTCAGCGCCGAGGGAAAAAGAAAATGGAGACAATTGTTAACGACTTATTTATTAATTAAAAATATCTCATTTTGAATGATAATAATATCCATTGGGATGCGATGGGAGTCATATTGAAAATGCGTAAAAAACTAGAAAGAATCTACGCATCAATTTCCATCCTCACCATTGCAACCAACGATCAAACTAGTCTAGTCAATGTCATCCAAGAATATGGTTTGTTTGTTCATAGAATAAGTTTTACGGAATAATTATATTACTTGTCTATTTAATCTTTCTACCCTAATTGTCTTTTTATTACTATTAGATTAAATTTAAATTAATGGTTAAAAAAAAGAAAAAGATATAATTAGTTAAGAAAAAATAAGAAAGAGAGAAGCAAATTTTTTTAAAAAAATTATTATATTTAAAATCATTAATTTAAATTTAATTTAACGATAATAAAAAGATAATAAGGATAAAAAAATTAAATAATGAAGCCATATATATAACCCTCCTCTAAATTTTAATAATTAGTTCTATCACACTGCAAGCTATAACAGTCAAGGTACAGAGGTAGGTCACTGCCAAATGCCAATTACGAGAAAGCCCCCAGAGCTTGGCATCAGCCAAATCCCGCAGTTGAGAATATTCTCTCAGCTGTTTACTTCATTATAATTTATAAATACATTATTAGGTGAGCATATATACCACGTAACGTGATCTTCTTTTTTATTTTTTTATTCCCTAAGTTTCTTCATAAAGATTTCTGAAGTGTTACTGATGAGACTTTGTCTAAGCCTTCACAAATGTATAATATTGAAAAAATAAAAAGAATTAAGACTATATTTTGATTTTGGGGGTTACATCACAAGTTGGCAGTGCCATACCTTAGCTTTACGACGAGTTGTAGGGCTTGGTTATCACGGTTCGTTTTCCTTCTGGGACCACTGTTTTAAGAATATAGAACAAAAATTCAATTAAATCTCCCTACACAGTGGTTTACCTTAATGGCGTATGCCTCTCCTATCAAATTGGGTGCAGAGATAAAGGTTGAAACTTGTTAAGATATACTTTTCATTAATATTTTGTTATAATATCATATTTTTATGGTTCAGATTTCATACATTTTCTAACAAGACTGTAGAGGTTCTATTTTCAATAACTTTTTATATATGATAAAAAGTTATTAAATCTTAAAATAATATAAAAATCACGTATATTTATCCTTTCAAAATTTTAATCTCATTTATGTTTTGTTGATATGAATATTAATTTTTGAGCTTATAGTGTAAGATGAAAATGTTTTAATTTTCCCACATTGCTGTTTAGTAAAATAAAAAAAAAAAACACTTTCTACTTACTCTTATATTGATCTAAGGAGTGTTTGATACAAGAGAAAAATTTTTTACCCAAAAAATATAGTTACCGGAGAAATGATGAGAAATTAAGTTTGGTAGAAAAGTAAAAAAAAAAGTTATTTGGTAGGTCAAAAAAATATTGGAAAAATTGGTTTAAGTTTTCTAAATCTATGTTTGATTGAAGGTAAAATATTAATGAAAAAATAGAATTAAATTACCACAACAACCTTTTAGTGGTGTGTCGATTAATGAAGAATGGATGACGATGAAAAACTAAAAAACAAAGAAAATTTGAGGAAACTTTCGTATTTATAAAAGTGCATTATGTTAGTTTGCATAATATATCATGTTCATAAATCATAAAATAAGAACATGATAAAGGATCTTGGGAATACATGATTTTCACATACACATAAGAGATAAAGACATATCCGAAAACAATGATGAAGGATTAACAACAGTCATCATCTTGTGAGCAATTGTGCTAGGATAATTTCTCTCTCTAAGCCTTCTTTACTTTGATATGTATTCTGATGGAGAGAATGACATTAGGATAGAAGGGGAGAGAGGACAATTCCTAATATATATATTCCATAACTCATAATCTGGTAAGTCCATCATATACCAAATCAATGATTGAGATTAAGTGTATCAGTAATTAATTGGGCCATATAACGTTTAATGGGTAATATCAAGAATCTTAATATCATAATTATAATAAAATCCTTTTAATATTATAACTGATTCTTAATATTTCTAACATTCTCCCACTTGGCCCGATTAATCTTAATATACATGCATCTTTAATGTTAGTCATCATAAAAGATAAATTGTGGCGGTAGTGTGCTATTAATTCAGTACATTCCCTTCCATATACTACAACACCAACAATCCATCATATAAAATTCATAATATAGGAAACATAATGGTCCACATAATGTCTTACAAAGACTTTCTTGTCAAGATTCATAATGTGTATACAACCATAAAATAACAAGCAAACATAATGTATGTCAGAAACACATAGGTGAGCTCAGAGTGTCACACATCAATAATCTTTAATACAACCAAGGCCCATACTTTCAACATGTTCTTTAAATAGCTTTGATTGTAACCCTTTCGTCAAAGGGTCTGTCATCATGTGTTCAATTCCGATGTGCATAATTGACACTCTCTGTTTCTGAATCTCCTCTTTAATGGAAAAATACTTTAACTCTATACGTTTGGCACCTTTAGAGTATCTTTCGTTCTTAGAGAAGAATACTGCTGCAGAATTATCACAGTAAATTTTCAGCGGCCTGCTAATGGTGTCGACAACCACAAGCCCTGAAATAAAGTTCTGCAGCCATAATGCATGAGTTGTGGCTTCAAAACATACCACAGATTCTGCCTTCATAGTGGATGAAGCAATGATAGTCTGTTTTGCACTTTTCCATGATATGGCTCCTTGGGCAAACATAAACAAGGAGCCAAAGGTTGACTTTCTACTATCAAGACATCCACCAAAATCTGAATCAGTATATCCAATGACTTTTAATTCATTGAACCTTTTGTACATGTGCATGTGATCCTTCGTGCCTTGAAGGTACCTTAAAACTTTTTTTGCAGCTTTCCAATGTTTCATTCCTGAATTACTTTGATATCTGCCCAACATCCCGACCGCAAAACCGATATCTGGTCGAGTACAGGTTTGAGCATACATTAAGTTGCCCACAACAGAGACATATGGAATTGATTCCATCTCTTTTCGTTCATCATCATTCTTTGGACATTGCATGAGATTAAAGTTGTCACCTTTCTGTACAAGAACAACCCCAGGTGAGCATTTACTCATATTAAATCTCTCAAGAATTTTCTCAATATATCCTTTATGAGATAGTCCTAACATCCTTGTGATCGATCACAGAATATTTCTATTCCAATCACATAGGACACATTTCCCATATCTTTCATTTCAAAATTCTTTGAGAGAAAATCTTTAGTCTCACGCAATATACTCAAATCATTTGCAGCAAGTAAGATGTTATCAACATAAAGAACTAAGAAAACAAACTTACTCCCAGTGATCTTCTAGTAAATACATCGATCAACAGTGTTTTCCTCAAATCCAAAAGATGTAATAATGGTATTGAACTTGATATACCATTGTCGGGATGCTTGCTTAAGTCCATATATTGACCTCTTGAGTTTACACACTAATTTTCTTTCACTTTCCATGAAAAAACCTTCAGGTTGATCTATATAAACTTCCTCCTCTAAGTCACCATTAAGAAAGGCTGTTTTCACATCCATTTGATGTAGCTCTAAATCATAATGAGCCACCAATACCATAATTATCCTTAATGAATCCTTTTTCGAGACAGGTGAAAATGTCTCTTTATAATCAATGCCATCTTTCTGGGTATAACCCTTGACAACAAGTCTAGCTTTATATCGTTCGATATTACCATTAGAGTCGTGTTTCGTCTTAAAGACCCACTTACAACCGACTCTTTTGGAACCTTCAGGTAATTCGACGAGAACCTAGACATCATTCTGATCCATGGATTTTAGCTCTTCTTTCATAGCTTCAATCCATTTATCGGATTCTATACTTTCTATGCCTTGTGAAAACGAAACTGGACCTTTATTGATTCCAATGTCATAATCTGACTTTTGCAGGTAAACTGCATAATCATTCGAAATAGCTGGCATACGTTCCCTTTGGGATCTTCTTAATTCTATTTCATATGGTTCTTGTGCATTAGCATCTGCTGGGAGTACTTCTTCATTCAAATGTTGTTCAGTGTTGTCATCTTATTCTACAACAACTGGAACAACATTAGGGAATTTAGTAGATGGATTAACAATTACAGGCAATGAAACATTTACCTCAGTCTCCTTTATTTCCATAATTTCCCTTTTAGAACTCCCACTAACTTCGCAGTTCTCAATGAATCTTGCATTACCAGTTTCCATAATTCTCGGACTATGGTTCAGACAATAAAATACATACCCTTTGGACTTCTTAGGATAACCAATAAAGTATCCACTAATCGTTCGAGAGTCTAACTTTCGTTCATGTGGATTATAAATCCTTGCTTCAGTTGGGCAACCCCAAACATGCAGGTGCCTTAAGCTAGGTTTCCTTCCTGTCCACAATTCAAAAGGAGTCTTTTGAACTGCCTTACTAGGAATCCTATTCAGCAAGTAGGTCGCACTTTTAAGCGCATAAGTCCACAATTTTTTTTTTGGGTAATGAGGAGTTACTTATCATGCTCCTGACCATATCCATTAATGTCCGGTTACGTCTTTTCGCCACACCATTTTGTTGTGGCGTGCCTGGCATAATATACTGTGCACATATGCCATGCTCTTCGAGGAATTTTGCAAATGGACTTTGACATTGTCCTAACTCATTATATTTACCATAATATTCACCACCTCTATCTGAACTTACGATTTTCACCTTTTTATCTAACTGCCTCTCAACCTCTTTAATGAATGTCTCTAGGACATTTACAGATTGAGATTTTTCATGAAGCAAATAGATGTAACCATAACGTGAAAAATCATCAATAAAGATAATGAAATACTTTTCTTCATTAAAAGCTAGAGTGTCCATAGGTCCACAAATATCAGTGTGTATAATCTCTGAAAGCTGGGTGCTTTCCCACACATAATTCAAGATCAGTAAAATCTAAATTTGGCAAAATATCATTCTTCACCAATCTTATTTTTCTTTCTTTAGATACATGACCCAATCTTTTATGCCACAAGAAAGCAAAATTTCTATTCTCTATGTTACGCTTAAATCCAACATTATAAACAACATCAAGTAGTGATTCAAATAAAATCATACAAGCACAAAGTAGCACTCCTTTGGGTAGATGCTACAATATACTCATCACAAGCAAATACCAGAACATTAATAGACAAAAATATTTTTCAACTAAATATATCCATTATCTTTGGATAATCAAAACGTATTTAATCAAAATATTAATTTGCCACATAATGTCACTAATTATATAATATGATTCACCTTTGGGTAAATCCCTCATTTATAATAATCAGCAACGTCAATTTATCCAATTTATATCAGTAATTGGTATTTCATAAGTACATGGATAAATGACAATTTTATGCATGCGATAACATTCTAGTTTGGCCACTTTGGTGACTAACAAACTATAACCATAATGCACACAAATAAATATGGATAAATGATAATTTTATGCATGCGATAACATTCTAGTTTGGCCACTTTGGTGACTAACATACTATAACCATAATGCACACAAATAAATAACTTTTATGTTATCTACACACTATTAGTTTGGTCACTTTGGTGACTAACAAACTATAACATAATGTGTGAAAATAACTAACAGATCAATTTCATTTCATAATCATAATATGTTGCATCAATAAAATTAACAATAAGTATATATAAGACCTTACAATCCATATTTCAAATATACATATTGTAATTTATTTTTATTTTTTATAAACATAAATGATGCAAATCTTCATACTAATGCCCATATGAAAATAAAAATAAATAAATAAATTCATTCAGCAGCAGCGAAAAATCATGCCATTATACATATCGCATTATTCATAACATAAACAATGTATTTATTTATTTATTTTAAAAATTATAGGATTAAAATTTAACATTCAATTTTAATCCAATCACTAACACATTTCAAATTCATTACTGTGTATATATAATAATAATATATAAATAAATAAATAAAGAATCATTCAGCAGCAGCGAAAATCATGCCCATAAATACATACCGCATTATTCATAACTTAAACAATGCATTTATTTATTTATTTATTTTAACAATTATAGGATTAAAATTTAACTTTTAATTTTAATCCAATCACTAACACATTTCAAATTCATTACTGTATATATATAATAATATATATAAATAAATAAATAAAAAATTTATTCAGCAACAACGGAAATCATGCCCAAAAATACATACCACATTATTCATAACATAAATAATGCACATTTTTCATAAACTTATCAACGTACTTACATACCCAATCATAATCTATTATGGAATTAATATCCCATATATAATTATAAATTCAGACAATGTTTCAAATGCATGAAATCAGGGCCCGAAAATAATAAGTTGATTCTTTAATCAATTTAAATATCAAATCAATTTGTAATATATACTTAATAAATATATCAAATCAAATCAATTTCATATCATATATTTTTCTAAACAATTATTTGATTAAAATTTCACGGCAACTTCAATTATTTCAGTCCTCATAAGCATTCCCAAAAATTGCATTCAGTTTTATATACAGAACATCATAGCAGCAAGAGTTCAAATATATATATATATATATATATATATATATATATATATATATATATATATATAAAGACAATAATACGTAAGCCTTTTATAATTGATTCTGGAAACGATTTGTACAGGTTGAGTAAGTGAATATTTTTCAAGTATATATAAAGGTTCATCGATTCGATCTAATGTTATTAAAATCGGCCCGGTCATTGACCCGGTCGAGGTATCGGGTCACTGGTTCAACTGCATGACCCGATAATTATATGTAATTTTATAATTTATATTAAAAAATTATAAACATACTCAAATATCTAAAAAAAATAATAAAAATTTCAAATATTTTAATACAAAAAATAATAAATCACATATTATTATCAAATAAAAAATCAAACAAAAATATAATGATCGTGATACGGGGCTTTAGGTTCATAAAACGACATCTCTAACTATAAATTAATTCAAAATTTTATGCATAGTACATAATTGAGATAATATTAATGTTGTAGGTACATAACTTATGTAAGTCAATAAGAAAAAATATATTCAAATATGGCTATTATAATTGTTTTTGAAAAAAACAAAAAATCTGGAATTTTTTTTTTTTTTTTGTACCGGGCCGGCTCGTCTCGCTGTGACCTTCTCTTTAATTCTCAAAATTTCTTTCGCTCCATCCCTGCAGGGCGGTTAACCGACCGGGTCACCGGTTTTCATGAAAACTGACCGGGTCGTACCGGATCACACCGGTTCTGATGCATGGTCAGTCCGTTATTTCAACCGGACCGGTTATATGACCAGTTTACCGGTTCCCGGGTCGACCCGGCCGGATCGGTCCAGTTTTAATAACTATGATTCGATCATTGGAAATAAAAATCATATATGTAATGATCACAGCCAAACCGATGAATTACAATGATTTTTTTATTTAAAAAAATCGGCAAATACTGCGCTAAATCAGAAACATAAATTCTTGGAATTATATTGAAATCATTAGGGGGAAATTAAATTTTAGAAACCCTAATTTTTCAAAAATCAAGAATCCATTCATAATCATACATGGAAAATATATGAATTCCTAAACCTTACTCTGATACCACATGTTAGTTTGCATAATATATCATGTTCATAAATTATAAAATAAGAACATGATAAAGGATCTCTGGAATACATGATTTTCACATACACATAAGAGATAAAGACATACCCGAAAACAATGATAAAGGATTGACAGCAGTCATCATCTTGTGAGCAATTGTGTTAGGATAGTTTCTCTCTATAAGCCTTCTTTACTTTGATATGTATTCTGATGGAGAGAATGACATTAGGATAGAAGGGGAGAGAGAACCATTTCTAATATATATATATATTCCATAACTCATAATCTGGTAAGTCCATCATATACCAAATCAAATCAATGATTGAGATTAAGTGTATCAGTAGTTAATTGGGCCATATAACGTTTAATGGGTAATATTAAGAATTTTAATATTATAATTATAAGAAAATCCTTTTAATATTATAATTGATTCTTAATATTTCTAATACAACATAAATACTCTTGCTCAAGGATAATAAAAAAACAGATACTTGGTACAAATAGCAAAGATAAAATCACGTGTCAACAACGTGTTTTGGATTTCCCAAACTATCGGTAAATACCATCTTGTAGGTGATTTTATTCAACAATATTTTTTACACATAAAAAATAAATACTAGGCAAATAATTTTGCTAGCTAAATTTTTGAAGACTTGGTACCAAACATAGACATATAAAAATACCATTTCCATTTGCCTAGCTATCTTTAACAAAAACTACTCCCAAACACACCCTAAGTTTATAATGTGGAACGTAGACGAGTTTGGCTTTCCTTTTCATAGTCTCAAATTTTTGTTGTCTTTGTTTAAATTTGTTACATCTCAGATAAGGACACCTTTAAATTAGTTCATAAGAGTTTCTTAATCTGTTTTTGCATGCGGCTCATTCACTTTTTCATCAAACTCCATTTTTACTTTTGTTAAATGAAAAAGTTTAGCGTAAGGCTAATCTCAGCTACTTTGCTTTAACTTCAGTAAACCAAAACTCAAAAAACTTTAAAAATGAAGCAAATGTTTGCAATTAATTAACTCTGAACATTAAATAGTAAACCATGGTAACAAAAGTTACACATAATAAATTAAGGAGATTATTTCTCTCCCGTGGTAGGAGAGAAATTTTCTTATTTTAGGAGACAAATAAAGTGAGGCCAACTAATTTTTTTTAATGTGAGTGCAATATGAAATTGATATTAATTTCATGTAACACGAGAGTATGATTTCTCATAAATTAATATAAATGTTGTAACAAAAAATCCATAAAATAAGATTTTACAAAATTTAGGCTAAATTATTGGCCGGTTCATCTATTTAAATTTTAAAAAAATCGTGTTTAAAGATTTGATTTTCATATATCTGATACATCTTTCAATAATAATGGGAAAAATCTTCTTAAAGAGGTGCAATCAAGCTCCTTTTAATTGTAGTTTTGTCATCACGTCACTATGATATATTTTATTATGCATGCTATCTTTCTAGCTTCTTCTTCATTTTTAATAAACAATATGCTTATAATTAATTGCAGTCTTTTGTCTTTATAGTTTTTAAGTAATCAAATGTTTTGATTTTTTTGACTTGGTCATTTATTTAATCCTTACCCTAAATAGTAAATATGACATAGTTTCCCTTGTACTTCTAATCCGTAGATAGAAAAATTACCCTTTCCCGCCATTTCCCCCCTTTTTTTTTTCTTGCATTTTGTTTTCATTGATTGGTTTGTCGCTCTCGTGGCCTAACGTATCATATTTTTTCTTCCAAATCCTTTTATACTTGGCATGTTTATTTGGATTTTAAATTTGAATAACATGCTATCATCTTTAATAGCTAACTAGCTGTTAACTCATCCGCTTCTATCAATGGCAACTCCATACTCAATCAATGCCTAAGCTCTATATTTAGTGCGCCATCACCTCTTTTTTTGAAAGATAATGGAAATGAAAAAACACAGCAAAAAGGCCTAACTACAGAACCTAGCCCAGCGAACACCTACAGTGTCGCTGTATAAACTTTGAAGACAGCCAGGAGGAGGGTCATCAAAGACTTGCACATCCCATGGAAAGCTATACGCATGTGAAGCTAAGAAATCAGCTACTTTGTTTCCTTCACGATGGACATGAGAAATCTGCACCTGCCAGCATCTTTGCAACATTCCTCTACGTTGCACCAAGCTCGACGAAGGGTGATCCTGATGACACCCATTAGATATAATCTGTTGGGCTGAGAGGGAATCTCCTTCCAGCCACACTTTTCTAAATCCTTTTTCCCAAGCTAAACGCAAACCTTCCAAACAAGCCCATAATTCTTCATGCAAAACAGTACCTGGCCCCAAATTCTTGCAGAAACCGATAATCCAAGCTCCGGACGGGTCACAAATAACACCACCACATCCTGATCTGTTCCCATTACCAGCTCTAGCCCCATCAACATTAAGTTTAACCCATCCTAACGGAGGACAAGACCAAGCTATCATCTTCTCTACACTGTTTCTCGGTTGAAGACCTGCTGCATGGAGAGTGGTAGCTGTATGCTTGACACAATTGCTATACCCCAAGGTTGAGTGGGAAATTGTGTAAGCATTATTGATTTTTCCTTCAAAAACCCAAGTGTTTCTACTCCTCCAAATGCTCCACGCTAATATCCCAAAAGTCAAAGGCCAATCATCGTCCATTGCCAAGCTTCTACAATTTTTTAAGTTAGAGAAGATCCAGTCATGCAGATTAAGCGAGAAAAATACCTGCCAACTGGTTTGATGAACCACCAACCTCCAAACCTCTTTTGACTGAGGGCAATCCCGGATAGCGTGGAGATTAGTTTCACAAGAGATATTACATCTAGGGTAAACACCCGAAGAGGTTATGTGACGTTGAAGCCTCCGACTATTAGTCAACAACTTTTCTCCAACCAACAACCAAAGGAACATACGTATTCGTTCCGGTCCCATCCACCTCCAGATATTGTCCCATTGATAAGCTAGAGTTGTAGCTGTGTTGTTATTTAGCAAATCATAAGCTGAATTTAGAGTGAAAATCCCATCTGATGTCTCGCTCCAAATGATGTGGTCCTTACCATCTTGATCAGAGGGGGGAAGAAAATTCATGAGCCGCTGGATGATGCAAGCAGGAAACAGATGATGCAAAGAATCTCATTTCCAATAACCCGACACATCCACATAGTCTGTCAAATATTGACATCGGTCAGCATCAGAAACATGAGACTGAGCATAGGTAATCAGAGGGCCACATTCAGGAAGCCAGTTATCAAACCAAAATATAGTGGATCTACCATCACCAATTAAGACTCGACTGTGGTCTAAGATAATGTCCCAATGACGCTTGATTCCCTTCCACAACCGAGAGCTGTTGTTAGGCGCATTAATATGGGGCGTCATACTTTCCTCAACTTTATACTTTGCACAAAGAACCCTGGACCATAAAGTATCAGGATGAGCGAGAAGATTAAATCCAACCTTAATGATAAAAGCCGAATTCATCTTTCTCATATTGCGCAATCCCAGCCCACCATGACTTTTATCCAAGCAAACTTGATTCCAATCAACAAGATGAGGATGCCTGGTCGTGGAAGAAGAACCCCAAACAAAGCTTCGGATCTTTGCATCAATCTCATCACAAGTGCGCCATCACCTCTTGTTACGCTTACTCAATTTTTTTTTTTTATTTTTATTTTATTAGCCTTCTATGTCACAAATTTATCTCCCTTTTATTTATTTTTTATTTTTAAGTAATATTTTCTTCTTCGAAATCTATTCGCTAAACCATGAAGCTATCAAAGAAAGATTACATATCACTCACCAACAAAGTCCTCACATCGGCCAGTGGGGTTTGAACCCACACTCTTGAGGGGTATGGACCAAATCCTTAGCCAACTGTCCCCACTTTTGTTGGCAAACATTGCAAATATTTAAATGAGGTGAGTCTAGTTTTTGCAATTTAAGGGTTTTATTTTCCATTCTTTAATTAAGTCAATTAGGGTTTGTTTGAGTCTTCTTTACAGGAAACAACTTGTTGTAGCCTACAAATCCTCTTGTGTTTTTTTTTAACAAGAAATGTGGCTTTTGGGAAATTATCATTTAACACATTTAGGATTATTTGGTCCCTTAGCTTTATCTTATATATGATTTTGGTTCTTCAAGTAATTAATTTGATTATCAGATTTGGAATTTTTTTCGTTTGTTTTTTTGGTCATGAGTAAAATTATCTTTTGATGGTTTTTCTGAATTCTTAGTGTTTTTTTTTTGTTTAAGACAGTTGGTTTTTTTTTTTTTTTTTATAACAAGACAGTTGGTATTATGATATGAAGTTTGTGACCATTATTCTCATGTCAGACGTAACCAGAGTTGGGAATTGGATATGAAATTGTTACGAACACAATAAATAAAAATAGAAATTTGGTTTTACTCAGGAAGTTTGACCTCTTGCACAAGTGCCTTTACTGAGGAAGCCTGACCTCTTGTACAAGTGCCTTTTGGGATAACTTTTCTGATCAGATATGATAATTTTTATTCCAATATTTCAAGATTTAAATAGACAATGAGTCAATCATAAAAGTAACTACCCACTAACATCAAATACACTCCACTAATAACAAAACAAGAAAAATAACTACCCACTACTTAAATAACCCAATAATTAGGAAAATAATAGAATAACATAAATAAAATCGTAACATTCCCTTCCCCTAAAATTACTCTTGTCCTCAAGAGTAAGTTAAATATCAAGTAATTGAATCATCTTCAATATCCGCTTCTCCTTTACTTTCGTCCATCATCGCCTCGTTGTCGCTCTCTTTTGTCACTGCTTGGAAGGTGAACAATTGTTTGCAGCGATGGCCTGGAGTGAATGTGTCATTACAATGAAAGCACAACCCCTTTTGTCGCCGGGCCTCGTATAGTTTTGCCCGCCCAATAGCATATAAGAGGGTGTTGGGCCTGTTAGTCACCAAGACGTCCAACTGGTTGGATAATTGGTTGAACATCTCCTTGAATTGCTCCAACAAAGACTAGACCGCGTCTTCCAATTTCTGAACGCGTTTTGTTACGAACACAATAAATAAAAATAGAAATTTGACTTTACTGAAGAAGCCTGAACTCTTGCAGAAGTGCCTTTCGGGATAACTTTTCTAATCTAATATCATAATTTTTATTCCAATATTTCAAGGTTTAAATAGACAATGAGTCAATCGTAAATGTAACTACCCACTAACATCAAATACACTCCACTAATAACAAAACAAGAAAAATAATTACCCATTACTTAAATAACCCAATAATTCAGAAAATAATAAAATAATAAAAATAAAATCGTAACAGAAATTAATTAAATTATGAGATTGTTTCTAGCTAGAGACTATAAATTTTTCTATCAGGAAGTATTTTGTGGGTATACTTTGTGTTGTTTTGATTTAAATTTTTGTCATTTATTAGTAGCGATTGCAAACCATGCCACTGGAATATCCGATTTATAATTTATGATGATACTAGGCAATCCGATTTATAAACCATGACTTTGCATTTGCATCTAATTTCAAATAATTTGTATAGGCAATGAACTTAGGGGGCGTTTGGTACGAGAGAATTTTTTTTTATCAAGGAAATAATTATTACTGGAATGTAGTGAGAAATATATTTTACTGGAATGTTAATAAAAAGCTGTTTGGTAGACTCGTATTTTCTCGGAAAAATTAAGTAAATTTTACTGAGTTTGTGTTTGGTTGGTTATGAAATATTAGTGAGAATGTGGGGTTATTTTACCAAAATAACCCCCCACCTTTACCCTTTGTCCGTACTTCCTCCATGAATGATTATCATCGGTGGTGTGGGAGAGTGTGGTTCTTGTCTGTGCACCCTTCCTGCGCGCACAACAACAATTTTGGAGAGGAAGTGAACTAAAAATATGTAACTGAAGTAAAACAGAAGATTCATCCGAAAAAAGAATAAATAAAAGATAACCTTCTTTGATAGCAACCTCTCCCAACCTCTCCCTTTATTTCTGTACTGTTCCTTCGTTGTCAGTTACGAGCACAGAGAACGAAGGGAGCAATCGCAGAACCGCAACTCACAAATTCCATTTGTTCATACATGGTACACTCCATCAGCTATGATCAATCCTCTCTTAACCATTTGTTCACAGATCGTACAATCAAGAAGGATATTTTGGTCTATTTTTTAGTGCTTCATTTTTTACTTCCCCGGGCAACTACCAATTCCACACTATCGATGGACAACCAGGGTTGCTGATCGTACAGGATTTGCCATATAAAAACAAAAAAACAGATAATATTTTACCAAGGAAACTTGACACTTTTTCGGTGCCAAACATGGCTTTTCCCCATTCCCAATGTTGTTTTCCCTGGAATCCAAATAAAATCGGCATACCAAACGCTCCCTTATTGACTAACTTCATAGCTTTTTTACATGGTTGCGAAATGTCACAATGGCAGAGTCAAAAAAATTTGTAAGAAATGATGAAGGAAATAAAATTCACACTGAGATAACATTATAGTGGGTCTATTCCTAATTAAATTTGAAGAACTTAAGTTGTTAAATAACAAGAGAAAAGAGAGGAACATTTGAAATATTTCTGTGTATATTGACTGATGAAGGTTGTACAATATATAAACAGACTAATGGGCTAAGCCCAAATCTAATGTAATCTGACCTAATACAAAATAAGGAAACCCTAATTACAAAAAAGGAAACCCTAATTACAAAATAAGGAAACCCTAATTACAATATATTTCTAACACTCCCCCTTAAGCTGGAGCGTATAGGTCATATGCACCAAGCTTGTTACATATAAACTCTATTCGAGGGCCCCTCAAAGATTTTGTAAACACATCTGCTAATTGCTCATTAGAGGATACAAAACTAGTTTTAATTTCATCAGCAAGAACCTTTTCTCGAACAAAGTGGCAATCTATTTCTATATGCTTGGTTCTTTCATGAAACACTGGATTTGATGAAATGTGTAGAGCTGCTTGATTATCACAAATGAGAGTTGCATGTCCAGTGTCTCCAAACTTAAGTTCTCTGAGAAGCTGTTTAAGCCAGATGAGCTCGCAAGTAGTAGTCGCCATGGAGCGGTATTCTGTTTCAGCACTTGATCTGACAACTACGCTTTGTTTCTTACTTTTCCAGGAAATCAAGTTTCCTTCAACAAAGACACAATACCCAGAAGTAGATCTCCTATCAGTTGGACAACCAGCCCAATCAGCATCACAATAGCCAACCACTTTATCATGACCTTTATCTTCATATTCAAGGCCTTTCCCTGGAGATGCCTTGATATACTTAAGAATACGAATGACTGCATTCCAATGTTCTTGACATGGAGAATTGAGAAATTGACTGACAACACTAACTGCAAAGGAAATATCAGGCCGAGTGACTGTGAGGTAGTTCAATTTTCCAACCAATCTTCTATACTGCTCAGGATCTGAAAAGGGCTCCCCCTGATTTGGTAGAAGCTTGATACTTGGATCCATAGGAGTATCAACAGACTTTGAATTTAACAGAGCAGTTTCTTCAAGAATATCCAGAGCATATTTCCTATGAGATATCACAACACCAGCTTTAGATTGGGCCACCTCGATTCCTAAGAAGTATCGAAGTTTCCCAAGATCCTTAGTCTGAAAATGATGACATAAGTGTTGTTTCAATCGAGTGATCCCATGCTGATCACTGCCTGTGATGACAATATCATCCACATATACCACCAGATAAATAGATCCAGAAGCAGAATGACGATAAAAGAGAGAATGATCAGCTGCACTCCGAGTCATGCCAAATTGTTGAACAACACTGCTAAATTTACCAAACCAAGCTCTTGGAGATTGTTTGAGGCCATAGAGAGACTTACGAAGACAACAAACAAGACCTGACTCGCCCTGAGCAACAAATCCAGGAGGTTGCTCCATATAAATTTCTTCCTCAAAATCACCATGAAGAAAAGCATTCTTCATATCCAGTTGGTAGAGAGGCCAATGGCTAATAGCAGCCATGACAATAAAAAGGCGAACAGTAGACATTTTCGCCACAGGAGAAAAAGTATCAATAAAATCCAAGCCAAAGACCTGAGTGAAACCCTTCGCCACCAAGCGAGCTTTAAGACGATCCACTTGACCATCAGGTCCAACCTTAACAGCATAAATCCATCTGCAACCAACCACAGATTTTCCAGAAGGAAGAGGCACCAGGTCCCATGTGCCATTATGATGAAGAGCACTCATTTCATCAATCATAGCTTGTCTCCATCCCAAATGTGAAAGTGCATCACCTGTGGTCTTAAGAACAGATACAGAGGACAAAAAAGGAAGGCAAGCAAAATATGATGGAGAAAGGCGATGATAACTAATATTGACTGTATACCTGGCCGGAGGGCGAGTATCACGAGTACCCTTACGAAGAGCAATGGGAAGGTCACTATCCGAAGGTGGGACCGAAGTCGTGGGAGGAGATGCAATTAAATGTGAGTCCACAGATACATCTGACGAACTATGCTCGATCTCATCAGCAGAAGAGGTGATAGAAGGAGAGTCAGAAACATGGACAGGTAAAGACGGAAGGTAAAGAAGGTCACTTGGGAAGGACGACTGTACATAATCAGTATCCACAGGAGTAGTAGAGGTTCCAAAAAAGGGAACTATTCAAAAAAGGAGACATCCGCCGAGAAAAAGTATCGATGTAAAGTGGAAGAGTAGCAACGGTAACCCTTCTGAGACCGAGGATAACCCAGAAAAACACATTTATGAGACTTGGGAGCTAATTTATCCAAACCTGGACCAAGATGATGAACAAAACACGTAGAATCAAACACACGCGGAGTTAAAGGATATAAAGCTTGATGGGGAAATAAAATAGAGTGAGGTACCTTATGATTGAGAACAGATGATGGCATGCGATTAATGAGATAGCATGCAGTAAGTATAGCATCACCCCAGAATGTGTATAGAACAGTACCATCAATTAACAAGGCACGAGTGGTTTCAACCAGATGGCGATTCTTGCGCTCAGCTACACCATTTTGTTGAGGTGTATGAGGGCAAGATGTTTGATGAAGAATGCTATGAGATGAAAAGAATTGTTGAAAATGATGAGATAAGTACTCACATGCATTATCACTACGAAAAGTACGAATAGGAATACCAAATTGAGTTTTTATTTCATTATAAAATAACTGAAAAATAGAAAACAACTCAGACCGCTTTTTCATTAAAAATAACCAAGTACATCTGGAATAATCATCAATAAAAGTAACAAAGTACTTAAAACCCAAAGTAGAAGAATGACGACTTGGTCCCCAAACATCAGAGTGGACCACAGAAAAAGGAGAAACAACTTGACAACTAAGACAACTCGGAAACGTACTACGAGTATGTTTTCCAAACTGACAAGACTCACAATTTAAAGTAGAAAGAGACGATAAATGGGGAACCATCTTCTGAAGCTTTGCAAGACTAGGATGGCCCAGACGAACATGGATAGTAAGAGGAGAATCCACAGTGGAGTAGGCTGAAGAAGAGGGAACTAGTTGATAGAGGCCCTGAGACTCACATCCTTTGGTAATCTCCTTCCCCGAACTCCGATCCTAAAAGATGACAGAGGTTTTAGTAAAAGAAACAACACAGTCAATGGATTTGGTCAACCGACTAATAGAAAGTAAGTTAAAAGGAGAATCGGGAATATATAGAACATGATCCAGAGATAAATTAGGTAAAAGATGAACCATGCCAATCCCCCTTGATTGGACCAGAGACCCATTGGCCATAGTAATAGTGGGAAAAGAACCAGTAGTACAAAGGGAAGTGAATAAGAACTTATTACCAGAAATGTGATTAGAAGCCCCAGAATCTAGAGTCCAAGGGCCAATAGAGTGCAACTGAGATATGCCAGCAAAAGAATTACCAAAATTACTAGTGGGAGCAATGGATGCAGTAGGACCTGATGTTTGCTTCTCAGACCACCAAGTCACAAAAGCTTTTGCCTGACTCCAAATAGCTTCACAGGTAACAGCAGGTCGAAAAATCTGCTTAATAGACGGATGAAGAGTAGCTTTAATGAGACTACACAACTGAGCATCAATCATCTTCCATCGTGTGCGCTCATTTTCTGCCACAGATTCAGCCTTAGTGGTGAGATGGGATGTATAATTCTGCCCATCCAACCATAGTCGCAGATCGGAAGACCAAGTATCATAATTGGACCCATTCAATTTATCCACACTCAACGGAGCAAGGATATAATTTGAGAAAATAGTAGACTCCGACTTTTTTCCCACCGGGGTCCCAGAAACAGAAACAATGGAGACAAGAGTGTCCATAATCAAAGGAAAAAAGCAGAAATAACAGGTCAAAAACTAACCGGTAGAAGAGGGATCTGTGCGTCAACACAAAAAGAGGTCCAAACATCAAAACAAGACCAGATCCAGAACCTACGCAAGGAGACGAGAAGATCATAACCAGCCGTGGCCGGAAAGGGGCCTCCACGCGCCGCCATGCGCCGCCGGAGTGAAGGAGAGTGGCCGAGCTGTCACGGGCGCGTGTGACCTTGAAATTGGACGAGACCGGTGGCGTTGGAACCGCGCGGCGGAGACGATCACGGCGGTATCTGGATCGATGAAAAAGGTGACCGGACGGTTGTTCTGGATGAGACAGAAGCTGTATGCGGAGAGAGAAGCATCCGAAAAGTGACAAGGAGACAGCTCCGAAAAAAAAAATTAACCGACGATGAACAATGGGTTCACCAGAAAAAAAAAATCAAAGTTCCTTAGGCTCTTGATACCATGTTAAATAACAAGAGAAAAGAGAGGAACATTTGAAATATTTTTGTGTATATTGACTGATGAAGGTTGTACAATATATAAACAGACTAATGGGCTAAGCTCAAACCTAATGTAATCTGATCTAATACAAAATAAGGAAACCCTAATTACAAAATAAGAAAACTCTAATTACAATATATTTCTAACATAAATTTTCTTCATACATGAGAAATAATAAGGATGAAGGTTTGAATGTTGAGCTTGAGGGGTGCGGGTGAAGTTATCTAAAGTACATTTCGTTAAGACAGAGATTTGAACGAACTAGAGAGGGGACGATCACCCCTCTTAACCCCTTCATGACTCCACAATTGCAAAACGACTTATAGTGTATCTTATGGAAGTGGTTTTAAGTTGAAACCCATTATTATTGAAAATTATGGTAAGAGATGTGATGCTTCATATATCATTTTGGAAAACTGTGTTTTTTACAATATTCTGATTTGTCACAAGAATTTGACCAAAAATTAGAAAAGGACTCTGTTGAAATGCAATTAAAACAGGTGTGGTGAATACTAATTGTAATTTGCCATGAATGGAAGATCTCTCAATTTGGCATCCAGTAAAATTTGCTCAAAGAAAGCCTATAAAGAAAGGAGAAAATAGCAACTATCTGTATCGCAGGTCCGCAGATACACAAATCCATTGTCACCTTTTTTTCTTTTTTCTTTTTTTGAACAATAGAGGAATGTGATCCAATTATTAGTCAAGGTTTTGGATTTCAGGAACTCTTAAACATGCTTATTTCTAAGGGATGTTTGTTGTTGTAAATAGTAATTATGTAGTCATTTATTAGTAATTATGTAGTCATTTATTTGTATTTATTTAGTCCGTTACTTGTATATTGGGCCAAGCCCATTAAGTCAAAATTAGGTCAATAAGTCTCTATAAATAGAGACCCCTATGTACAGATTAAAATACAAATCAATAATATTTCATAACCCTTTTTCAAGTTGGTATTAAAGCTCTCGATCCTGAGGGCTCTGCTTCCGCGCCTATTGTCTTTTTCTTACAAAACCCTAATTTCTTTGCCTCTTGCCGCCATCAGCCGCCACCGGAAAAATTTTTCAGGAGACTTTTTGGACCAAGGGGACCACTGTTGCCCTTCTTTTTTCGTTCTATCATTTTACGCAATGTTCCTCCGCCACAAACGACCCAAACACCTTCGACCGCCTTCAACCAGTTCTGTCTTCACCGTTTAGAACCCTTTCCGGTGACTTTTCAACCGCAACCACCCACAGACAGGTGCGCGCTCACCGGACGACCACACCGGAAAAATTTCAGCCGGAGAAGCCTTGCCACGCTCTCTCACGCGCCACCTCTTTGTCCGAGAGTGAAGCCCACGCGCAGCTGCTTTCTCCGGCGCATGGAGGAGCGTCCGGCGGTGTTTCTAGACCGGACCACCACCATTCTTCTCGTCTCCTTGTTCTCTTTCTGGATCTGTGTTGTTTTCTCAGATCAGACATCGTTTGGTATTTTTTCCGAATTTTTTGGCTTCTTAGAGCCTTTTTCGTTGACTATTTTTTGTGCAGTATGGCCTATTCTCAAAGGAGTTCATTTACAAAGTTTTATGATGGTGCATCTTCTAAACCTAAGAGAGATGATCGATGGTGTTCTTATTGTAAAAGAACAGGTCATATCAAGGATTTATTCTTTCGCCTCCATGGAAAGCAAACTGTCTTAGAAAAGATGACAAGGATGCGTGGTCAAGCGCATTTTACTTCCTTTGGAATAACCCCTGCACCTAATGAGACCCAACCTGCATTTCGTCTAGATGAGTTAGAACGGCTCCGAACCATCCTTGATTATCTGAGTAAGCCATCTGATACTAGTGCTTTGGCTTTGACTGGTATGAGCCCCAAAACTCATTTTTTCCTTTCTTCATGTAATGATTTTAAACATTCCTGGTTTGTTGATTCTGGTGCTACTGATCATATGGCTTGTTGTGCTGACTCATTTGCTTCTTATCATCCTACTATTGGAACTCATACTATAGCCATAGCTGATGGCTCACATACATCAGTTGCGGGTTCTGGTGGCATAAACTTACAGCAGTCCTTACATCTTAAAGATGCTCTTCATGTTCCTAAACTCTCCACGAATCTTCTTTCTATTCATAAAATTACAAAAGATCTGAATTATACTGTAACCTTCTTCCCTACCCATTGTGTTTTTCAGGATCTCGCCACGGGGAAGACGATTGGTAGTGCTAAAGAGCAAGGTGGGCTGTACTATCTGGTGTCACAATCTCCCGCAAATAAAGTAACAGATCACACCTTGATATCTCATGGTCAATCAACTGCTGATTCTTTGATTTGGCTTCATCATAAGCGCTTGGGACATCCTCCATTTGGTTTACTCAAGTCTTTATTTTCGTCATTGTTTTTATCTAAGCCTGTTGAGTCTTTTCATTATGATGTTTGTGAGTTTGCTAAGCACAATCGTGTGTCTTTTCCTTCTAGTAGTACTAAGAGTGTTGAACCTTTTAATCTTACTCATTCTGATGTTTGGGGTCCTTCTAAAGTCCCTCATGCTTCTGGAAATAGATGGTTTGTTTCTTTTATTGATGATTGCACTCGTGTAACTTGGGTTTACTTAATGCATGAAAAGTCTGAGGTACCACATCTGTTCTTTCAATTTTATAAAATGGTTGAGACCCAATTTGGTAGAAAAATCAAGAGACTAAGAACAGATAATGGTACTGAATATGTTAATCACATTTTTTCCCAATTTATACGAAATCAAGGTATGATTCATGAACTTACTTGTGTAGACACCCCTCAACAAAATGGGATTGCTGAAAGAAAAAATCGTCACCTTCTTGAAGTTGCTCGTGCCTTACTGTTTCAAACACATGTACCCAAATGCTATTGGGGAGATGCCATTCTTACTGCAGCGTTCTTGATCAACCGTCTACCCACTCGGGTTCTCGATCATGTAAGTCCTATTCACTCCATGACTTCTTTTTTTCCTTCTGTTCCAACTTTGCAAAGTCTTCCTCCTCGAGTGTTTGGGTGTGTTGTCTTTGTTCATATTCATAAACAGCATCGCAGTAAGTTGGATCCTAGGGCTCTTAAATGTGTCTTCCTTGGATATGCTCCTGATAAGAAGGGCTACAAGTGTTATCACTCTGGTAGTCGGAAATTTTTTGTTTCTATGGATGTTACATTTCAGGAATCTGAGTCCTTTTTCCAAGGTCCTCATCTTCAGGGGGAGAATAATTCACTAAAAGACTCATCACCTTCCTTCTTTGAATTTGAATCTTCAGTGTCTACTCCTTCACCTGAGTCAGTGTCTCTTCCTCTTGTTCCTGTTCCCAATGTGTCTATGTCTGATCCTCTTGTGACTGATCCTCCTATGACTGATACACAGCCCACATTGCCTCAGCAGCAACCTCAATCGTCTGAACCACTGGTAAGTCCCGAATCTCATATTTCTGATCATGATACTTTTGATGACTTACCCATTACTACTGATTCTGATGATTTACCCATTGCTCTTAGAAAAGGAAAAAGATCATGTCCCAAGAAATCTTGTTCCTCTTGTACTCAATACCCTATCTCCCATTTTGTTTCCTCTGCTAATCTGTCTGTGCAGCACATGTTTCAGCACTAGACTCTATTGCAATCCCAAAATCAGTACATGAAGCCTTGAAAGATGGGAATTGGGCTCAAGCCATGCAAGAGGAGATGAATGCATTGGAGAAAAATAAAACATGGGAGGTTATTGATAGACCTACTGGAAAGAAAGCAGTAGGGTGCAGATGGGTTTATGCCCTGAAACATAATTCTGATGGAACTCTTGAGAGATACAAAGCTCGATTAGTTGCCAAAGGTTACTCTCAAACCTATGGCATTGATTATGAAGAAACATTTGCTCCAGTTGCAAAGATGAATACGGTGAGAGTTTTGTTATCCCTTGCTGCCCATTACAATTGGGATACAAACCAATTTGATGTGAAGAATGCTTTCCTCAATGGTGAGTTAGAAGAAGAAGTCTACATGGAAATTTCGCCTGGTTTTGATTCTGTGAAGGGAGAAAATAAAGTTTGTAAATTAAAAAGGCCTTGTATGGATTGAAGCAGTCACCTCGTGCCTGGTTTGGAAAGTTTACTAAGGTTATGATAACCTTAGGATATAAACAAAGTCAAGGAGATCACACTCTTTTTTTCAAGCACTCCCAAAATGGGAAGCTTACTGTGCTCCTTGTATATGTTGATGATATTATTATCATAGGTGATGATTTTGTGGAGAGACAGATTCTGCAAACACGGCTTGCCTCTGAGTTTGAAGTCAAAGACCTTGGGAAACTGAGATATTTCCTAGGGATAGAAGTAGCTCATTCGAGCAAAGGAATCTTTATCAGCCAGAGGAAATATGTTCTTTATCTTCTCAAAGAAGCAGGAAAGCTCGGGCGTAAACCCTCTAATACTCCTATTGAGCAGAATCACAAGATGTGCTATGAAGAGGAGAGTCCTCCAGTTGATAAAGGATAATATCAACGGCTAGTTGGGAAATTGATATATTTGGCCCATACTAGACCAGACTTAGCTTATGCTGTTAGTGTTGTCAGTCAGTTTATGCACGATCCAAAGGAGAAACATATGCAGGAAGTAGAGAGAATTCTTCAGTATCTGAAAGGTACTCCTGGTAAAGGGTTGTTATTCCGACGTGATGGCAATCTATCTTTAGAAGTCTACACAGATGCTGATTATGCTGGATCCGTGACTGACCGTCGTTCTACCACTGGTTATTGCATGTTTCTTTGTGGTAACTTGGTGACATGGAGAAGTAAGAAACGAGATGTGGTCGCCAGATCAAGTGCAGAAGCTGAATTTCGAGCTATGGCTCAAGGCATTTGTGAGTTACTGTGGCTGAAAATTGTACTTGATGATCTAAAAATAAAATGTGAGGGCCCTATGAAGCTGCTATGTGATAATAAGTCCGCTATTTGTATAGCTCATAATCCAGTTCAACATGATCGGGCTAAACATATTGAGGTCGACCGCCATTTCATCAAAGAGAAACTTGATAGCGGATTGATTACCACTCCATACATTCCCACTGGGCGTCAATTAGCTGATCTATTGACAAAGGGGCTTCCTTCAGATAGATTTCAAGAACTTGCTAGCAAGCTGAGAATGATAAATATCTATTCCTCAGCTTGAGGGGGAGTGTTGTAAATAGTAATTATGTAGTCATTTATTAGTAATTATATAGTCATTTATTTGTATTTATTTAGTCTGTTACTTGTATATTGAGCCAAGCCCATTAGGTCAAAATTAGGTCAAGAAGTCTCTATAAATATGTACAGATTAAAATACAAATCAATAATATTTCATAACCATTTTTCAAGTTTTGTCATATGCGTTGAAGTGATAAATGATGAAGGGAATTTTAATTTTTTGGGATTTTTTTATTTTATTTCCCGTAGGCTAAAGTAAAGATCGGCTAATAATTAAACGGGATGCTTCTAGCTGGATTCTTAAATGATAGTTTTATTATACTCTTAGTTTTGGCATTTTGTAATAGAATTTTACAATTTTTTTAAGAAACTGAAAATATTTAATTTAAGGGGTATTGAATAGATGAACTAACATGATCGTGCCTTATTCTTTTAATGTCGAATTATAGAAATTTACCACAAAAAAAAACTTAGAATATCTTTTAAATGAAACAATTATAAATTTCACAAAAAAATGAAACAATTAGATTATTAAAATCAACATCAACAATATTTTATTCCAAATTAATTGGAATAAGCGAATTGAGGAATAGTGACCATTTTGTCACTGTTGGCAAAAAAAATTACTAGACTGCCACGTCAACAGTAAATTTTTTCAAAATGTCACGTGGCATATTTCGCTCCACTGTGCAGTGAAATATGTGTGCAGATAATTCGCTACACAGTGTAGCGAAATATACCACGTCAGAACCAGAAATGCCACGTGTCAAACAAGTTGAAATTCGTTACACAATGTCGCGAATTTCATCTTGTTTGACACGTGGCATTTTTGGTTCTCTGCATTCTGACGTGGCATATTTCGCTACACTGTGTAGCGAATTATTTGCACACATATTTCGCTACACAGTGTAGCGAAATATGTCACGTGACATTTTGACAAAATTTACTGTTGGCGTGGACGTTTGATAATTTTTTTTGCCAAGAGTGACATTTTGGTCACTGTTCCGCGAATTGAATTATTGAAACGCGCAATTTAATTATATTATATAAATTGTTGTGGAAATCTTCGCAATAGTACTTAACAATTTTTTAGTATTATTTAATGAGAAAGAATATTGTGACAACCAACTAGTGTTATTTTCAATGTTCCTATCAATTAATTTCACCTTTAGATCATTATGTTGATTCAACGATTATATTTATTTTCATATTTGTATGATTATGATTTTTCATATTTAATACTTTATATTTATTTTCACCTTTGTATGGTTATGATTTTCATATTTAATGTTGTCACCTTAAATATGAGAATCATAATCATATAAAAATGAAAATAAATTTAACCATTGGATCAACATAATCTATCTAACGGTAAAATGGATTGATAGTAATATTGATAGTAACACTAGTTGATTGTTACAATATCCTACCCCTTATTTAATATTACAGAATAATATTTCTGCAGTTACTCTAGATAAGTTATATGTATTTACTCTCAAATTGACGTCATTTTGGGATTAAATTAAAATTACAAAAATATCATGATTTTTGCCTCAAAACGACGTCATCTTAGGATTGAAAAATTAAATAATTATAATTATATAGACTATAATAATCCTGAAATAAATTAAAATTACAAAAATATCATGATTTCCGCCTCAAAACGACGTCAAATTAGACTTATTGCGGATAACTTATCGACAGTAACTGCAGAAAAAATGAACTCTTAATATTGTTATGCATTTATTGTTTCCTAATATTTTAATCTTAATTTTGATTTTGGTTTTTTTTAGTAGTGCATCTCATGAGTTTATACATCAAATTGGTCAGATATAACTTTTATCTTTATAAATGATATTTATTTTTAGTTTAATTTTTATATGATAAAATTTTAATGTACTCTACGCTCGTATAATTACTTTTAGGATTTTATAAGAGTTATGTTGTAGGAAAAATGATTGTGCAATGTTATAGAGATTCGTTTTGCGTGCCGTAGTTTTTTTTTTTGCTTCAAAAAGTGTGGGCTCCACAAAATGTTGCGTGTCTAGAAATTTTTTTTGTGTCATGTTAAATGATGAATGCAAACTCCTTACTTTTAATATCGTATCTACCTTATAAACCATTATAATGATAGAGAAAAATTAAGATGCAGAAATATAACTCACAATGTTTGAAGAGGGAATACAAATTTCATAAACTGACTCAAACTTAATATAAACCAGAAACTAAAACTGAAAAAACATAACATTAAGAGACACATTACACCCAAATAAACTCTAACTTAATGACTCATTATACTACCCAAAACTGACTCATTATGATACCGTTAAGACTCATCAAACAACTTTAGTGCAGCACATGGCCGTTACATCAAACTTAAAAGACCATTGAATTTTCTAACGGACAAAAAACAAAAAGACTCTAACATTCCCTCCCTTAAAGTGATGTTCTTGAAAAATTCAGTTTACTCCAAATCCTTTGACTTTCTCCATGGAACACATGCCAAGTAATCCCCTGAGCTTTTGAAACGCAACATATTTGAGAGGTTTTGTAAACAAATCAGCAACTTGATCCTCACTTCTACAAAAAATAAGATTAATTATACGAGCCTTTGTAAGATCCCTTAAGAAATGATACTTCACATCTATATGCTTGCTTCTCCCATGTAAAATTGGATTCTTTGACAATTTAATTGCAGAATTATTGTCACAATAAATTAAAGTTGCTCCTTCTTGCTTGAAGTGAAGTTCTTCAAGAATTCTCCTTAGCCAAATGGCTTGGCATGCACAAGCTGTAGCAGCAACAAATTCAGCTTCTGTGCTTGACAAAGTGACAATTGGTTGCTTCTTCGATGCCCAAGAAATAGCACCTGTACCAATCATAAAAACATAACCTGATGTGCTCTTCCTGTCATCTTGATCTCCTGCATAATCACTGTCAGTAAATCCCACTAAATCAGATTTTACACCCTTCTTGTAAAATATCCCGAAAGTTCTTGTTCCTTGCAAGTAGCGAAGGATTCTCTTGGCAGCCAACAAATGTATTTCTGTAGGATTTTCCATATACCTGCTAATTAAACTCACAGAATACATTATGTCTGGTCTTGTTGTAGTGAGATACATCAAACTTCCCACAATTTGTTTGTAGAAGGTGCTGTCAACCTTCTTTCCTCCATGATCTTTATGTAACTTCAAGCCACATTCAACTGGAGTGTGCACAGGATTACAATCTTTCATCTGAAACCTGTCTAGAATATCTTCCACATATTTATTTTGAGAAATAAAAATTCCATCACTTGATTGTGCTACACTTATGCCAATAAAGTAATGCATCATACCAAGATCAGTCATTTCAAACTCATTCATCATAGACTTTTTAAATTCTTCAAACATAACATCACAATTTCTAGTGAATATAAGATCATCTACATATAAGCAAACAATAAGCATTTTTCCTTCATCACCAATCTTAACAAAGAGTGTATGTTCATAAGGACACTTTATAAAACCAGCCTTAAGAAAATAAGACTCAATGCGACTATACCAAGCTCGAGGGGCTTGTTTTAGTCCATAAAGTGCCTTTTTCAATTTGTAAACTTTATGCTCATTTCCAACTTTCTCATAACCAGGGGGTTGTTCAATAAATATTTGTTCCTCTAAGTACCCATGCAAGAATGCTGATTTGACATCTAGCTGGTAAATAGGCCAAGAATTTTGTGCAGCCAATGCAACCACCAACCTGATTGTATCATGTCTCGCAACAGGAGAAAAAACTTCTTTATAATCAATCCCATATTGTTGCTTGTACCCCTTGACAACCAAGCGTGCTTTGTGCTTGTCAATTTCACCATTTTCCTTTAACTTTGTTTTAAACACCCACTTCACACCAATGATTTTGTGTCCATTTGGAAGATCAGTTAACTCCCAAGTATCATTCCTCTCAATTGCATCAATTTCAGCATCCATTGCTTTTCGCCATTTTTCTTCTTTGACAGCACTCTCAAAAGTCACGGGATCACATTCTGAAAACAAAGCAAAGTGAGTAATTGGATCTTCAATTCCAGTTACCTCATAATCTTCCATCCAAGTAGGCCTTCTTCTAACACGACGAAGAGATTGAGTTTCTTCTTCGTTAACTCCAACTACTGTTGGTGAGGATTGACTAGCTGAAGAAGTTGCAATGGACGAATTTTCAGGCATACTAGATGCTGAAATTTGCTCTTATTCAGAATCAATATCACAAAGAACTTCTGTAGGCTGCTGCATATTCCAATCCCAAGTGTTTTCTTCATCAAAAACAACATCCCTGCTAACCACAATTTTTTTCGTCAGTGGATTAAATAATTTATATGCTTTAGATGTATCACTTACACCTAGAAAGACACATTTTTCAGCCTTGTCATCAAGTTTTTTTCTTTTCTATTCCGGGACAAGAGCATATGCAATGCATCCAAAAATTCTAAAGTGATCCACATTTGGTTTTCTCCCACTCCAAGCCTCTTCTGGCGTCATATTTCGAACTACAAAGGTTGGAGTTCTGTTCAAGACATGAATACACCAGTTTACTGCTTCTGGCCAAAACGTCTTTGGAACTCTTCCTCTTACCAACAAGCTTCTAACCATGTTGAGGATGGTTCTATTCTTCCTCTCTGATACACCATTTTGTTGTGGTGTATACGCAGTTGTAAGCTCTTTTCGGATGCCATGTTCTTCACAAAAAACTTCAAATTCTTTTGAGCAATATTCACCACCACGATCTGTGCGAAGTGTCTGAATCATCCTTCCTGTCTCATTCTCCACACGAGCTTTGAAATTTTTAAATGTAGAGAAAGCTTCTGACTTTTCCTGTAAAAAATAAACCCACGTTTTTCTAGAAAAATCATCAATAAAGGTAATTAAATATTTTTTACCTCCATTAGAAATTGGATTTATTGGACCACAAATGTCTGAATGCACCAAAGTGAAGAGTCATGGCCACAGATTCTAATTTTGTGCAAGCAGCCATTCCACGTTTCGATGGTCATTATGATCATTGGAGCATGTTGATGGAGAATTTCCTTCGATCCAAGGAATATTGGGATGTAGTTACCAATGGTGTTGTTGAACCAGCACTAGCAGAAGGAGCTCAGTTGACAGCAGCACAACGAGCAGCTCATGAAGCAGTAAAGTTGAAGGATTTGAAGGCGAAGAATTATCTCTTCCAGGCCATTGACCGTTCTATCTTGGTTCAAACAAATGTTAGAGTCTCTTTGTTTTTTGTCCGTTAGAAAATTCAATGGTCTTTTAAGTTTGATGTAACGGCCATGTGCTGCACTAAAGTTGTTTGATGAGTCTTAACGGTATCATAATGAGTCAGTTTTGGGTAGTATAATGAGTCATTAAGTTAGAGTTTATTTGGGTGTAATGTGTCTCTTAATGTTATGTTTTTTCAGTTTTAGTTTCTGGTTTATATTAAGTTTGAGTCAGTTTATGAAATTTGTATTCCCTCTTCAAACATTGTGAGTTATATTTCTGCATCTTAATTTTTCTCTAACAGTGGTATCAGAGCCGGATTGGGCTTGAGCTGGCCTAGTGATTGGCTAGGAGGCGGGTCGAGTACTTTGCGCTTCAGGTACTCGGTTGAGGGGAAGCATACCAATGGTGGGTTTCACACTTGAGGGGGAGATTGTTGAGATATTCAAGTGTGATGAGTCCCACATTGGTTGGTAATAAGCTAAGTGAAGAGTATATAAGTGAAAGGACCCATGAACCCAATGCCTTAAGGTTTTGGGTTGAAACATGGTGTCGGATCCACTTGCTACTGTTGGTGTAGCCTTAGCTCATTGGTGGTGGTTCTCCGCCACGGGCTTCCCCTGGACCCGCTTGACATTGGAGTTTGAGGGAACGAATTTCCCAACAGGTCCACTAATTTCAGAGCCAATAATGATCAATTTCAAGGCAGAGGCAGAGGAGGAGCCCCTGATAAATCCAAGGTAGAATGTTTCAGGTGTCATAAATTTGGTCATTATCAATCTGAATGTTATACTAAGCTGCCAAATAGCAAAGAAAAAGGAGAAAGTTCAAACTTTGCAGAAAAGGAGGAAGGTGAAACCTTATTGATGGTTGCTAAAGATGAAAAGCAAATTGAGCCAGATGTTTGGTATGTGGATACTGGTTGTAGCAACCACATGAGTGGTAGTAAGTCTTCTTTCTCTCATCTGAATGAAAATTTTCAATCTACTGTGAGTTTTGGTGATCATTCTACTGTGAAAGTAATGGGAAAAGGTGACATTAAAATAAAAACCAAGAATGGTTTTGTGGAAACAATATCTAATGTATTGTATGTTCCTGATTTGAAAAGCAATTTATTGAGTGCTGGCCAATTACAAGAAAAGGGTTATGTGATCACTATTAAAAATGGTGTTTGTGAAATATATGATTCTGTGAGAGGTGCTATTGCTGTTATTCAGATGAGTTCAAACAGATTGTTTCCATTAAAGATTGAAGGAATCCAATCTAGTTTAATGGCTGAAATGAAAGATCCTTCATGGTTGTGGCATTTTCGCTATGGCCATTTGAGCTTTGGTGGGTTGAAGACGCTCCAAAGGAAAAATATGGTGACAGGCCTCCCTCAAATCACAATTCCTCATTCCTCAGTATGTGAAGAATGTGTTGTTAGCAAACAACATCGTTCTGAATTTGCAAAAGGGAACTCATGGAGAGCAAAGGAAATTTTGCAATTGGTGCATTCAGACATTTGTGGTCCAATAAATCCAATTTCTAATGGAGGTAAAAAATATTTAATTACCTTTATTGATGATTTTTCTAGAAAAACGTGGGTTTAGTTTTTTACAGGAAAAGTCAGAAGCTTTCTCTATCAATAAATACCAATTTTTGCAAAAAAAAAAAAAAAAAAAGAAAAAAGAAAAAAGAAAAAAAAAAGTGAAGAGTCATGGCCACAGATTCTAATTTTGTGCAAGCAGCCATTCCACGTTTCGATGGTCATTATGATCATTGGAGCATGTTGATGGAGAATTTCCTTCGATCCAAGGAATATTGGGATGTAGTTACCAATGGTGTTGTTGAACCAGCACTAGCAGAAGGAGCTCAGTTGACAGCAGCACAACGAGCAGCTCATGAAGCAGAAAAGTTGAAGGATTTGAAGGCGAAGAATTATCTCTTCCAGGCCATTGACCGTTCTATCTTGGAAACCATTCTTTCCAAAGAAACTTCCAAGAATATTTGGGACTCCATGAAAAAGAAGTATCAAGGCTCTGCAAGAGCAAAGAGGCAGCAGCTTCAAGCTTTACGCTCGGAATTCGAAACACTTCGAATGAAGTCGGGAGAATCAATTGCAGATTATTTCTCTCGCGTGATGACCATTGTCAATAAAATGCGAATTCATGGAGGCAGGACAGAAGAAATAACTGTCATAGAAAAAATTCTTCGATCATTAACAACAAAATTTAACTTCGTTGTTTGTGCTATAGAAGAATCTAAAGATATAGATGATTTGTCACTTGATGAATTGCAGAGCTCATTGGTGGTGCATGAACAGAAGTTCAAACAGGAAGACACATATGAGCAAGCATTAAAGGCTTCTACCGATACTCGTTCCAACAATTTTCAAGGAAGGGGTAGAGGCAGAGGTAGAGACAGAGGCAGAGGAAGGTCCTGTTGGAAGTATTCAAGTATGAGTTGTAATGAAGTACCACATTGGCTAGACCTAGACCAAGTGATGACTATATAAGTGCAAAAAGACCCATAAACCTACAGCCTTAAGGTTTTGGGTTAAAATGTGGTGTCGGCCCACTTATTGTGGTTTATCGCTTGGCCCATGGATGTATCCCTTGCAATGGGTTTTGGGCTCCCCTACCATTCCCAACAGTGGTATCAGAGCCAAAGGTTTGGCTGGGCTGGGTATTTAGAGATGGTGATGTTTCAAGGCCTCTGCAGAAGGCTAGTGTGACTCCAATACTTAAAGAACAAAGACTTCCGCAGAAGTTGCCCTTAAGGGGGAGCATGATGTTGGGTCTCATACTTGAGGGGAAGATGTTGGAAGTATTCAAGTATGAGTTGTAATGAAGTACCACATTGGCTAGACCTAGACCAAGTGATGACTATATAAGTGCAAAAAGACCCATAAACCTACAGCCTTAAGGTTTTGGGTTAAAATGTGGTGTCGGCCCACTTATTGTGGTTTATCGCTTGGCCCATGGATGTATCCCTTGCAATGGGTTTTGGGCTCCCCTACCATTCCCAACAGTGGTATCAGAGCCAAAGGTTTGGCTGGGCTGGGTATTTAGAGATGGTGATGTTTCAAGGCCTCTGCAGAAGGCTAGTGTGACTCCAATACTTAAAGAACAAAGACTTCCGCAGAAGTTGCCCTTAAGGGGGAGCATGATGTTGGGTCTCATACTTGAGGGGAAGATGTTGGAAGTATTCAAGTATGAGTTGTAATGAAGTACCACATTGGCTAGACCTAGACCAAGTGATGACTATATAAGTGCAAAAAGACCCATAAACCTACAGCCTTAAGGTTTTGGGTTAAAATGTGGTGTCGGCCCACTTATTGTGGTTTATCGCTTGGCCCATGGATGTATCCCTTGCAATGGGTTTTGGGCTCCCCTACCATTCCCAACAGTGGTATCAGAGCCAAAGGTTTGGCTGGGCTGGGTATTTAGAGATGGTGATGTTTCAAGGCCTCTGCAGAAGGCTAGTGTGACTCCAATACTTAAAGAACAAAGACTTCCGCAGAAGTTGCCCTTAAGGGGGAGCATGATGTTGGGTCTCATACTTGAGGGGAAGATGTTGGAAGTATTCAAGTATGAGTTGTAATGAAGTACCACATTGGCTAGACCTAGACCAAGTGATGACTATATAAGTGCAAAAAGACCCATAAACCTACAGCCTTAAGGTTTTGGGTTAAAATGTGGTGTCGGCCCACTTATTGTGGTTTATCGCTTGGCCCATGGATGTATCCCTTGCAATGGGTTTTGGGCTCCCCTACCATTCCCAACATATAAGACAATGCAATCAGCATAAACTTATCATTAAATATAAAACTAAATTTTAATAATTATCTAATTTATATACATGACATTTATTTTGGATTTGATATATCTATAATATTGTGAAGAAAAAATTAAAAATAATACAGAATATAATAATTAAATAAAAAACTTAAGTGTAAAAAATAAATTAAAAATAAGTGACACGTGCAAAGGATAAAAAGTATATTTTAACTTATTAACTTTTTAGTATTACAAGGAAGATGACATAGTCACTTAAAATTTAATAGTAATCACCCAAATAGGTGTATGTAAGTTGGCAACACAAACAAACTGAATAGGTAAAGATTCCCGCCAATCTTCTTTATTCTTCTTATTAATAGAAATTCTTTTGTTAATACTCTATCAATCAATTGATATCAGAAATTTTTTTGTTTCAGGGTAAAGATTCCGACTAACAAAAAAAAACTCTTAAAAACAAATACAGAAATTAGTCTCGTGGTCAATTTATAGTTGAAATTTACGGGGATATCGAGACTCACTACACTTTGAGATAGTTATAAATGGGAAAAATTATTCTTATGTCACGTTATATAAGTTTTCTCTTCTACACACCTTTCGATAACAGTACCATTTTTTTTTTCTTTTCTTTTTTCAGGTGGTGAAGCCTACTAATTTATCTCTATGACATGAGATAATTATCTTTTTTTTTTATACGAGATTAATAAAATCCATTATATATATATAAAAAAATGTAATAGTACAAAGCTAGAAAGATCTAATTAAAAAACAAAGAGTAAGAGATCTAACTTCAGTTCAAGAGTGAATGGCTCGCTTATTATAGTGCCTCCTTTACCACTTGACCATTTATCTAACTGCAATTCTACATCATTTCTATCTTTTCGAGTTTCGGCCAACCTCAACTGTTCCTTTATTCTCTTTCCTCTCAAACCCGAAAGCTTCAGTTCAGAGCTCAGA
Organism: Gastrolobium bilobum; assembly: GCF_033153095.1. Lineage (NCBI taxonomy): Eukaryota > Viridiplantae > Streptophyta > Magnoliopsida > Fabales > Fabaceae > Gastrolobium > Gastrolobium bilobum. The sequence continues at coordinate 10,613 of NW_026897739.1, read as the reverse complement.
ACCAAACAAACATTGGTCAGAGCTAATGAAGATCCAGTGCGACGTGTGCAACAAAGACGACGCTTCGGTGTTCTGCACCGCCGATGAAGCCGTACTATGTGACGGCTGCGACCACCGTGTCCACCACGCAAACAAGCTCGCCTCCAAGCATCAACGCTTCTCTCTTCACCGTCCTTCTTCAAAACAATACCCTCTCTGTGATGTTTGCCAGGTAAACCAACCAACAAACCCTCTTCTTATTTTTCACACACGCACAAAAAAAAAAGGGTCACTTTTTTTTTTCTTTCTCTCTCGCTGTATATTAGAAAAGGAACTACAGTTTCTTGGGATTTTACTTTTTATTGTAGGAGAAAAGAGCTTTCATGTTCTGTCAGCAAGACAGAGCGATTTTGTGCAAAGATTGTGACTTGTCTATTCATTCAGCCAACGAACACACTCAGAAACATGATAGGTTCCTTCTCACTGGTGTTAAGCTTTCTGCTTCTTCTAAGCTTTATTCATCAACACCCTCTAATTCCGTTTTGATCAATGGTTCTGATTTCAAGTCACAGTCTACTACTCTTCTTGCTTCTTCATCTTCTTCTAGCGTTTTACATCCACCTTCGATCGCCAAGAACGCTCCTTCAGGATCATCAACAACACTACTACCTCCTTCTCCCTCCATTGGGGGAAGCTTGGTAGCTATTGAAGGAACTGTTTCCACGAGTGCTAGTAGCATATCCCAGTACTTGATAGAGACTCTCCCTGGTTGGCAGATCGAAGACTTTCTCGATTCATATTCTGTTCCCTTTGGTTTTTCTAAGGTTTGCAATGAGTTTCTTTATCCCTATAGTTTCTTTTTTATTTTATTTTTTTATATTTGGATCTGAGATTTGTAACGTGCTGATGAACTGCACAGGGTGATGACATGTTTCCACTGCTTGATGCTGATATTGAGAGGGATCTGGGTTCTTTCTCACCTGAGAACATGGGGATCTGGGTTCCTCAAGCACCACCTCCTCTATATTCTTCACAAATGGATTGGAGAATTGGGCACAATGAGACAAAGGAGTCTACAAACATCAAAGGAAGCAGATCAAGATTGAGGGATGATAATTTCACTGTTCCACAGATTAGTCCTGATTCGAATTCGAAGAGACCCAGATCTCTATGGTAGAAAAAAAGCCTGAAAGTTCGAATCTTGTCAAGGATAAAGCACAATAATCAAGGGTCCTTACCTTGCCTTTATCTGGCTTCAATCTCACTCTGCCATTTGTTTTTAATTTGTTTCCCTTTTCAGTTTTCTGATTTCATACTCTGCTTCCCTAGCGAGCTGTGTTTGATAAATTTGTGTATTGTGAGTGTAAATATAATATAAACCTTTCGAAGCTTTTCGAATTCATGTTGTTTTAGATACATGTTTCAAAGAGAAAGATAGTATTTTTATGAGGACAGGTTTTGTTATTTGAAATCAGTCGTGAGCAAGAGAACTTCACCATTTTGAAGCAGGAAAACTGTTTTAACTCGTGTTTGATCCTTTTGGTCAAGATGGGGCGGAAGGGGGGGCCATAGGATTGGTTGTTGGATATAGGACACAAAGAAATTAATGAAAGAAAAGGGTGATGGAGAGGATGATTGCACAGATGAATATGATGATGGCGATGGGATTAGCCAAAAGATAGGGACAGAGGTGAGGTGAGGAGGGGCCATGGGGTGGCAAAAAAGTTTTTGAATGGATGGCGTAAGGGATTGTCTGAACGAAGGAAATTCATTTTGTGGGCAACTAGAAAGTAATCAAAAAATTGAATCGAACCATATGAACCGAACCGAACTGTCTTTTAAAATAACCATCTGTCTTTTAAAATAATCGGTTTTTAAAAATCAATTCATGAACCAAACCGGTTTTTAAAGAACCAGTTCATGAACCAAACCGGTTTTTAAAGAACTAGTTTATGAGCCGAACCGGTTTTTAGAACTAGTTTAAGAATCGAATCAGTTTTTAAAATCAGTTTAAGCACCGAACCTTTCGGAACTGATCCGTTTCTGAACTGAACCGTTTTCAAACCGAACCAAATTGATTTTTATAATTTTATTTTTTAAATTTTAAATTTTTTCTTTTCAAAAGAGGGTCGACCTGAACCTGTTCCGAACCGAACCGTTTCCCACCGAACCGAACCGAACTATTTCTGAACCGAATTATTTAAATCAATTCAGTTCGATTTTTTAAAAAAATCAGTTCGGTTCGACCCGTACACATCACTAGGGGCAACCGTAACCATCATCATTATGCTTTTTGCGTTTCAAGAAATGGAAATTAGTTGATATGGCTTCCCCTTCCAGTGTGTTCGGGAGTTAAGTTTCTATCTTCATTTTCGGTGTACAGCACAAGTGTAGAGAGGGGATTACCTGTTATTGGTTATTGCTTGAAGCCACATGGGATAGTTACTTGCGCATTGAAACAATGTTCGGAAGATGAGTACCATAAGGGCATGGTCCAAGGCATAATTATTAGGGGGTGACAATTCTTAACATCTAACATTATGATGCAGCGATGGGAACACTACATGAAATCGTTTCAGTCGTTTTTTAAATTCATGTGTTTGTGTTGGCAAAATTTAAAATGAAAAAATTTATATAATGTTAAACACTTGAGCATATTTTTGGTATTACGAGAGTATCTACTCTTTTATTTTATTTTTTTTGGTGGAAATATCCACTCCTTTATTAAAAATAGAAAAAAATGAGACTCAGATGTCATTGACCATAAAATTGTGGGTAGAATAGACAAAGTTAGATATATTTTATTTTATTTTTTCAATTTTAGGAAATAAGGTACTGAATTTTCGTGATTATAAAACTAGTATCGAAGATATTTTCCAACATGCTAACACGATAGTGACCTGTGTTAGTTTTTTTTTAAATTATTCGTGTTGTATCGTGTTAACACAATATTAACAAAGGTAATATTTGATATGTATTTTATTTGTGTCGTATTATGATAACCCACGTGACACAGAAAAGCAAGTCTGTGTTAACATGTAAAAAAACAAGTTATGTTTATGTTAAAGGTTTTGACATGAATCTTTATTTGTGTTGAGTGTGATTATATTTTTATCAAACCTCGACCCGACACAAACACAAACTGTTGACACAAATTGCCACCTCTTGTCGACCCTTTCGGTACCCCTTATCATATGGTAACAACGACAATTTAAGCGGAAACGGAAAGTTGGGGACTATGACAGAATAACAAAAAGCAACAGTCCTCTAAGACAACGGAAGGTTTAGAGCACAAAAAGAAAAACGCACCTGAGCACCATCAATCCTCATATAATCAGTAACTCAAGCAACCAATAATATAATTATAAAATTTACAACAACCACTTAGTTTTCTTACATGTCGCAAATCCTAGGATAGATATTCATTTTGGTTCTGAAGTAGGTAATGTACTTAGGGAGATTTACAATCTTTATTGCTCTCAATTAAGGTTAATTGGATCTGGCTTCTATCCATAAAGGTCCTGAATTTTTTTATGGATCTTATGCTGTCAAGTATAGATAAGCTGGGTTGTTCAATTCACATGTTATTATTCAAGGTTTCTTCAGGAAAGTAAGGACACCAATGTTCCTAGTAGGGCCTTGGATTGAGTCATTCTCTTTAGGTCCTCAAGGAGTATCACCTATACTTTTTTTTTTTTTGATTTGCTTCAGGGTATCCTCACAGCCGGTAGCCACAGGACTTATCCCCCGCCCCGGGTCAGCGCACAAAGCAGTAAAGAGTTTGCCACAGGATACTAGTATCACCTATACTTTGAATACAACATTTATGGATACCAACCGCACGCCCATATATTCATAAGTCCTTTTTGAATTAACTATCACATCATGAGGTTATCTTCAACTAACACCTGAAATCCACACACATAATACTTAATTACCAAAGGCTAATGCTTAGCCATCATTTACATACATGCCTTACAAAATATTACAAACAAAATAAAGTTGTCATGTAAATTACTTAGACAAGAGTTCATTACAAGTCATTCTACGCATCAGTAATATGACATCCAATAGCTAAACAACCTAATTATATGCATCTAGAATAAAATAACATCTGTTACATTCTCTTCAATTAAGGCCCTCAGTAGCCAAATTCCATTCTTCATTCATTCCTGCAAAAATAGCCCCAAGGTGGGGTGAAAATACATCTCAATAAACCAAGCAATTCTTGAGGTTTTTCCCTCATAAAGTTTCCTTCCCCTGATTAGTAAAGTCAGATCAAGAGTTGGCATATTTCTGTTATTAAAGATGCCAAGAAGGAGTACAAAATCACGCAATTCATCAATCACATTCAACCAACATACTAATCCATAGGTACCTCCATGAGCTTAATTAGCTCAATGTAGGATTTTTTTTCCTAAGAGGTCCCTTGCTTAACCATTCACATTCTAACAAACAACTTACCCGTATGCACCTTCATAAGCTTTGCTCACTGTAGGACGTCTCCTAATAGGTGCCCAGCTTATCCGTTCACCTGGCTAGGGATTCTAGCATCATAGGTGCTTCATTTCATAACTTTCATTACTGCCCATAGTTCATTCACATTGTCTTGCACATGAAACATATAAGGACAGCATGTACACATGTAAACACATGGAATTTGGCTATGTAACTTCACCATACTGCAAGTATATATAATTGAGAGGCTTCCTTTATATAAAAAAAAATAGCTCTATATTCATTCGCAGCAAACATTACAGCCAAGACAACCCATTCAGCGTAGTATTTCATTTGGATGCTTAAAGACAACATACATTCGCATATAACCATGTCAATTGGCTATAATTTCCATAAACAAGGCACATCTCCCACATAAAATTCAGAGCTCTATTCATGTAATAAAATAGTCCTGAGCACTATTCATGAAATAAAATCCATGATTGTCCAAATACATGGAATATAAGACAATTTGTATATTTACCAACTTGGCAAAGATGGGTTTAAATAAGATGGGTTTAAATTGTCGTTGTCTTAGAGCAAGCAGCGTTTAATCTGTTTAAGATAAGATACATCAAAACACAAATAAAATTGTTCAAATAACATAAGTATTGCACATGAAGTAACTCAAATAACTATTAATTTCTGTATTTGTTTATCTACAAAATCAAGTTACATAGTCTTCTCTCTACCACAAAAGGAAAGAAGACCAATAACCCTTTCCCTTTGATTATTTTAATTTTAGAGTAAATACCCTTTTTGGTCCTCAGAAAATCTCACGAGGCCCGTTTTAGTCCCTAGAAAATAAAAAGGCTCATCGTGGTCCCTAAAAAATTTAAATTGGACCCATTTTAGTCCTTTTGAGGACTAATATGGCTTTTTTTGAATTTGTGAGGGACCACGATTTCAACTAAATGGGTCCTTATCGAATTTTTGAGGGACCACGATGGGCCTTTTTATTTGCTAGGGACTAAAACGGGCCTCGTGAAATTTTCTGAGGACCAAAAATGATATTTACTCTTAATTTTATTATACGCAAAACAGTAACTAACACAAATTTTACAATTTAATTTATTTAATTTTATCTATGAATATGATAAAAAAATTTGTGGGCCCCACATTGGTTATCAAACATCTAATTACACAAAAAAATATTACATGACTCCATTACTTGGACTCTAATATTGTGTTTGTAGTGTCGCTTAATATGTATCAAACACAACCTAAGTCGTTTTTGTAGAATGCAAACTCAATAAATTCAGTTGTTGAATCATGTTATATTATCTTAATAATTATATATACTATATTTTAAATAAAGTTATATATATATATATATATATATATATATATATATATATATATATATATATATATATATATATATATATATATATGAGATAGGATCCTTTGACACCTCATCTGATAGCCGTTAGATAAAAAAGATCAATGATGTCACATGCTTACAAATCAGAGTCGTTGATTTTTTTTTTATCCAACGGCTCTCAGATAAGGTGTCAAAGAATCCTACATATATATATATATATATATATATATATATATATATATATGAGGTTTGCATTTGTCATTTAACATGACACAACAAACTTTCCTACAACACACAATATTTTGTGGGGCCCACACTTTTTGAAGAAAAAAGAAAAACTACGGCACACAAAACGAATCTTTATAACATTACACTATCACTTTTCCTACAACATAACTCTTATAAAACACTATATATATATATATATATATATATAGATATATAGATATATAGATATATATATAGCAAAGGTTATATTTACAAATTTTTTGTTTACAAATTACACTATGTCTGACCGGTAACACACTCTTGAGTAAAGTATTACCGGTCAGACATAGTGTAATTTGTAAGTTTGTAAAAAAAAAATTTGTAAATGGATCTTTTCATATATATATATATATATATATATATATATATATATATATATATATATATATATATATGCTTTGACCTGTTTGACTACGTCGGTATGAACATCAGTCCAGGGAGGAAGGTCTTTCTTAAGAAGATTATGGAGAGGCTCGATCATATTATTAAGCTGGGGAAAGAAGTCAGCCACATAATTTAAACAACCAAGAAATCTTTGTAGTTGAGTTTTATCAATGATTTGATTGGGAAATTTGTCAGCAAATTCAATAGCTCTGCAAATTGGAGTAATAGTCCCTTGATAAATAGTATGTCCGAGGAACCTGATTTTTGTATGAAAAAGATTGATTTTTGATTTAGAAAGAGCTAAACCACTTTTCTTAATTACATCTACAAAAATATGAAGATGTTTGAAATGCTGATCAATAGATTGGGAAAAGACAAGAACATCATCAATGTAGACGATGGTGAAAGTTGAGTAAGGATTGAAGATATCATTCATGATTCTCTGAAATTCAGAGGGAGCATTCTTCAGTCCAAAAGGCATTACCTTCCATTCGTATTGACCAAACGGAACAGTAAAAGCTGTCTTGTAACATTCATTGTCATTGAGCTGGATTTGCCAAAACCCAGATTTTATGTCAAATTTAGAAAAGATTTTTGCTGAATACAAACGATTAAGAAGATCTTTCTTATTTGGAATCAGATACCGAATCCATTGAAGTGCTTGATTAAGAGGTTTGTAATTGGTAACTAACCGTGGAGTTCCACGCTCAATTTCAGATTGCTTGTTGACATAGAAGGCAGAACAAGACCAATGACTCTTGCTCTTTCTGATGAGACCTTTAGCAAGGAGATAACCAATCTCTTTTTGACAAAAAGCAAGAAGTTCACCACTCATTTGAATTGGACGAGCTTTGGTTGGGATTTACCTTTCATTAAAATCCTTTTCATAGGGAAGATCTACGATATGTTTTTTCCTTTGCCAAAAAGCATTCGGAAGATCAGAACAGATTGTATTCTGGATTTGTTCAAGCAAAACTTTGATTTTTTGTTGAACTTCAGGCTACTTTAATTGATTTTCAATATTCTTAAAAGAAATTTCTTCTTTAAGGAAATTGATTTGCTTTTGTTCGTAATGGATAAAATTCAAATCTCTTATGATGGGTTTCTTAAGAAATTTAAAAAGAATTGGTTTTTTCAAATGATAAGTAATTATACCTTCATCTGTTATAGTTAGAGGAAAAAGAGAATTGATGAACGGAGTTCCAAGAATAACTCCATTTTTGAGATTTTTAACAAGGAGAAACGATGTTTCAACTTTTAAATTATCATTTTCAATGATTTCTTTAGGAAGTTTATAATTAACTTGAAGTTTTGAACCACTAGCAGTACATAGCCGTTCAGAAGTCTTTTCAAAATATTTAGTAGGAATTAGACCTTCTTGAATGCAGTTTGAATCTGCCCCTGTGTCAAACAGGGCTTCAATTTCAAGGTCAAAGTTATCTACATTGAGTTTGATAGGGATGTAGAATTTTTGAATTTTTAATTGATTAATTAATCCTAAAAATTCTAGATCTTTAAGATTTTTATCTTCATCTGGTTTAGACAGAGTATTTTCCATACTCGTTCCTGTTGATTCTTCATTTTGTAATTGAAGAAGGATGTTCTGATGAGTTTGTTGTTGTTCTTTGATTTGTTTAACTTCAGTTTTGAGAATATTGATCTCATACTGAAGATCTTGGACAGTTATAGGTTTGATAGTAATACTCTTTTCTAGTTTTTTAAGAGTATCTTTAAGATTAAACTTATTAGTAACCAACAACTCTTTAGATTTAGAAGAACTGGTTTCCAAGGATGATTTTAACTTTGCTAAGTAAGCTCTCTTTTCTTGGGGATCACTGATTGAATCTATGACTTCGAACAAAATATCTTGTTCTTTAGTGAGGACATTAATTTCTTGCGAGGACTGTGAATCCTCACTAGAAGATAAATCATCTTCATGGATTTGATTTAAATCTTTTGAAGATTCTTTTCCAGATTCTTCATCAGAGGATTGGATTAGAAGATTATTGATTTGTTCTTCAATAGATGGATCTAATTTTAGGTTATTTAGTTTCTTCTTAAGCCTACAATATTTACTAATATGACCAGGTTTACCACAGCTATAGCAAATAGTTGGCTTAATTGGTTTGGATGTATTTTGTGATTTATTTGTTTCAGTATTTGGCTTAGGATTTTCATTTTTAAACCTTTTATTGTAATTAGGTTTCTTACGAAAATTCCTAAAAGTTTTAACCTGTTTTTGTTCCTGTTTTTTATGTTTTTTTTTGGTTTTGTAGTACAAGGTAGACCAAATTGTTCGCAGAATGATCCTAGATCTTTACGATTTTGAGTCTTTTCTTTTGCAAGTTGACGTTGGATTTTATCATCTTGACAGATTTTTAAAGCTACGTTTTGGATATAAGCAACTAATTGTCCATAACTTAATTGCTCATAAGGAATATCTCCAGTTGGAGATTGATGATGGATTTTATCCCTAACTTTGTCTCCTAAAGATTTTGGAAGACCAGCTAAGAATTTTTCTTTCTAGAAAGGTTGTTGACTATCATCTCGAGTGTAAACCTAGTAAGGAAGGTATCTTTATACCAACAAAAGTCAGCTAAGGTTCTACATTTAAGATTGGATAGGAGTTCAGCAGAACGATCTTTCCATAAGGATGGATCACCAACGAAATGTTGGATAATTGTGAAGATTAATTGATTAACAACATCTGGAATAGTTTTTCCATCAGAGATTATAGGAATGCCATCAGGATCAACTTTAATGGCATCAAGAACAGAAATTTTTTCATCTTCAGAAAGATAATTATCCCACCAACCTTTGAGTTGACCAGAAAAGCCAGAGACAATAATATTGACAATGATTCCTTCAGAACAATTATGAGAAGTCTGATAGGCAGTTGCAACCATAGTTAGGGGTGTTCGCGGTCTGGATTGGATCGGTTTTGAAGCAAAAAACCATCCGATCTAATTCCTTCGGTTTGGTCATTACATCATCCGATCGGTTTGAAATTTTTTTCAAATCCGATCCAATTTTTTTCGGTTTGGATTGGATCGGTTTTCGGTTTTTTAAAAAGCCAAAAAAACAGAACTTATAAGAATTATTTTTAGAAAAAATGAGTAGTATTATTTGTCATGGATCCTTTGTATTGGTAGTAGCATAAAATTTTGACAATACCGTAGTAATAAGTCTTCCAAAATCACTAATAAAAAAATTATTGATCGATGTTCTAATAAAAAAAGTAATGAATTCTTTTACAGAAATCACTGTTTTACTACTTATAAATTATAATGGCTGCAAAAGTGGCCACTATGAACACTGGCCAAAACACAGCTTCTACAAAAAACTTTACCATGTATACTAGATTAACGAAAGTAATCCAGAAATTCCATAACATAGTAAACTTAAAACATAAAACTGAATTCTTCTTACCCATACATAGATCATTGGCATGAATACTACATTAACAAAAAAAGATTTGGTAGAAAATAAGTTTGGATCGGTTTGGATTGGATCGGTTTTCAATATCCAAAGCGAAAACCGATCCAATCCAGTAAATATTTGCGGTTTTTTTCGGTTTTTGGTTTTTCGGTTTTCGGTTATTTTGGTTTTTGGTTTTTCGGTTCGGTTTTTGCGGTTTGAATCGGTTTGGATCGGTTTATGAACACCCCTAACCATAGTCATATGGTGCAGAGTATTGAGTATGTTATACTCTGATTGGCCATCTATGTTCCATTCATAGACGTTGTTATCATTAAAACTTTTGAAGCTTGTATTCATTTCTTCAAGTAGAAGATCAGGAGCAGTTGCTTTTTGGTAATACAGTTTGGAAGGGTTTCTCCAATTATTAATACCAATTATAAGATTAATTTTAATTTCAGATTTGTTATCTGACTCAGGGGATTAATCACATTGACTTAAAGTATTGATAAGCTTAGTGGACCGTGTTTCCCTATTATGAGACTGTTGAGGAGTATCAGGAATGGTTAAAGTAGTTAATGTCTCATCAATTTTCTTAAGAAATTCATCCTGAGACTGAGATTGAGTAGGTTTTAACTTTGCAAACTCTTTCCTAAGTTGATCATTCATTTTGAAAGGTTTAAACAGAGGTTTTTCTAAGATTTTAGAAGAAGATGCGGAGGATGAAGGTTCAACAGTTTTGTTA